>NC_030684.2:62247142-62561002 GCF_000004195.4 Xenopus tropicalis
TTTGCTGTATGTTTTGGGTCATTGTCGTGCTGGAACACCCATCCACGACCCATTTTCAGTTTCCTGGCAGAGGGAAGGAGGTTGTCGTTCAGGATTTCACGATACATGGCTCCGTCCATTTTCCCGTTAACGCGAATAAGTTGTCCTGTGCCCTTAGCAGAAAAACACCCCCAAAGCAAAATGTTTCCACCCCCATGCTTGACGGTGGGGACGGTGTTTTGGGGGTCATAGGCAGCATTTTTCTTCCTCCAAACACAGCGAGTTGAGTTAATGCCAAAGAGCTCTATTTTGGTCTCATCAGACCACAGCACCTTCTCCCAGTCACTCAAAGAATCATTCAGGTGTTCATTGGCAAACTTCAGACGGGCCTGCACATGTGCCTTCTTGAGCAGGGGGACCTTGCGAGCCCTGCAGGATTTTAATCCATTGCGGTGTAATGTGTTTCCAATGGTTTTCTTGGTGACTGTGGTCCCTGCTAATTTGAGGTCATTAACTAACTCCTCCCCTGTAGTTCTAGGATGCTTTTTCACCTTTCTCAGAATCATTGACACCCCACGAGGTGAGATCTTGCGTGGAGCCCCAGAGCGAGGTCGATTGATGGTCATTTTGTGCTCCTTCCATTTTCGAACAATCGCACCAACAGTTGTCACCTTCTCTCCCAGCTTCTTGCTAATGGTTTTGTAGCCCATTCCAGCCTTGTGCAGGTCTACAATTTTGTCTCTCACATCCTTGGACAGCTCTTTGGTCTTTCCCATGTTGGAGAGTTTGGAGTCTGCTTGATTGATTGATTCTGTGGACAGGTGTCTTTTATACAGGTGACTAGTTAAGACAGGTGTCCTTAATGAGGTTGACTAATTGAGTAGAAGTGTCTAACCACTCTGTGGGAGCCAGAACTCTTAATGGTTGGTAGGGGTTCAAAAACTTATTTCACTCAATGAAATGCAAATCAGTTGCTATCTTTTATTTAAAGTTATTTTTTCGATTTTCCTTTTGATGTGCTATCTGCCACTGTTAAAATAAACCTACCATTGAAATGATACTGTTCTGAGACTTTTCATTTCTTTGTCATTGGACAAACTTACAAAATCAGTGAGGGGTCAAATAATTATTTCCTCCACTGTATATATATTAAATAGTATAATTTCTACTTATATCATACCTGAATTTTCTTTGTTTTATTTTGATGTATAAAATACTGAAAAACACACCTTCATATGCAAGTAAGATACTAGAACAGATATACACCAGCTTATATGTATAAGTGTATTTATAAAGTGCTATCAGGATATGCAGTGCTGTACAATTTTACAATATAGACAACTACACGTAGGGAAGATAACTTTATTAAAAATAATAAGTAAATAAGTACAAATATATAGTTAAGATTAAGTGCCCCCTAGTAAAAGACACATTAGAAAGGAATCCACGCCCTGAAGGGCTTACAATCTAAGACTAATGCCCCACAGAGAGATTAGTCACCCACAGCAATACATCTCTGCTACTACGGGTGACTAAGCTCTCCGAAAAGCTTTTCCACCAGCAACAAAGAGAATCGCCGTGGAAAATCTTTTTTCTGAAGTTGGGCAAAATTTCCTCCTGCAGGCAACTTTGCATGAAAAATGAAGCAATATGTAGGCCTTTCCACTGGCGATTCTCTTTGTTGCCGAAGAAAATGCTTTCAGAGAGATTAATTGCTTGCAGTAGAAGAGATTTATCGCAGCCAACCAATCTCTCCGTAGGGTATTAGCCGAAGTGGGTGCATAACAAATAGGAGGGCAAAGTGCACAAAATTTTGGGAACTGTCCCTTTAGTTCCAGGACTGGGCAGATAATGTGTTTCAGGAAATAAGAATTTTCTATAATTATAACACAACAATGACACCTTTGATCAAAATCTCTTTTAAATACATATAACTAGTGATGAGCCAAAAACTGCACTGCAAAGTCAAGGTGACGCCTTACCAGAGACCTATAAAGTGGCAAAATTATGAATGACATTGCCTGGAATTAGACAACTTGTTATGTACAATAATCCCTAGATCCTTCTCATTTAAGGATCCCCCCAACACACTACCATTTAGTGTGTAACTCACATTTACATTATTACTTACATAACTTTGCACTTCAACATCGAATCTCATTTTCTATTTTTCTGCCCAGTTTTCAGTTTTGTCAAATCTCTCTGTAAAGTGGCAGCATTCTGCAAACATTAATAAATAAGATCGTACATTGTAGTAAATTCCTAGGCTATACTTTAGTAATTAATGTTTAATTTACAAAAGGTTGATCATGCTTTCTTTTTATTTCAAGGAACATAATTCATCTATATTTCCCTTACACTGAAATATGTACTCGAGTATAAGCCTAGTTTTTCAGCACCCAAAATGTGGGCTGCTGAGGGGGAAAGGGAGGGGGTGACATGACTAGTCCCATATCAAATTTTTAAATTAAATTAAATAAAAAAAATCTGTTTGCTCTTTTACAAAATAGATTTTAGTGCAGAATTCTGCAGGAGAAGCTCTATTAACTGATGCATTTTACAAAAAACATGTTTTCCAGAGGCAGTATTCCTTTAACAAAGCTGGGGCAATTGGTTGCAGTCCCACCACAGTACAATATGTGAGAAGGTACTTGTTCTTGCTGTATATTTGTGTGGTTCCTTCAGAAACTCCCACAGGTCAAAAACACAAATGGGTCCAGTTTAACAGATTCACCTGTATCTGGATATTGATGAATAATAAATTGCCCCATAGAATGTGTTATGGGTATAAAACATGTAATTAAGAAATAATGTACAATAGGCATTAAAAAATAAGCATTGGATTGAAATCAGCCAATGTTTTGAATACTTTATACTTTTAAGTTATTATAAACTTACAGAATGAATTTTAACTATGTTGTTCTATTGCTTGCATTCATGTACAAAAGGCATGTGGTTTTGTTTACAATTAATCTCTGAATGTTGGCTATAAATTCTCATGCAATAAAAAGATACTTAAATTTGTTTGAATAAGATGTTCTTATATTTTCTACAACAATTTTGGCAGATGATGACCTCAGTTGCATAAAACAATTTCAATTAAGAAAAACGTTTGCATAGTTAGCAGCCTGTCATTCACCAAAACTCATTTTTTTAATTAAACAGATGGTGATAACAAAGAAATTGATGAACATATACTTGTTTGCCTGCTTAACTAATTTGCATTTATAAATTATTCAGGTAGCACTGCAATTAAGGTTTAATTGCTTTTAGATAAATGAATATCTCTGAAGGAATGAAAAATTGTTATTATATTTTTGAGGTGCATTGTCCTCATTATTGTAAAGCTGGACACAGTGAATTACAAGGGTAGCATGCCCCACATACAAAAGCAACACATATTTCTACATATAGTTTAGTGAACAGCTTTTATTTAAAGGTTAAAAAGTATCTATTTATGTATAAAATGTATTGTAGTCCCTTTCTTCTATTGGTAGTTCCCAAAGATCCCAATATCCCCCCCCCCCCCAAAAAAAAAGGTCCAGAGCATGTAGGATTTGTTTCTGTTCTGGGTAGCCATTATAGAAAATGACACTGTCAACTATAAAATAATATTGTCCAACCCCTGCCTAGTATCACCACTGTGTGTGAAGAACTGTGGAAGACAAAAAGATGTTGCTAGTTTATTTTGAGGGGTGGATAGGTCTTCATCTTTTATTTATCTAGATTTCTTTTTTTTTTTTTAGTAGATATTATTATTATCATTATATGTGTATAACCTCAGAATTATGGGAAGGCCATCTCTAGAAAACATTTTAGCAATTAATTCTATTTTTAAAAATGATTTATTTTATTTAGTAATTATAAAACAGTACCTTGAACTTGGTCCTAACTAAGCTGCATAAATTCATACTGGAGGCAAAACAATCCAACTGGAATTATTTAATGTTTATCCCTTTAAGAATATACATTTTGTGGATAATAATACCGAAGTTCCACAGATCGTAGATTCTACATTCTGCTGCACTTCTGGGTCTGGGAGGGAAGCAGCATCTTTTAAAGCTGGTCCTTTTCTCCCTGTTCATTCCCCAGCCCCTAGGCAATGAAAAGAGGTATGTTTTACCACACATAAATCAGGCACTAATAAGGTACTTTGAAATTGGAGTAGAAATACACAGGTACCCATTTTGAATTTCCCCAAATGTGTACTTTCCAGAAATATATGGTTTTGGAAGGTCAATATATTTGTGTTTACCCCACAAAAATGCAGTAATGGTGTTAAATTTTCAGTAGCTGAAGTGATCTCCGGGGCAATTGTATGCACTTATTTTTGGTGTCTCTGAATGCCCGATACTTTGGTAATCCTATGGGCATCAAACTGTTCATATTTAGGATGTTTTTTCTTGGTAACTAATGCTATGTGGGAGATAAGATGCTTTAAAGTAGAAGCTTTTAGGTGATTTGTAAGGATTTTCATAAATATTTACAGAAACTGTAAAGTTCAGAAAAGCTTGGTACTTAGGAGTAGAAAGACATGATCCCCATTTTGGATTCGGCAGACTGTGTACTTTTCAAAAATAATTATTTCCTTAGTAAATCTAATTTTCCAAAATTGTTGGCTTTGGAATTTAAAGTATGCTGTATTCTGCTGTAGTAATCTTCACAAAACTATACATATCTGGTATGTAAAAAAAATTTCTGGTCTAAATCCATATTTCACGAAAAGTTCAGGCTCTTCTGAAACAATGATTTATAGTTTTCCTACGTGAACCAAACCCCTTTCCCAAGAAAATGCCCCTAAAACAAGAGAGCACAAAATGTTCAAAAAAGTCTGGCATTTCAAGTAACTGAAATGTGACATTCTGCTAGCACTTCAAGGGTTAAACAATCTTTAACAGATTAGGGTAACCCAAATTACAGAAAAAATATGAATTTTACCTTGAAACTATACCAGGTGAAACCCTTTGCTCATTCCTAAAGGAACAGTAATAGCAAAAAATGAAACTGTTTTCATGTGTTTAAAAAAAGGCTACTATTGTTTATATAAATTAGCTGCTATGTAGCCATGGGGTGGCCAATCGGTTGAGTTCTAACAGGAATCTAACTGCTTAAATTAAGCTCTAAGAGCTTATCTGCTATGTAAACTGTGACTTTTTCCCCTTTTTTGATTAAATTGCTCCCCCATGGCTGCATAGCAACTTATTTATATAACACAGGTTTTAACAGTGTTAGACAACAGTACACCACATTTTAATTATTTAAAGCACTTTCATTTATTGGACTGTTCCTTGATGATAACAAATATAGGTATTGTATCTATTATGCAGAATGCTGGAGATCTGGGTTTTTTCAAAATTTAAAGATGCTATATTAACATTTATGCAGTGCAGTGACAAGTGCTCTGACTTGAATGTGGGAGAAACTAAACAAGAGTTACACCAGTGTATGATGCTGCACAGAAGAGCCAGCTCCTCTGGTCAGGACTTTGTGTACTTACATATAAAGGAAAAAGGACACATGTTTGAAGACTGCCAAGTTCATTTTTTGGACAAGGAGGAGGACTGGTTAAAAAATGGTGTTAAAGAAGCCATATATATGAAAACGACCTATCTCTCTGCTCCCATTCATCTCCAAACTGCTCGAGCGCCTAGTTTACAACCGACTGACACTATTCCTCTCTGACAACAACCTCCTGGATCCCCTACAATCTGCTCTAAACCGACTAACAAATGACCTCCTATTGGCTAAAGCCAAAAAACACTACTCGCTACTAATACTTCTTGATCTCTCTGCTGCTTTTGACACTGTGAATCACCCTCTTCTCCTCCAGTCTCTCTGCTCTCTTGGCCTTCGTGACACTGCCTTATCCTGTTTTTCATCTTATCTCTCAGATCGATCCTTCAGTGTCTCTTACAATGGCGAATTGTCTTCTCCCTTGCCTCTTTCTGTCAGGGTTCCTCAAGGCTCTGTCCTGGGCCCCTTACTATTTTCTCTCTATACCTCCTCCCTTGGCAAATTAATCAATTCTTTTGGCTTTCAGTACCACCTCTATGCTGATAATACTCAGATCTATCTTTCCTCTCCTAATCTCAACCCAGAGCTTCTAACTTGACTGAATTGGTTCTCTTTCCCCCATCCAATGCCCACATTGTTCCCAAGGTTATAAAGGTTAACAATTCCACCATCACCCCATCTTCCCAGGCCCCGTGCCTTGGGGTTATCCTTGACTCTGCCCTGTCCTTCACTCCTCATATCCAGTCACTTATCAAATCATGTCACTTTCACCTAAGAAATTGTAGGGATGGTGTTATCCCTTATCTTTATCTAATCTGTGCTGTTATAGGGCAGAGCCCTCTGCACTCCTATTTCAGTTATTAGGCTACCCCCTATAGGTTTAGCCCAGGTAAACCACTCCCCTTGGCAGACTATATAGTGTCTTGCACAAGGAAGTGGCTTCCTCTTTTGGCTGCATGCTGTGTTCTGGACAGATCCCAACTGAGCCTGGACCAGAACATAGGCCCAGAAGCCATTTGTACCCTAGGGAACCACCTACCCTAGTGCTAAGTCGGGGACAGGGCCCCGTGAACGAGGTAAAGCCAGCACAGTCAGATTCATTAATAGCACCCTCTAGGAGAGGTGATGGTAGTCAGCCTATTTAGCAAGGGCAGTTAATAGCCCCAACCAGGAGTTGTAAAAGGGTTTAGTCCACCCCGGCTCTGTAGTCGTTCTTTAGGGACCGGTTTTATTAGATGCCAGGTACCAGTGTTAGGAGCTCTCCCCTGGACCATATTTGGCCGGAACACTCCCTTCTGAAAGGTCTATATCTCAGGTGTCAACTAATCCTCTGTGCATCCTCCAAGTGGGTTATTCTGTGCCTAAGTGTCACCTTTATATCTTCCACGGTGACCACATGTTCTTTACTGCTGTGTCTGTGAGTATAACCCTGCTGCACTATTAAGTTGTGCCTTATCCAATAAACTGTACTATAGTTCATGCGCAAGAACCTTTCTGGCGTCCATTATTCCATCTGCACCACACAAGCTCTATCTAGTTGTAGTTCAACTACACCCTCAGCTCCATTAATACCTCCCATATAGCGGAGGCCCACTCCTGTGCATTAAGGTCGCATGTAACACATGCTCTATACCTATCACTAGCCTGGGTTTGCCATATCCTAGCCAAACAAGTGTTACAAAATATTTCCAAAATACGATCATTTATCAACCAAGATGTTGCCAAAATTCTTATTCACTCTCTTATAATATCTCGCCTGGACTACTGTAACTCCCTATTAATTGTCCAGCCCCTCCAAAGACTGTCCCCTCTCCAGTCCATAATGAATACTGCTGCCAGGCTCATACACCTCTCCTCCTTTGCCATGCCACTCTGCCAATCCCTGCACTGGCTTCGCCTACCATCCAGGATAAAATTTAAACTAATGACTCTCACATACAAAGCAGTTCATAACTCCTCTCTCATTCCCTCCTCACACACTCGCATTCAAGACTTTACAAGGGCTGCCCCCCTTCTCTGGAATTCGCTCCCACAAACTGTCAGACTTTCTCCCAATCTCTCTGCCTTCAAGAGATCTCTAAAAACACTTTTATTTAGAGAAGCTTACCCTAATCTAGTTTAAAATAACCTCAGTGTGCCGCTAAAAGCAATACCCTGTGCCACACCTCTCACAACTCTGTCATGCCCATTTCAACACTTTGTGTATCAACCCTTTCTCCTTGTAAATTGTAAGTTCTTTTGGGCAGGGCTCTCTTCACCTCTTGTATCGGTTATTGATTGCTTTATATGTTACTCTGTATGTCCATTGTATGAAACCCACTTATTGTACAGCGCTGCGGAATACGTTGGCGCTTTATAAATAAATGTTAATAATAATAATTTAAAACAAGTTTGAATAGAGGTGGTGGGGGGTATAACATCTCTTGTCTGCCACATACAGTTCTCTTTTGGCACCTCTCTGAACAGAACACCTCAAAGCTCCAATCATGCTAATACAGTCAACACCTTACCTTTATGAGATCCCTGACTCCATGCTGGTTATGATAAACAGATTATTCTGAATGGAGCAACATTCCAGGGCATTTCATTACGAAAAGGTCCTTGTTTACGTCATTCTGAATTAAGAAAGTTAGTCGGATCTGACTTGTTACTACAGATGTACCATGACCTGGATGAATGAGAACCTTCACAGACATGATGCAAAATATGTCTTCACATAAATGCTAATAATAAAAATGTCACTCAGTGGGTGACAGTACTGGTAATAGTGATAATTTCTATATCAATAACTATACGCATATCTCTGCATTACCTATTGTACAGTGTATTGTTTATTATTGCTATATTGCCATTATAAAGGGCTACAGATTTGAAATGGCCACACAATTGTTTCAGACAATATTTTTATTTTTTCTCCAATGCAGGAGATATGTTTCTCTAAATTGGCAGCTGCCTCCCACAATAGTGTTTCCTAATGTTTAGGTGTTAAAAAAAAATATCTTGTTCCAGAAGACTTTACAGGTTGGGTTTGGTGAACCCTTCCAGAAGGCACTAAATTATTTGGTTTTGCTCTAAGTAACCTCAGTAGTTGCTTTACTTACATGCAGGCCCAGATTTGTGGAGAGGCCACAAAGGCCCGGGCCTAGGGCGGCCGCAAGAAAGTTTTTAAATTTGGCTCCCATACGGAGCAGTCGGGACCTCTCCCCACTGCTTCATATGGGAGTTTAAAGGAGCGCAAGCGCACTCGCAGCTGCGGGGGGTTTATCGCACGTTCGCGTATGCGCACTGGGGGGGCGCTCGTTTGCGCGTGCGCACAGGGGGGGACAAACAGGGGCGGCCTCGGGGCGCCCAGAAGAGAAATCCGGCCCTGCTTAAATGTCTGTGCAAACATCAATTGAATGTAATAACCTGGATTATTCCTCTGATGGTGCAGATCCAACTGTAGGAATGAGGGCCTATCTACTCTCTAACTTAGCAGCCCAAAATGTTATTGCTGTTCACAGTAAGCTTATGGGGCTGATTTTGTGGGATCTGGGTCAGTTTTCTATATTCGGTACACCAGTTGATGATTCTAGTTGTATGCCATTGTTTCTGGATTTCTCATTGAATTGTCTGCAATTTATGTAGATTTCTAGACTTCTCTCATAAATGGGTGTCATGCCTGGACTCTGATTCAGAATACCCTCTGGTTTCAAGTAGCCCTTACCCTATCTGGTTCAATAAAGCTGTAGAGCATGTCAACTTGGCAGCCTCTCTTCATACTGGCAAACTGGTTCTAGGCTCAGCTTTTGTTGATTGGGTTCATGCTAGGCAGGATCACTAACTTTCTCTATGTGCAAATATTTGCTTATAGGCAGAGTCTGTTGAGAGGTTCAAAAGCTCAATATTTTGTTGTTTGCTCCCTTGAGAAAGGTCACAGTCAGTGACCGAAAGTCTGGCTTTTGAACACTTTTGGTGTGTTGTAAAGAGCTGTGAAGTGTTGTACTGACTCTAAAAAATGTAAAAAAAAAAATAAATATATATATATATAATATAAAATACTGTATGTATTTTAGTAAAAGGATGCTTGCAGCTATCATAATTGATATCACATGCAAACGCTATAGAAGTCTAGAGGGAAATTCAGGACTGAATTAGGAGATGGGTTTTCTTATCAAATCGAATCTGGGTCTTGTTTTTTTTTAGTATATGTTTATTCACCACCATGTTTACTTATAAATAGCTAAGGATATGTAAATGTATATGAGATATGGACACAAACCAGAACCTTAACACATACTGTAGATGACTAAAAGGGTTACAAAAGGTCACCCTTTTTGTTGTCTCCCACCTATTATTAACTCCTAGTTAAAGTCATTATGCGTCCAGGAATGAAACTCTAACTGCCTTTTTAATTATTGTAATATGATTTTAAATCAGTCGATAAAAATATGTTCAATGAAAATAAATCCTAAAAAAACTTAAATAAAGTTCCTTGTTTTCTATGCACCGCAGCTAAAGGGTGAATAGCTCACCTCTGCAGACAGAAAGACAATGCATTGATTAAATTAAAATATTCATTGCAAATCCTCAGGAACATGTATCCTTCAATGCTTGTACATGGTCTTGAATATTTTTAAGGGACTGAGCAGATTTCATTGTGACAAGCACATGATTAAATGCGGCACACAACTGAGCTTTAATAGCTAATTATATTTTGTTGAAATATTGTCTTTGTTTTGTGTAGAATTAAGAGGAGTATTTTATAATAATGAAAATCACATGAAACTTGGAAAATATTAAAATAATTACTGGACATTTAATTACTATATAAGTAAATATATTTGTTCAAAATAATTTTAACATTTAACAGGGGTAGAAATAATATAATATTTGACACCAGTCTCATATTCAATAGAAACAATAGTTATGATTTACAAAGTAAATTTAATATAATTTTCAGTGGGATCTTTTATCTACATAGTAACAGTATACATTTTCTGTAAAATAAGTTGTTTAAGCAATTTTTTGTGGTGAATTTCTGCGCCCATTTTGCAAAAAAAAAATCCACCAATGGCAAAACACGGAATTTTATGTCTGCCAAAAAAAATTGCTCATCACTAGACAGAACCTCCTGTCTTATAATTGGAATGGCTGCCCTTGTGTCTGCTGGAAGGACCTTCTGGTAGATAAACCATTAGAGAGGTTATTATATGATCCTCTTACATATTTATATATAGTTATCATATCGCCCCTTAGGCACCTCTTCTCCAGTGTAAACAACCCCAACTTGGGCAGTCTTTCTTCATAACTGAGACTTAAAATACCTTTTACCAGCTTATTTGTCCTTCTCTAATGATCTCTCTTGGTAGTTGCAAAAAACTGCCTCCATTCAGGTTTATTGGAGTAATCAGTGAGAAGGATTCAGATGTTTTGGGAACCTCTCATTCCCTTTTTCAATGTAGCATTCCCTTCCCTATATATATATATATATATAAAGTCCACACGACAGCACCACACTCCGAAAGTTGCTGCAATGTAGCTGCCCCTGTGCACGGAATACCAAATAGATACCAAATCAAACACAACCAGCACCAAGGGTCTTGTGGTTCAAACAAATATTAGTGTATTATAATTGCATGTACAACCGACGTTTCGGTCCCTTTTGGGACCTTTTTCAAGGTACAATAACACAACAACTGTGTTTAAATAGCCTCCTCCCATGAATCCAGGGAGTACCAGTGACATCATATGCACATTAACCCCTAGTGACCATTAACCCCCGATATCATGTAAGTATTAATAATCAATGCTTTCTTGATACAAAAAAAGTGCATTAGTTTTCCACATTAAATACATTGCATTTAAGTATCACACCATAATCTAACGTGCAACAATGTTAAAAATATCTCCACTACTGTGGACAGTTTGAAAGTGCAACATTGTAAAAAAACCTCCATCTCTGTGAGTGATCTAAAGTGCAATTTTGTTAAAACATTATAAAAAAATTCTCCATCTCTGTGAGTGATCTAAAGTGCAATTTTTTGTTAAAACGATTGAGTTTAAAAACAAATTGTAACCATACATTATCTCTCATGTCAAAAATCTGAGGCCTCCTATAATGTTAACCCATAAGTTTCCTAGTGTCAAAATTTTTTTTTACTTTGTATATCAAAATACATTACATATCACTGCTAATAAATAAATATATATATATATATACACACTTGGGTCAACATTATAAGATACCAATATACATCCTTATAGGCATCACTTTTCTGTGAGAAAACAGTTCAATTGCAGCGTGGTATTTAGTCCCCTTGGCACAACACATCCCAATTTGTGAGTCCAGAAGGCCTCCTTTTGCAGTAACAAGCGATTAACATCTCCTCCTCTCCTTGGAATCTTCACACAATCTATTGGCATGCACTTGAACGAAGAGATAGAGTGCTTTGCTTTTGCCCAATGCTGTGTCAAAGAAATCTCTTTTACAGTATTGGCCACTCATCCATACCGATAATGAACTGTCCAAATTGGTTGACAAAAAATTATGTTTTGGGTACAAACGGAACAGGAACTTAAGGGAGCTTCTGACGCCTGCAGATCCGGTGGGCAAGTATTTACTCACAACGGGAAACAGTTCTCAAAAGTGTGGGGTGTTTAAATGTGGTAATTGCGTGATGTGCAATACATTAATCCTAGGGGATAAATTTTATCATCCGCACAATGGGAAACCTTTTTCGATCAGACATAGGCTAACATGTTTGTCACAAAATGTGGTGTATATTATAAAATGCCCGTGTGGGTTTATATATTGTGGAAAAACAAACAGACAATTGAAAGATAGAATCAGCATGCACCGGTCCACTATTCGGGCAGCACTAGATCCTGATTATGACAAAAAGAAGGTGAAACAAGATATTTCAAAGCAACCGATTACACAGCATTGGGCAAAAGCAAAGCACTCTATCTCTTCGTTCAAGTGCATGCCAATAGATTGTGTGAAGATTCCAAGGAGAGGAGGAGATGTTAATCGCTTGTTACTGCAAAAGGAGGCCTTCTGGACTCACAAATTGGGATGTGTTGTGCCAAGGGGACTAAATACCACGCTGCAATTGAACTGTTTTCTCACAGAAAAGTGATGCCTATAAGGATGTATATTGGTATCTTATAATGTTGACCCAAGTGTGTGTATATATATATATATATATATATATATTTATTAGCAGTGATATGTAATGTATTTTGATATACAAAGTAAAAAAAAATTTTGACACTAGGAAACTTATGGGTTAACATTATAGGAGGCCTCAGATTTTTGACATGAGAGATAATGTATGGTTACAATTTGTTTTTAAACTCAATCGTCAAGTTGCTTATTTTGTCTCTACAGAGAGATGATTATAAATCTCTAGTACCTAAACCGATGATACTACTTCAATTCGTTTATCGTTTCTAATTGCTATGAGACCCTTTTTTGAGCGATTTTCCAAAGAAAACATTGTCATTCAAAACTATTGGAATTGCGGAAAGTAAAACCCACTAAGCCAGAAGTCGCTGTGATTTCCCCATTGCACTGAATGTTATTTCTAATTATGGGTGGGAAATATGACACCTGCATTTGTGGGAAATAGAATCGCTCCGTTGTTGAAATCTCTAGTAATCCCTTGTTAGGAAAAGACGCGCGGATTGTCGCTGGGACTTGCTTGGGAACAAGGGTATTCCGGATAAAGGGTCTTTCTGTAATTTGGATTTCCATACCTTAAACACAATAGGATTGTTTTGCATCTAATAAGGATTATTTATATCTTAGTTTTGATCTATTACTAGGTACTATTTTATTATCACAGAGAAAAAGAAAATCAGTTTTAAAATTCTGAATTATTTGCTTATAATGGAGTCTATGGGAGATGGGCTTTCCGTAATTCTGCGCTTTCTGGATAACAGGTTTCCGGATAAGGGATCCCATACCTGTACATTATATCTCTTGTTTTATTTTTATAATTTCTTGATTTTATAATTTCTTATAATTTTCTTAAACCCCACAGTTCCTTTTTTTTAATACTTACCTTTTCATTCAGGCCTTTTCTATACATATTTCTCTCTCAGTTTGCTTAACAAAAGCCTAAAATGAAAAGCAACAAAACTATTTAAAATTTGGCAAATTGTTTTAGAATACCATAGTCTATTGTTAAAAAAAATTCCATGTACGCCTTTAATGTCAAATATATCAGAATTCTTCTTGTTAGTAGTAGAGTTATTCTTATATTTAAACTATTTGCAGTCAGAAAACTTAAATGAAACTGGGAGTAAACTAGAAAATCAGCACTGCATTGCGTTCACAAGCTTAGTTGCAGACATGAACATATCGTTAAACGTAACATTTTTATGTAAAAACTAATGAACATTTGCAAACTATCTTAATGAAAGAAATAAATATTAAAACTGGTTGTGTGTTAACTCGGCATATATTCCTGTCACACGCTCTTGTTATTTAACACTAATTACTAATAATCTAGAAAAGTGAAAGCTGTGCGGCAAGCAGTATGTGCACAGCAGGATTTACCATTGAAGAACCCCTATAGCATTTCCACTGTGAAACTTGAATTTATTGGTACACAACAGGGGTTTTATCGCTGTCTTCAAAGATACAGTACAACTGGCATGCTCCTAGTAAGGAAGTTCTCTGAGGGGAGACTGACATTAAGTAGGAAAACACATCTTCCATGAATGCCCTTGAGAACCTTTATGAATTATTCATCCCTATCCAAATTGCATTCCTTTATCCCATAGCTACGTTGCTTTTCACATACTACTTACTGAGTCATTCAACATTTTCACATCCCATTAGGTTAAAATGGATAATATACCACACACTTCACTAGCTGGGTAGTGCTCGGTCTCTCTTCTAGGCTCCTGGCCTGAGTAAAAATATTATTATAAACATTTATTGTTAATATTAGAGTTTGATAAAATTATCTTTGTATTGCAAGCTAATATGCTTTCTCAGTTTATCTTAACTGATATTCTGAAATATACACATTTAAAACAGATTTTTATGAAAGACAGGCAATTATTGAATTAAGACAGGATTCAGAACAATGGTTTAAAAATGCAAAGGAAGGAAGGGAAAGCAAACATTTGTTTTATTACATTCCTTGTGCAAGAATGATTTGCCCGACTTTTGTATTCATAGGTTGGAGTCCTTGGATATAGATGATGAGCTGTACATCTGATATAGACGAAAAACCATTCATTATAAAGACCAATCTATTTCCATTGAATTTGGGGAGATTTTACATAGTGCAAAGTGCACAAAATTAGTGCAATCCACAATGTTTTTTGCACTTTGTTCTCTACCCTGTGCGAAGGTGAATTACCACTGTGCTCCATGTAGGTGTCCCCCTCTCCTGTCTGTCCAGGCAGTGCTCTGCACCTAGCACCACACTCTGAACCAAAGTTCTCTTTGAATGAGAACTAAGGAGTGCACATTTGCCCACCATTAATGCTCTCACACCTCCCCGGGATATAGGTAAATGATACATGAGATTCATTGGTATGGTTTTTCTAAAGTAATATTTTATTATTTTTATATCAAGTGGACAGAACTTCTCCTGAGTAATACAGTTGTGTAGTTACCCATGGCAAGTTATCGCATGAAAACAGTATTGCTGGAATTTTATTTCTGGTAAAGAATGTTATAACTAGTGATGAGCGAATCTGCCCCGCTTTGCTTCGCAAATTTGCCAAAGGGCGAAAAATTATTGAAATGCATTTGTCGTGAGCATTTTTTGTTGCCCGCGTCTTTTTTGTTGTTCATGTCTTTTTTTGGTCACCCACAGGTTTGTTTTTTTGTCGCCAGAGACATACAAAGGGGAGCACTCACAGGATAGCCACTCGTGCATTCAGCCAGCCGTGCTACCACGCCTCCTTACACCCCCGATCCAGGCGAAATCAACAGAAGTACGTAAAGATGGAAAGCGGAGCACAGGCTGATCCTCAGTTTTATTTAAGTCATTAAAATAGTTACAAAGAGCACGACTTAACGCGTTTCGTGGCTACATGCCACTTCCTCAGAAGCTGAGCCAGTGACCCCAACCACCCTAGTTTAAATACACCCTCAACACTCCCACTCATATAATTATTATTATTGTTTTTTTGTCGCCCATGCCCAATTTGACCTGCGCCCAAATTTTTTACGCGCTGCAAATTTTTTCGCACCAAATTTTCACAGTTTTACAAAAAAATTCACCAATAGTGAAATCCATGCCTGGCGAAAAAATTCGCTCATCTCTAGTTATAACCAAGTTTTCCAGTTTTTCATTCGGTTTTATATGCTAGGGCTAAACGTATTCTGGTTTCATAGATACTAAATAAACTGGTCATCATCACTACTAGACAATTACTACTACTAGGGATCTAGAAGTAAATATAAATCCAGTTCTTACTGCTGTGTAGCAAAAGTTTTCACAAGGTCTAATAACGCCAAGCAACAAGGCAGTAGATAGCATTTACTGAGCACCTACTGTATTTAAAATTTAAAACAAAAATAAAACCCTGGTCTCAGTTTTATTTGTGAAAATAGTTAAGGCTACCAATATTAAAGGTTCCTGTGTACCACCTATGCGATCAAAAGGAAAAAAATGATCAGACAGCTAAAAGCAGTATTTGAAACTGCAATGTGATTTTATTGTAGCAGTGATAGTATAATATATGTTGAGGCCCATGCCCTTTATCACTAGTGTCCTATCACTGCTACAATAAAATCACATAGCAGTTACAAATACTGCTTTTAGCTGTCTGATCATTTCTTTCTTTTGTATTTAAAATTTGTTGCTGTTACTAGACACATTTATACACCTTGTTTTTGCAGTAATTGTTTATTGAACATAAGCCTTTGATGTGGGATCTAATGCTAGAGAGGGCTCCTTGTGGTGGCCCAACATATTTAGTGTGCCTATAATGGCTGCCTTGCCTTGTAAAGCACTTTGATTGCCATGGGAGAAATAAAATAAATGTACTTTTTTAATACAAGCATGTACTCCCCATCTCTTCCCAAATAAATTTAAATTGTCTTGTCTCACTTTGGTGTCTTAGTTCATAAAATAGATATTTAAAAATCATCTGTATACCTTGAACCCTATTAAAAATATATATATATATTTTTTTTAAATTGTTTTTATTAACATATCGTCAAACATTTCTTTTACAGTTTTTGTAATATGTTGTTATCTCATACGTTTTATCATGTAGATAATAAAGTAGTAAAAGATAAAGTTTTCAGATTCAACAGTTTTAACAATATTAAGAACTTATAGCTCATACCTGTTCGTCCCGGGTTCTGTGGGATTGGTTTATTGTAAGTAGGTTGCCAACTTTTTGTTTATTTGTTGACTCCTGGGGGGTTCGTGGTTCTGTTGGTTCATTTCTTGGATTTGTAAATTTTGGAGATACTGGGATGCTTTATTAAAAATATTTTAATGCTCCCTTGGCTAATGAATTTCTTTAAACCTCTTTATTTATTATTAATTAAAAAAAAAATACAACCTAAAGCGCTAATTTAAGGTAAAAGATAATAGAAGTTAAATAAGAGATTTTAGGTAAATGTGAAATAAGCATTATAGTCATGTAAATTATTCATTATGCAAATGATCTCCCTACTTGTGAATGGATCCTAATGGTGATCGAGCTGATAAGGCATGAGGTTTAATCTCAGAGACTTTTGTTCAAGTTGATGAAATACCCTGAATAACAATAGGATACTTAGCATAAGTAATATAACCTGAAAGAGATGTTAATGGCTGTAACTAAACTTATGAGTACCATTTGGTGCCGAATTTCTAAATGATAAATTAGTTTGTTTTATTCTCTTCACCATTTTGTTATATTTTACCACAACTGTGAGACTCAGTGATGGTAATAGCAAATAATAGCTTACAAAAGCGATGCTGTACTGTTAACAAAAACAGCGGCTAAACAATTGTGTTTGTAGTATTTGATCAAAATGGAATAAGCAACTTCAGTAAACACATAATATTCCCTTTATTTTATAGTTGTTTTCAAATCATAAAAAGGTAAAAGAAGGGAATGGGGAGTATAAATATAGTAGAATTCCAGCCTTATTTTTCAATCTATCACTAAGTCACTTTATATTTTCTCTATGATTCAAGTATCCTATTCACGTATCCTATTTTAAGTTATTTGTATGTGAATATATATTTCTCAAGGGAAGTTTTTACTGGGTATATCTGAATAAAGTGATGCGATTCAATCAACACTGTAGACCTGTCATAAGCAAAAGGTGTCAGTATATTATTATTATCTGTATTGTGCTTTAGCTTCTATATATTGCTTTAGACAAAATAATGAGAATATAGCTTAGTGTGCAAAAAAGCCCGTCTTTGCATGTTTTGACTGCTAGATGTTGATGTTCTTCAATCAGATGAACCAACTATTGTAGCAGCACTCAGTCATAAATATGTAGAAATTTAAATACACAAAGAGGGGATTTTCTAGTGTGCCATGGTGTACAGTGAGCTATACCTTCAGAATTTTCAGAATTTTAAAATAATGTTTTTATATGGTTAGAGATATAGAAAAAGTACAAGGAAAGTTAAATGTGTTACGATTTAAAAAAATGAATTGATGGGATTGTTGAAAATAATTGGTTATAAGGCTTTAAAGTAAAGTAAAGGCTGTAAAGATGTTTTGCTTTGGTTTTCTAACTGTTGAAATCTAATTGCTGATTGGTTGCCCTGGACAACATTACCAGCAATGCTTCACTCCACTTTTTACACAGCATGATAAATATACCCCTAACTGTGTTAAGATTTATATGATCTGTTGTACAAAATAATTCTGTACTGTTTCTTTTTATAATAAAATTAAAAGGTTACAAAAAATGTTACATTTATAAATAGGCCTCTTCAAACTGATGGATCTTTTGGGGTGTGTTGAAGGTTTGGTGTAAAGCATAATGTCTGAAATCTTCCAACGGTATTGGGAGATTATGAGAGGGAAGAGAGAGAAAGGTCAGAAGCAGATATGTAGTGAGAGTGTCACTATTAAGTGCTTTGAATGCGAGTTTAATTTAAAAGGAAATTGGAAGCCAGTGAGAATATTTTCATGGGGACCTTCTGATAAAGAGAGGTGAAAAAAGTAGATGAGTCTACAAGCAGCATTTAAAATAGAAACTTTGGAACGCAATGCCATTAAGGAATACATTTTATTAGTCTTGGGGGAAAGGTTATTAAAGGAACAGTAACATCTAAAAATAAAAGAAATGACAATATAATGTACTGTTGCCCTGCACTGGTAAAACGGATGTTTGCTTCAAAAACTATACTATAGTTTGTTTAGGCTTCTGTGTAGCCATGGGGGCAGATATTTAAATATAGGAAACAAAATAGATAACAGATAAGCCGTAAAGAATCCCATTGTATACAAATGTGCCTCTCTGTTATCTGCTGTGTAACCTATGCATTTTCCTTTTTCAGCTTTAAAGGTGGCCATACACGTGGCGATCTGACGATGTTTCGTACCACCATCGGTCGCACGAAACATCGTAAGATCCGCCACACACCATTCAGGGCTGAATCGGCAGGTAAGGAGGTAGAAACAATAGGATCTCTACCTCCTTCTGCCGATTCAGCTCTGAAGGGAGAATTTTGGTCAGGCGCCTTCTACGGCACCCGATCAAAATTTTCAAACTTGTCCGATCTGCGAGTCGTCCGATATCGGCAGCTTCCTGCGATATCGGTCGACTCGCCGACATGCCATACACGCACCGATTATCGTACGAAACGAGGTTTCGTACGATAATATCGGTGCGTGTATGGCCACCTTAAGTGGTTTCCTCAGCAGCTTGTTTATATAGACTGGTGTGTTTTCTCCAAAAACACTAGTTTTACCAGTGCAGGGCCACACACTTACTGCTCACAAAAAGAACAAAAAAATGCACAAAAAGAATAAAAGTTCACATTTCACAATGTAATATTCTTTATTAGACTGTTATTGCATTGCAATTTTTTTATTTTTAAGTCATGCTTGTAGGTTGTGTAACCTTTTGGAGCAAATATAACTTTTTCAGTTTTATTACACACACTGGGCACTGGCGCAAACTATAACATTTGCAATCTTTCTTCCACTGTGGAAGTGGTCCCTAAACAGTTTCTGGGTTTGCAAAAGCTCTATTAGTTTTGCACAAAGGAAACTTTTTTTGCGCAGAGGCATGCATTTTTGTATTGCGAATATTGTTCCCATCGACAACTTTTATTACATTTCCCTGTAAGTGGTAAATAGTAATAATGAATGCTGAACAGAAAAACCAACAATAGATCTCAAAAATGTGAATGTATGTTGAAAAAAAAATATTGGAGAGGAAAAAATGGCTAGTGAGTAAATAAAAGGTTATATTATTAAAGGAAAAGGTTACTTTTAGGTCAACTTTCAGTATGTTATAGGTGAGCTTATTATTAGTAAATATTCAGTTTGTCTTAATTTTTTATTTTTTAAAATTATATTCCATCTTCTCCCTTTCCACTTGCATCTTAAATTGCCATCTGGTTTTCAGGGTCACTGACCCAAAAAACAATTAACAGATATCCTGTAAGTCTACATTTTAACTGCTTACCTTTCTGTAGAAGCTCTCTCCTATTCATCTTCAGTTCTGACTTAAAGGAAAACTATACCCCCAAACAATGTAGGTCTCTATTAAAGGAGAATGCAAGTCAAAATTTAAAAAGCATAGTGCCCAATAGTCCTTCTATTGTTTATTTGGCTCACCTAATCAAATATTAACTCAGTCACACTTCACATTTTCTATCTGTTTTCTTGAACAGGCAGCCATCTTTAAAAAGGCATTCTCCCTTCCTTTCTCTCCTTGCTTCATACTGCACATGTGTTTCATTCCCTCCCCCCCCTCCCCTCTGGCAGATCCGCTTCTGATTGGCTGGTGGGCATGTGTAGCTCAGAACAGGAGACGGGATCAAGTTACAAACATGCTCAGAGAATAGGAAGGCTGCCGCTGGCAGCCTACAGGAAGGAGAGAGATTTCAGTGATGTCACTGTAGTCTTCACACTGCTGTAGGCTGCCAGCACCATATCTCAGAGAAGCAAGCAGGGATCTGGGAATTTAGATATGCCGTAAGTACTTAAAAAGAATGCCTTTAGACTTACTTTTAATTTATATTAACCTTTCCTTGTCCTTTAAAATATATTGTTTAAACAAGCTCATATGTAAAACCCTGCTTCATCTAAATTAACCATTTTCATAAAAATATACTTTTTTTTTTTAGTAGTATGTGCTGTCAGGTAAACCTAAATAGAAAATTGCCATTTTAAGAATTAAAGGCCACCTCTTGGGATCATTGGATTCACAGTGCACACAAACAAGCCAAGGCACACATACATGCTAGGCCCCATCAGCCAATTAATGGACAGAGTTCTGCCTTTTGCTTCCACACTTCTTCCTGTTACAGTTAAAGCTGCATTATTTCTGGTCAGGTGATCTCTGAGGGAGCACACAGCACATCACTAAATGGTGGACCAAGCAAAAGGATTTAAAAGGGCAATATTTACTGAGATATATATTTCAGCACGGTTGGACTGGGGGGTGCAGAGCCCACCGGGGCTGCCGTCCCAGGGGCCCCGCACCCCCCAAGGTGCCCCTGTCGGCAGCATCACCAGCACCACCCATCCCTAACCCCTTGCAGGCCCCCCCTGCCACCTGCTTAAAGTCCTCCCCTGAGCGTGCATAAGTGAAATGTCTCAGGGGTGGACATCTGCAGCCAGGGGAAGTGGCAACTGGGATTGGGTCTGGGCCACCGGGCCCAACAAGGGCCCGGGACCACCAGGTTTTTTCCCGGTGTCCCAGCGGCCCTGTATTGCAGTTTGGTGAGATTTTTTAATCGTTTACTTAATATAATATAATAATCTGTTGCTTAAGTATTCAATCTGGGGGTATAGTTTTCCTTTAAAAACTGAGGTACTGGAAAAATTTGTTTGTTTGCAGTTTAAGCAGTGACATTCAGGAGACAGTAGAAAGGCAATATGCCACTCAGAAGAAGAGATATCTGGAGTAGATTTAGGTAAATCAATATTTCTACAGATGTGGTTAAGAATAAAATAAGAATAAAAAGAAAAGGATATCTAAGACACAACCTTAGCACATACAAACAGAATGAGAGGGTTACAGTTAGAAGAAGCAGTTTTAAAACAACAATGTAAAAGATAAGATTTAAGATAAAGAAAGACAAGTAAAGATAGAGCAATGTTATCTATATGTCAGTAGGCTTCAAAAGATATCCATAATAATGAGACAGGTGCAAGAACTGGCACAAAATTACACCCTTTAGGGCAATAATAACTTGCACTTAAAGCACTGAATACATGTCTTGACTCAAGAAGACTTATATTAAAAGTCTAAAAGGAAGAACAGACTGCTAAGTTATATACTTAAACATACCTATTGAAACATGGAAACAACCGCTGGGGAGATTTTGTGGTCTAAAATGGTAAAAGAGAAATGAAACAGATGAATACATGCCAGGAGGAAAGGGTAGTGTTTAGAGAGGGAAAACAATGTTACAAATCACTTTTTAAATCCTACTATGGTCACTAAAGTGAGTATTTTTAGACATAAAGCCACCTTTTATACTTTAGCTACACAGTTTCCATTATTTAATATGCAGACTGAAAGTCACAAAGAACACCTTTTTGTTATAACTCACCATGACAAACTAATGTTTGTTAAATAATTGGGAAACACCGCGTTCTAACAAGTTTTAATTTCTTATGCAGATGGAGGACAATAAAAAGAAAGCATGAGAACAAATTAGTGGTATATAGGTCAATCATCCTATTAGGGCCCTACTGGGAACAAGCAGCTAATCTACATAATTGTTTTCCTCTTCATCTCGATGCACTGCTGCGCTAGTACATGTTCTTGTTTAGACCTTGCAAGAAGAAAAATTAACAATGGCTGCCATGATGAAACAAAGAGCGCAAGTATGGGTTTATAATAGCATAAAAATAGCTTTATACTTTAAAATAAATAGTTGCTCTGTAAATCAAAAACTATACCCCAGATACTTGTGAGTATGGATACAAGTGCCCAAGCCATGTTTTTTTATTGTTTTTGCATTTAACTTACATTAATATACAATTTATATTTGCAAAGTTTTCTTTAAAAGTGTTTACAGATTGTACCTTAGAAAATAACTTCCTTAAGCATAATTCTTCTTCTCAAACATTATTCTGATAATCCAAATTTGATAATCTATAAAAAACACAAAGGCTTTGGGTAATAGCATAATGAATGTGATCATTGACTGTAGTGGTCAGTAGTGAAGGAAGTACTAATGAAACAGATTGCCCATTCCCATGTACAAGAAGAACATGAGTTTGAGTTTGATTTGAACCCAAATTATTCTAAGCTACAGTCTGTCATACAGTGTCCTACAGTTTTCACTTTGTATAGCAGATTACAGATAACCTACTCATTAAAATGTTATTTGTGGCTAAATACAAATATATAGAAAAACATCCTCTGTTACCCGCAGATGCTGGATTTAAAAATAAAACTAGCACAGCTCAGCATGTTTTGTATCCACAGTGCATTTTTTTCCCAGCAGAAATAATGTTGCCCACATCCAGGTCATTAGCACACATTTGTGTGCATGTTGTGCCCATCTGGTAAGGAGCAACATGAGAGGGTAAAAGAGTGACTGTCTCCATAACATTCACTAGGCAGCAGACTGAAAGCCTGTTGGCACAGCCTGTACTTAAAGGCTGCCTAGGGCAAGTATTAAATACATGGCTCAGATATGACTCAATGGCACTCTGCAGCTCAAACCTGGCCAAAGGAAAGTCACGATATCAAAGCTTGAATGAATACTGAAACTTTCGTACTTGTTGCGACAAATACAATTTTGTCTGAATGGTAATGAGCAAATCTGTCCCATTTCATTTTGCGCTAAAATTCATGAAAATGCTGAAATTTTTTTCATGGTGAATTTTTGAAGCAGTTTTACTAACAAATTTGCTAATGGTGAAATACAGAATTTCACAGTAAATCCATGCCTGGCAGAAAAATTTGCTCATCACTACTTCTGAATACAATGAATTCCTGTGGTTATAGTTTGTGCCTTTTTATATTCTGTGATGTTTGCAAAGACATCCTTATATCCAGCATACCCAATCTCCTCTAAGGGGACACCTGTCATTTCCCCTTGGCTGGTATGTGTCTCGACTGCACTTATGTGTCAGTTAAGACTGAAAATCAGCACCACACCAGATTCCTTGTATAATGGATACAACTTCCTGGACAGCACTCCAAAGGTCCCGATGTGGACCAAAACAAAACATCGGCTGTTTATGCTGTTTTAAAATACACGTTTTTTCACAAGAGATCTCGGTGTTGCTGGTCATTTTTACAGTATATACTGTATGTATATATATATATACAGTATATATATACTGTATATAGTCAGACAAAGTCAGGGAACTGCAAAATTTACACAATAAGACAAAGTTACAACAGACTGATTAGTTATACGTCAAGGCGAAGCTTCAGTATAACACGTAAGCAGGAAAAAATAGACAAGATCAGGAATAGATGAACAAGGCTTCCAAAATGATATCTATCTAGATATATAAGTATTTCCTACAGAGGACAGTTGATCCAGTTTGAGAAATAGTTTTCTTTTCTTTGATTCTCCAAAATTAAATATCTGTTCACAAACTTGTAACCTGCTCTGTTAATAACCTTGTAAACAGTTTCACTTTAACTGTTCCAGATACCATAAACATTATTCTTAAGCAAGAGTACTATTGCCCTTTTAATGTCTCTGAACTTTAACTGTCTTTTCAAGAATGTAATTTACCTTTTAAATATTAATATCAAAGTATTATTTAGTAAGTAAATTGTGATTTGTATTTTTGTTTTTATCTCTATTTCTAATAACAGAGTGAGTGAATGAATGTTTGCTCACTTATTTTGCATAAATATAATTCTATACTTTACATGCATATGCAGGGTTGGACTGGGGGATGCAGGGCCCACTGAGGCTTCTGCCCTTGCTGCCTTCACCCTCTCCACAGAGTCCCCCAACACCCTCTGACCCTCTTCCCCAGCGTTCCTAAAAGAAACTTACCTGCGACACATCAGGGGGTGGAGATGGCGGCCTGTGGGAGTGCCCTGGGGGGATCGGATCTGGGCCACCAGAGCCCACAGGCCCAGTCCGTCTTCTGCATTTACAGTAAAGCAATATAATGATTTGTTCTTGCGGAGCACATTAATTCAAGTTGTAAGAAATAATGATAACCCTTGAAATATTTACTACAATGAATTAGTTGCTGTATGGGGAATAACAACCCCATATTCATATTAATATTTAGATCTGTTTAAAAAAAGGTAATATTGATTATGCATTAGATAATATCAATATAAAAAGAGGACACAGTCTACCTCACTTTTGAGGTATCAATGAATTATCTTTTAAGTTAGCACTTCAATACCAGCAGTATATACATAATAATGAAATTAACATTATTTTTTCAGTTTCATACTACTCTAAAAGTAATGGTTAACAGATTTTGCAGTGTTTGGGGAACATGATTGTGCTTAATTTAAGAAACTTTTTGCGTTGCAGTTGGCTAGCACATTATCCCTGCTTTATAGAGATAATGATCTAATATTGGTTCTTGATTCACAAAAGAACAAAATTACTTCTCTATGGAGCTAGTAGGAATAAGGAAGGAATAAGGAATGCTTCCAAGAGTAAGAGAAAACAAGCTAAAGCACTGTGTATGAGACACATTGAAGTAATATTACATATATTGTGTTTGTTTGTGTTTATGGGTGTACAAAACATTAATGGATACATGCTGCCTTCTTAAAGGAGAAGGAAAGACTAAGTCACTTGGGGGTGCCAAAATGTTAGGCACCCCCAAGTGACTTTAATCGCTTACCTTTTACCCAGGGCTCGTGCTCCTGTTAGGAGAAAACCACACCAGCTCAGGGTACCTGCAGCGAGTGTTTCCTCTTCCTTGTTTCTTTTGTCTTTGGAATCCCTGGGCCGGCGCATGTGCAGTAGAGTGAAAAAGCCGACGTTGTTGTTAAAGTTCTGCTTTTCACTCTGCGGCGCATGCACAAGTGAGCGAATCCCATAGGAATGAATAGAACATTTTTATGTATTAAGCTTTAAACTCACATTTTGATAAATCTGCCCTTAGATTGATGAAGAGTACCCCTACTGTTTCCACTTCCCATCTAAAGACTGCACAGAAAAATAAATGGGGCCAAATTATTCTTTTGACCTTTACAGGAGTTTAAGACAGTCCTTATATAGTTAGTGGGTATATATTAGGATGTAAAAGCAATAACATTACTACATACTTTTTAGTAATGCAATAAAAAGTTTTACATTTGCTCACATCTAGTAACCCATAGCAAACAATAAATGTTTGGTCTCAAACAGGTAACCAGTAAATAGTACAGTTCCTACTGATTAGTTACTTTTTATTATATAACCCCCAAATTGTTTCCACTATCTGTGATAATGATCCTATGCCCAACATATGGGTAGGGTATTGGCTAGATCATGGGGTGCCTGTGCTGTGGCTAATTGGAGGGCTGTTCCTATTTTAAGTCTCAAATAGAGATAGAGCAGTGCTGTCCAAATGGCGGCCAGCATTGTGTCACTGTATGCTGCCTGTGTGTGCCATAGGGCAAGCAGAGTATGGCACACACAGGCAGGGTAGGGCAGGCAGAGTATGGTACACACAGGCAGGGTAGGGAAGGCAGAGTATGGCCCACACAGGCCAAGAATGGCACACACAGTCAAAGTATGGCACACGCAGGCAGGGTAGGGAAGGCATAGTATGGCACACACAGGCAGCATAGGGCAGGCAGAGTTTGGCACACGCAGGCAGGGTAGGGCAGGCAGAGTATGGCACACACAGGTAGGGTAGGGAAGGCAGAGTATGGCACACACAGGTAGGGTAGGGAAGACGGAGTATGGCAGGTTTTTTGCTGTACTACAACCATTAATATGGGTATGGTCATGTGATAACACGGGTGTCGTTTCAAGTAGGTGTGGTTTCAAAAAGGGGAATGGTCAAAACTGGCTTCCATTATCGGCCCTCCACCACGTAGGTCGGAAAAATTCCGGCCCTCGGTACCACAGAAGTTGGACAGCACTGAGATAAAGTATTTCAACAACTATTTTCTGTGCTGTAATAAATAGTTTCTTGACGGAAAAAAAATTGTTAAATATAAAACCTTTGGTTATGTTTTTGTATAGTGTTTTATCTAGTGTTATGGCTAGATATTCTAATAACATCTAGCAAATGGATATTGCAAATGGTAACAGAATAGAATTTTGTAGCAGGGTATGAAATGGTTATTTATTTTGAATAGTTATATTATTTTCTACTGCCATTCTTACTTACTAGAATGTGTGCATGACCTACTTTTTGCCTTCTCTTTCAACAGCCATATTTAATTTTCACAGAAATCTATAAATAAAGTGAAATACTGCAAATAAAGTCAAATATCTTTTTTTTTTTCTTGCTTATAATTTGCAAAGGAGGCAGCCATTTTAAGAGTCTAAGGGACAGATTTACTAATCCACGAACGGACTGAAAGCGTCCAAACGCGTTTTTTCATAATGATCACGACTTTTTCGTGTGTCTCGCGATTTTTTCGCCGCCGTTACGACTTTATCATATAATTTCGATAAAATTGGATTGGTTTTTTCCGCTGTTTACTATTGCTCAATACGAAAAAATCGTGATGGCGACGAAAAAGTTGCACAACATACGAAAAACCGCAACAGCGACGAAAAAGTCGCAAAATTTTTGTTTCCAATCCGATTTTTTTCCCATTCGGGATTCGGATTTGTGGATTAGTAAATGTGCCCCTATCTGTTGAAGTTATTGGATCAGAATAGCTGCATCATTTTTTTTTATTTTTTTTTTAAATAAGTCAATAAATAATCACCTATAATTTAAGGGTCCATTTATCAATGCAATATTATGTGCAAAGTGCAAAATTTGGATTTAAAAAAAAAATCAACATTTTTACCCACAATACAGTTTTTCCACAATTTAAAAGTAACAGATGGTGTCCACTAAGTTGCGACTGAACACAATACACTAATTTAGAAACAAACATTAGTGATGGGCGAAAAGTTTCGCCAGGCATGGATTCGCGGCGAATTTCCGCGTTTCGCCATTGGCGGATTGTTTCGCGAAACGGATGAAAAATTTCGCTGCTGAAAAATTCGCCGCACGTCCAAAAATTGTCGCCAGCGTCAAAATAATAGCCGCGCGCGACGAAACAAGAGCCGCGCGCGACGAAACAATAGCCGTGCGACAAAATAATAGCTGCGGCCGACGAAATAATAGCCGCGGGCGACAAAACAAGAGCCGCGGGCGACGAAACAAGAGCCACGCGCGACGAAATAATAGCTGCGGGCGACGAAATAATAGCCGCGCTACAAAACAATAGCCGCGGGAGACGAAACAATAGCCGCGCTACAAAACAATAGCCGCGGGAGACGAAACAATAGCCGCGCGACAAAATAATAGCCGCGGGTGACAATTTTTTTTGTCGCACGACATTTTCGCCGTTTCGCAAATTTTTCGCCGTTTCGCGGATCTTTTCAAAGATTCGCGAATTATTCGGCGAAACGGAACAGATTCGCTCATCACTAACAAACATCTGCTTTGTCAGATCACACACAAGCTGCAATGTATAGTACTTTCTGTATTAGTTGGCAAATGTCATTATTTCTGGGATATGGTGTCCATAATGGCTTTAGGACAAATGCCACTAAGAGAGTCCTGTGATTACCACCATGTCCAGACTGTCTGCCTCTGTCTGCAATTTTAGGAGGATGAGGATCATGGTGGTCCAGAACATTTGATCTCACTGCCAGTTAATAAGGAGCATATAAGGGCACAAGTAGGTGAATATTGTCAATATTTGAACAATTTTGCACCCACGCCAGCAATTTGTACTGTACATGGGAGCCGCAGACACCACACATCACAAAAGCTACAGTAATTACAATGAAAATAATGCAACAATAGTTTGTTGTACAAAGGCTGCAGCTGCTTTATTAGATAATAAGGTAGAACACTACAACAATGAATTTGTCATTATAACCAATATCTTTTGCCATTCACATACAGTTTATCAGAGCACAGGTCACATGGCTGTGGCACGCTGGGAAATGAAGAATATGGCTAGCCCCATGTGAAATTAAATATATATACAGTATATATATATATATATATATATATATATAATATATATATATATATATATATATATATGTGTGCCTTGAGAAAGGTCCAGACGGGGACCGAAGCGTAACTTTGGCTGTTCATGCATTTTTGAATGCACAACAATTTTTTTTTGCAATAAATCCGGAGTTGCTGGTCTTTTTTTCCGATATTTAAACTACTTACCTTGCACCCGGGATAAAGATTGAAGTGGAGTGCCACCTTGGTTTGATATATATTTATATATCTTTAAGAGTAATGCTGTCTCCATCATTTAGTCACCAGTCATTTATCTATTTTCATATTGACTCACAAAAGTTAAAAAAAAAAAAAAAAAGAAATCCCATAGGAATAGAATGTGGGAGAGTTTTTATGTACTAAGCGCTAAACTCACATTTTGATAAATCTGCCCCTAAAAAACCCAAACCTCTAAAACCACTAAGGAAAAAAACATCTTTCAGTTGTAAACAAGATATCTGCCATTGACGTCTACAGTATCTTGACGAGCTTTAGGTGTATTTTTGGTCTTGGATTTGTTGCGGTTTTGTTGCATAATAAATTGCAAAAATAGTGTTTTTTTTCGCAACAAAGACATATTTTGCCACTAAAAAATGTGAATTGTGAAAAAAAAGCACAATCTTTAGTAAATGCTCCCTTAAGTTAGTAGACACACAGGGGCAGCTTAAGCAGTCATTAATAGACCCCATACACTTCTCAGAACACAGTTTATTACAACTATGATGCTGTAATGTTATACTTCCCTTACACTGTGAAGATCTTATACTGACAATACCATTTCCCCATGGAATTATTATGGTATGAACTATACTGAAACAAAGGAGCACTGTTTACTGTGTACAAATCCCAGGATAAAATATTCCCTGTAATTCACTCATGTAACCTATAAGAAGTTACTGTTTTATGAACCTCATACTATACTTTTAAGAGTGGAAAAAGTTAAATGAATTCATAAACTCTAGATATAATATTTTCTTCCTAGTTTTACTTGGAATCAATAAAATTAAATGTAATTTTTAGTGAGCTGTTGCAGTATGTAAAGTAGATGTAGAGTCTAACTGGCTTATTATTGATGTCCCTGCATTGGTTGTAGAAAACGTAAGTTAATTTTTATTTGTTTTCTTTATGACTTACAGTCCTTTGTTCTGCAGCAGGGTGACATGATTGATTGCTTATCATAATACATCAATAGTATTCCTTGGCAAAATGTGAGAATACATTTTCATTATGTATTTATGTCATTAAGATTCTGCACTGTCCCTCAGTAAATCTACATCTCCTATGAACATATACACGGTTTATCAACATTTATTAAGTGATCATCCCATATCTTACAGAAACAAATAGCCCAGAAAGACTTTTGTAATATTCGAGTCCAGGATATGACCCTTTGCTAAGAAATGATTTGTATTGCTTTAAGCCATAAATAAAAACTATTGAACAAACTACTTTATGAATATTTACACACAGTTTAATGGTAAGTGAAAATCATAACACAGCCATTTCAGTGTGTCCCTTTAAAATGGGTTCATTTATTGTTGTCATTTTTTTTCTTTTAGAAGTAATAAAATACGGTTACAATACAAATAATATAATTTCAGTTGTATTGATATTTATGTGTATGATTAATCTGTAACTAAGAAGTTTGTAATGCAGATAAACCTGTAATATATCAATTCGAAACTTGATTCAAAGCAAAAATGCTATTTACAAAAATGCTTAATCAATTGCAGTTTCTCAGGGGGTTTATCATGTTACCTAAAATAATAATATAAAATAATACAATGAGATATTATAATGAAAACTAAAAAAACTATAAAAACAGGTGCAGCACAACTGGGATTAAATACACGTGATCTTGTAATACTGTACAGAGTACAGAGAGATAGGATTCCCCTTTCACAAAGCCTTTAATGTTTAAAGAGAAAATACAAGTACAGGATTATCCTGAGTGCTCGGGACCTTGGGCTTTCTAGATAAGGGATCTTTTCATTATTTGGGTCACAAGACCTGCCAGTCTGTTCAAACTTTAAACAAGTCTATCCCTCATTAAACAAGCCCAATATTGCCCCCAATATGGTTTCATTCAGCTTAGTTACCATCAAGTGCAAGGCACTGGTACAGGGAAATGGCCTTATTGTAATTCATAGCTTTCTGAATGTCAGCGGGGGCCTTCGGCACCCACAGGGGGGGGTGTTGTCAGGATCAAGTTTCAGGGGAATCCAATAGAGAGGTCAGGTTCAGGCAAGGTTCAATAAGGCAGGCAGCAAGGTTCAAGGTCAGGAACAGGCAGATGAACAGCAACAGATGAAACAGGCAAGGCTAAGAGACCCAGGAACACAATAGCAATATTGAGCTATACTCGGGCATTGAACCTGGGTCTCTGGCGTCCTTTTATTTTTGAATTTGGCGCCACAGCGCGTGACGTCACCGCGCCAGCGCTCTGGCGCCCACGTGGAGTCCTGGGCGCCGCCATCTTGGATCCTGCGCCGCGCCGAGAAGGAGGACGCCGCCGATCGGGTAAGGAGCGGCGATCGCTCGTGACACTGAATAATGGGTTTCCGGAAACTGATCCTATACCTGTACCATTAAAATAAGAAGTGTTTTATTTTTGCATCGAAAAATTATCATTGTTTGGGGAAAGAGATTATGGTTAAGAAAAAAAAAGGAAACAATCTTTAATATTAAAAAAAAAATGATCTCTTTTCTCTTAGGGACCTATTTATCAAACTGTATACAAAAAAAATCCCTGCGCAAATACACCAAACTTCAACTTCTGAACACCAGGCATTGCCACATCAAATCTGTGTAAAATGTTGCCATAATTGGAAAATGCCATATACAAAACTGTCATTCAGCATCTACACTTCATACACTTCTTCTAAAAGAATATACTAATTAATTATGTGTGGATTTGTCTGAATACTTGATCCTCTCACAAATACCAAACTCTATCCAACTCTAATTTGAATATATAAATCTGGGGAAAAAAACACACATAGAGGAAAATAAATGCTGTAGGCAGCTGTCCAGTCACATTACTTTTCGGAGCACAAAGACCTGACACTTCCACAATGATTACTGCACTGTAGTCAGTTCTGCATTGGTGAGGAGTGTGTTATATAGACATCCTCTAGCCCACCCCCCAACTTTCACTTCATTAGATTAAATTAAGGGGGTAGAGTATGTAGGCTGCAATAGGGCCTTGTCCTACGGCAGGCGATTAAAACAGGGTTAACCTGTGCCCCCTGATGTACCACCCACTAGATGTTAATCTGATGCATCATTCTCCTTAGCAATCTATCACCTATATCTTGGAGTTCTGGAATTCAGAGCTCACTCAGTACAGTGAACAGACCACTGGCCGTGCTACTTGGTAATAATCAGTAGGGCTCTGGGTTTTGAAATGAAGGAAACTAACTTTACATCCTATTTAAAGTACACTGCCCCTAGATCATTGCACCCCAATGGCACACTCGAGCATTCTAAAAGACTCACCAGCTAGAGGCATTGCAGAGGACTATTTGCTGCCCATCTTCCACCCCTTTTGTATGCTGAAATGTTGGCTTCAGGCTTCTCTGAATAGAGTGCTTTGGAGGAGATGAACCTTCAAAGCAGTGGATTTTGTATGGCCTAGTTACATCAACTTCACTTGAGCAGCATTTCAGCAATGCTAACATAAATAAAAAATAAAGGGGCAACACTTGTCTAGGGTGCTTAGTTTCCCATCAAATACCCTTTTAGCAGCTTTCTGCTATCTGTATCTGTTTTTCTTTTTTGTAAAAGCAGCTTTTGATTAATAAGGGTATTTTATATATGCATTCATGTGCCTTATATTAAAGTGAAAAATAGAGCATTTTTTATTTCAACAATCAATACATGATAAACAGCTTTATGCTGTCTTGACATGCACTGAATCAAATGTTAGACTCTGATAAATTATACTTTACTTTGAATTCTGCTTACATATTTTTCTATCCGTTTGCTTTTTTTCACAGTTATAATTTTACAGAAAGTCATACACAATGGAAACATTAAAGGCAAGACAACAGAAGGCATTAAACAGAATATCTCTTATTTTTACTTTTTTATAAAGCTCAAATTAATAAACCTTAATGTATAGGTATAGGACCATACATTTTTTGAATTGTTGCACAAAAAACTAGCATCAAGAAGCTGAAAACCTCCAAAGTTTTGAAGCAAAGAAGGATCCTCAAGGGAAGGGAATAGACATGTGCCATTGACTTCTACATGATCTTAGCAGTTTTAGCTGGCGAATAGTGATGAGCGAATCTGTCCCGTTTCATCTCGCAATAAAATTCACCAGACTGTGAAAAATCTGCGAAACATGTTTGCCGGTTTGGCCAGTTTTATACTTAATGTTGTTCCAATGCCTCATTATTATACCTGTAATTTACTAGAAAACTTGCAAGTGATTTGAACTGTAAAGAATTGTTTTTTCGTCGTCGCATATCTAGCGAAAAACTTGTTTAATACTCCTTGTTTTTAAGTCGTATATCTGGCTGAAAATTTGTTTAATACTCAGTACTTCCTAATGAAGTTGACAAATATGTATATTCATATGCTTTATGAAGTGTATTCAAATTGTGTTCTAGGTTTTTCATGCTTTACGGCTTTCATTTTATCTGTCTTTATGACAAATGCTTTTTGAAACCACTGAATAGTTACTGATTAGAAGTACACAAAAACAACAGAAATATATTAAAAAGACAATTTGGCTGATAGTATACCTTTAAGAAACATATTTATAACAATTAAGCAAAACAGAGAAATTCTATTACATTTTTGATGCAAAATAGTGTGCTACTGAATGGAACAGTTCTCTCTGTATCAGAAATCCATTTATTAAAAGTATTATATATTGTTGGCTGACATATATTTCCAGTGAAGGAGTTCTTAGATCATATGAGCTTTAGTTTTAAGATTCCTGCCATACTAGAATACTAGGCTAGTAATTTGCAAGTGGTAGATTACATGCTCTTGACCAGTGAATAATTCTTAAACCCTAACTTGGACTCAAAAACTATTCTAATAGTTGCTGTCCTTTACTGCAGATGTACAGTATGTGGCCATGTTTTACTGCCCAAGCAGTGCTGGCTTCTTTTATGCCAACAAGTAAAAGTGAAATCCTAGAGATAGCATGTGGTTGTCCCTATTCCAATGTAAGGATCTCAGAATGTCTAACTATGAATATTTTTGGCCTTCAACCTAACCATGTAATATCGACCAGCATTTAGTATTTCCAGTATCAGATCCGGTCATTTTTATCTCATAAGTTTAAGTTTAAAAATGAAATAGCACTGGTCTAAACTACAAATGTGGGCATGAACTTTTATTAAATTGAAAAAAAACAAAGATGGCTTTTAAACCATTTACACAATGAAGAATCACTTCTCCCACTTTGTCGTAATTTATTTCTATTAATCTTACTGTGATCTTCACTGTTCTTCATCCTTGTAGCTGTTATTTCTGATATACAGTAATTGCAGATTAAGGACAAGCACCCAATGACAAGGTTACACTCAAGGAGATGAAAAATGTTACTATTCCCAGAAGCAAAGTTAAAGAGATTTTTTATTTTCGGAATGGAAATAATTGGCAGATTTTTTCCTTTGTCATTTTTGTTGACGCGTGCAACAATTTTTGATGTTGCGTCATTTTCTGTGTTTTGTGAATTTTTCACCATTTTGCAAATCTTTTGAGGCTTCAGAAAAGGCTGGAGCCCACAGCGTTGCCTGTATTGTTGGCGCAATAAACACTTTTTCACAATATTCGGTGTGCTGCAACGTGCTGGATTTTATGGTCAGATTTGACCCTTGGCAGTGGGCCTAGCAGCCAGCTCCTGACACTAAAACAAGCGTTGATATAGGTGAGCATTACCAATTTATGCTTAGAGCAAATCTTTTCAGAGTGTTGCTAATTTTGTTTTTAAATTGTAGTCCAGAATAATGGTGTCTCACCCATCATACTAACTGGCATGGCAATAACAATGGTTATGAGCATCACTCTTTGCTAGTATGAGGAATAGCACAAGAGTAGGCATTTTACAAGAAATGCTTTCCCGTACATTTGCCCTGAAAGCTCCTGTCACAAATAGACAGATGGTTGCATCCCATTTATTTGATATTCTCAATGTTTTCTTATTCTCACAATATAAATATTGAGCTGGGACCATTGTAATGCATTTTAGCATTATATTGCTTTGGGGTATTTGAAAATAATATTTTTGTTTTTATGTTCTAGGGATGAGATTTGGATGAGGTTTGAAGCTGTCAGAGAAAACACAAGTATATGCAACTTTGCAGCAAAATAGTATGCAGACTAAAAATATACTAGGGTAACTACATTTATGTAAGAATATGGAAAGATATATAAGGTTATTTTTTAAAGCTGTGTAAAATATTTGAGTAAAAACTGTGTTGTAGACTTAAACATCAAACATCCCAATTCCAGAACATTCTCTAATACTAAGGGGCTGATTCATCAAAGTATGAGTTTGAATCCCGAAATGGGTAAAAATCGGATTAGATACCATAATTTTTGATGATCGCCAATGACATGAAAATGTTTACGGAAAAATCATATTAGTCACAATAAGATCATACTGGCGATCCGAAAGTCACAAAATTTTCGTATCCGAACGACTGTAAACAGCAGGAAAATCTTTCTGACTTTGTTTCTTCTGTGCATGTTTTTGAAAGCCTCCCATAGGACTCAATAGCACTCTGCAGCTCCAACCTGGCCCAAGGAAAGTCACGATACCGAAGCTTGAATGAATCCAAAACTTTCGTTCTCGGTGTGACAATACGATTTTGTTGCATAATTTTTGACGCACAGTATGAAAAAGTTGTGCAAATTAGCGAAAAAATCGGAGAACTTACAAAAAATATGATTTTGATAAATGGGCCCGCTAAGTTTATCAGTGTATTTACAACAGTGTATTTTTATGCTAAGGTGATTTTTTTTTTACATAAAGAAAAATCTTCAGTGCTTGACTTCCTCAGCCGCTCCTTTTTCCATGTATCTTTGCAAAGGGGAAGAAGCACACCAAGCACTGTGCCGTTTGTTTCTGCAAATAAATGAGTTTAAGGCATTGCCGGCATATTGGTGTGCTTCTTCCCCTTTGCAAAGATTTTTTTTACACCACTCTAGACCTGCCATATTTGATATAAGCAAGGCAAGGATGATTGTTTTCTAACTTTTTACGTTACCTTTGTTTACCCCGTCACACCTTCTAGAAATAATTCTATGTGATTTAGAACACATGATTTCCCATTGCATCTGGGAGCATTAAAGTGCCAATGTAATTTGTATATGAATATAATTTAAAAACCTTGACATAAATGCCCATAAGAGATCATACTATACACTTTAACGATGCAAATCACCATCTATCTTTTTTTCTGGTAAGGTATTTATGCATATGGTCTTTATGAACCTTTTTTATGTTTGTTACTTTTTCCTTTGCTACAAGCAACAGTTAGTGATGAGCGAAGTTAATGATAAGAGTTGCGCTTAGCCATAAAATTCGTGAAACAACAAGAAAATTTGCGAAATGGCGAAAAATCTATAAAACCATTTTTTATGTGAATGACCCAATTTGACAAAACCGTGCCCATTATTTACCCAACAGTGCCCAATTTGACGCACCGCAACTTTTTTTGATACGCAGCAAATTTTTCCACGGCAAATTTTCACAGAAGTTTTGCAAAACAATTCGCCAATGGCAAAATGTGGAAATTCGCTGCAAAAATTTGCTCATCACTAGCAACAGTATCACATTTCTTAAAGGAATACTGCCATTGAAAACATGTTTTTTTTCCCCAAAATACGTCAGTTAATAGAGCTTCTCCAGCAGAATCCTGCATTGAAGTCCATTTTTTTAAAATCACAGGCATATTTTTTTATATTGAAATTTGAAATTTCACATGGGGCTAGCCATATTCTTCATTTCACAGGGTGCCGTAGCCATGTGACTTGTACCAGCTTTAAAAACTAAACATCTGTCCTGATTTAGTTACTCTTGTTTCAGAACTGCAACTGCAACAGTGAAATGTATAATATGTCCCTTCCTATCCACATCAACCAATGGGATCAGTGTCCTTCCCAGTCCTCCCCCTGTCTATCTAAGGAGCCCCAGAAAAAATTAGTAATTGCTACAAATGTTATTCTATGAATAGATAAAAGCAACCCTATACACCAGCCCTGCAAAACCTGTACCAATATCTTCTCCTTTCTGGTTTCCTGTGATATGCAGTGATGGGCAAAATAATTCGCCAGACATCGATTCACTGCAAATTTACACCTTTCGCAATTGGCTAATTGTTTTGCGAAGCAGGCAAAAAAATTTGCCACGTAAAAAAATGAGCCCTATATTTTTTTGATGCACATCATTTTCACAGTTTTGCAAATCTTTTGCAAGATTCACAAATTTTTCGGTCAACTGAAATGGAACAGATTTGCTCATCACTAGTGATATGTGAATCAGTTTTAGAATGACTGTCTAACCTGCGCTAGCAGACAGGATTGTGGTTATCCTGTATTGGTGCCTGTGCCGAATGCTGAGCCATATATTGTGCATGTGGACAAGCATACCAACAGTTCAATATGCTTGCAGTTGTTCTTGAAGTTTTTCAATTGTTTTTGGATACGTTTATATACATTGGTGAATGGTAAAAAAAACATTTTTCAAGCAACATACAAATTTTAACAATAATTACTGTTTATGATGTATTTTCCTGTAATAATTCTTGGTTTTTATAACATTTGCACACTATTATGAAAGGGTCAATGATAACAAATATATTGTACTTAAGGTTCCTAAGTCTACGCTTCAGATATTTCTTTAATGCCTTAATTCAGATGCTGGATTTATTCTAAGATAAATGTAGGGCTATTTGCTACAGGTACACCAATACACTTACAGTAACAAATTCCTATGACTTTCTTGATGGATGCTGTACTTTAAAAGTAGGAGAGATTTGTATTTTGTGACATTTTCCAACTATCTATACAAATATTACTTGAAATAAATTATGTACTCATGCAAGAAATTCTCTTTTGTTGTGTCTCCTGCATTTTTGGTTTATGAAGAAGACCATGAAAACAATTAATTTCGATTCGGACAAGTACTATGGAAAATGCAAAAAACCCAGGATTTAATTTCCTAACTTCTGAAATGCTCTTTTGCAGTTCTCCAGTCTTTTTCATCCTAGCATGTGCAAATTGAAAGTAAAAATAGCCAATCCCAAAAGCACATTATTTATTGTTGCAGTTTGACAATCCTCTTTATGATGTCATCTAAGCCACAAAACATTTACTGAAATCTGGGCAAGCAGAAAGCAGAAGCACGCCGCATATTTAAATATGAGATGGATCATTAACCTGACTGTGTCAATTTGTTAAAGTGCCAGGTAATGATTTTACAGGTAATTAGATTTTAACAGGGAGAAACAAATTTATGTCCTTCTTGTTTTTATGATGCATGTAATGATAGATGTACTTTTGCACAATCTGTTGTTTTTAGGTACACAACATTTCTTAATGCCCTAAAGCAAATGAAATATTACATGTCAGTAACTGATCAGTGACTGTATAAAACACATTAGTGGCTTTTCTTGTTGTTGCTGGTTTTAATCGGAGCTCATTTATCATGTCATGGAAAGATGGAATGTCTCGGTTTATTGCTGGCACAGAGAAAAATGGCCACAAACCTTTGAGGTCAGGAGGACAAGATAATATTTGGGGTTATTACAATTCTTTTTGGACATGACAAAATCCTGTTATCAATATGTTTATGCTTATGTTATGTTGATGTGGATACACTGTAAGGCTATTTTGTACTAAAGCACAACAAAATGATACCGTCAAGATCAATCTGCAGCACATTTAATTTCAACTTCATGGGTTTCAACTTCATGTCTGTCATTTTGCGTGATTTTGCCTGCAACAGCAATTCAGAACATTTATTAAAACCACAGTAAATAAATATATATTTTAAAAAAATCTAAATAGATGATGTAAATAGTATTACAAACTATTCTATACACAGTACACTACAATCTGCATCATGATAAAAATAATGCAGAACAAGTCCTCAGGCAGTGTGAGAAATTACTAGACCTGAGGCAACACAAATTAAATCCATACAGAGCCTAAAAGGGGCAACCAGAATTATGTAGCATGGGGAAGCAATGGAAGGTAAATGTATAGAGCACTTGAATCTTAGTACTTAATACTTTCTGTGTATACTTCTTCTTCTTCTATTTTTGGTGAAATGCTTTAATATGACCAGATTTTCTACATTCCAGACTAATAAAATGTAATGTGCTTTAAAATTCACTGACCGTTTAACTCGTTGTCATTATTAAAAAAAACGTGACCACAAGTGCAACTTGCATTTTATCCCACAATGAAAGATACCTGCATTAAATTGCGCTCCTTGCTCCTCCCTATAGTTGTGTTCAATTCCACTCATTTCTTTCTGCTATCATGTCACACACGCAGCAAACACCAGAGTTGATGCCAGAGCAACTGTGCCTGATTTACAACAAAGCGCATGCACAACTGCATTCATTTTTTCGAATCCAGTACAGCGCAATTGCATGAGAGTCAATGCCCTTTGCGTCCCCAACAATGCCATTATTCTGGAGAAAGAATGTTGCATTGTGGAAAAAAACATGGCAAATTGCACTTTGCTCACTGCACTTGCAGACATAAATGAGTCCTGTGGGCTCCAGATAATTGTTGAATTGCAACTTTGCCAATCCTTTACATTAAATACACCTGTAACTGTAGACTTATGTTCTGCAGCTTTTGGGCAATGAAATCTTATGCAAGGAGAGAATGATTTGACCTTGAAATTGTCGTGCTGAACCAGAAATAGGCATATTAGCCCTTAAACTAAACTATATAAAACAACAATAGTATTTTGGTAAAGAAAAAACAACCAAAACCTACAAACCAAACCTGTCACCTCAAATATGTTGTACATGCTGAAAAGTAGCATCACCATGTCTGCACCTGACCCTAACCTGCCCACTCCCAACCCTAACCCAACCTGACCCGGCTTCCTCCCTCTATTTATAGACCCGTGCCCGACCTGCTCCACAATGACAACACAAAAGGGGTGGGGCGTGTCGGAGGCACGCCTATAAATTAGAGAGCTGGAAGAGGATGGCGGCAGTGTTAGGTCGTGGGTGGGGAGGGTGAGTGGAAGCACTCAACCCAAACCCTCCCGCGACCTGCAATTGATGTGCCAAGGCCGGCCCGAACCCGCCTGACCCGCGTGGCTCTTAAGAAAATCACTTGGCAAGAGCACTAATGCCCACTTTTAAAGCAGAGGCTTAACAAATAGAACTGCATTGAAATACAAGGTCAGTGCCATAGAGATATTGTTTCCTTTGAGGAACATATCAGTTTTATATGTAACTAAAGAAATCTCTTCTTACATTTTGGCGCATTCACTACCTGTGAATACAGCATATCATTTGGCAAGATATCACAACCCACAATATTCCATTCAGTACTCAGGTTATAACTGAACTCAAGTGGTGAATAGTATTGTGGCTTCAAATCAGGAAGCTAACTTCTGCTGCCAATAGTGTAAGCTTACTGAGATATGAAAAAGCCACCAGAATACACAAATTAGAAGTTAGTTCCGTTCTACTTGTTTTATGCATTTATCACAGGCAAGTTATAGTTTAACAATTGGAAATGGAAAATGATTCAGGAAGATCCAGGGAAGGGTAGAAACACAATGCTTATGGAAATATTTGCAGGGCTTAAAGCTTGACATCTTGGCATGCTAAAAGTACAAAAATAATTAAAGTAAACAGTCCTCCTAAACCTGGATAGTAAAGCCCTGTCAACTGCAGCAGCAGAAGGAAGGGGCCTAGGGACTACAGCCTATTGCCAGTAATAATACATGTCAGTTTAAGAAATGGTGGGTGTTGGGAAATCCCCATTTGATCCCACCTAGGGACAAGATTTCTTTCTGAATCAGATCATATTTTGTCAGTTTAATTTGGCACAGCCACAAATATTTGATCTGCATCCACATTTTTAAACCCTTGAAATTAGGATTCCCCATAATGTCCATGATTATACAGAAGGTCCACTGTGTATTAAAAACTACTAAACAATAGGTTACAGCATGCTACAAAATAAAGCAATGGTTTCCATAACCGACCATTATTTGGATTTTTTGAATGGCCCCATAGGACTGTTTGGTCTGCTCAGATTGTATTTATTCCCAGGCCATAACAGCTCTTTGATATTGCAGATCTTCTAAATGTGTTTTTAGTTCATTTGCCCTTCTGTGAACTCTAGTTCCTTTTAACCCAAATCACTGCAAAAAATTAAAACATTTTATAATCACAGTTTAATTTCAATAGTTGTATTTAGACATTTAAACATAATCTTCCAATGCTAATTTTGTATTATTATGCAAAGTCAATTTCTTTTTCAATGTGTTTGACTGATGCAGATAATTAGTAACTTGAATGGCTTGCATTGTAAGAAAATATTGGCCATGAATATGTCAAGTGTACATTTTAACATCATTAAATACTTTTTTTCTGGCCTGATGCTAATGAATGCAGTACCTTATGTATAAACAATATAACATTGGTAAAATGCCCTTTAGCTTTTAAATGTGATTTCATTCAACAATATTTTTTTCAAGTACTGTACTTTCATTTGTATGCAGAATTCATTTACCCTCTGCTTTGCACAAGCAATGATTCAGTATGTTACAGGGCTTTTAAATCAATTTTGATTGTTTCTATTTTGTCTTAAATAACATGCTTATTTAATTCTGCATAGTACATTAATTTTAATTATTTTTTTTCTTAGGTGCAGGCTACATGCAAATATAGGGGAAAGAGTGCCTCTCCTAGACTACTTATTAGTTCTCAGTAGAACTTTAGTTATCTCTGTTCATCAGCAAGGCCACAGCCCTCAAGCCATTTTGTTGAATTGAATTATCATACACATTTATTGGGGTCCATGTAAGACCTCTCAATTTAACCTTAAATGCACCCACACTTTAGAAGGCTCCTAGTAGCCTAATCTAGGTCTGTTACTATTATATCCTTAAAGATATGTTCTGGATTGTTGAAAGGCTGGCATTATTTTTAGTGTTCGCCACGTGAGTGACATGTGCATTCAATTCCTTAAGTGCAACTCAACTGTGGCGATTGACGCAGAGCACTGAGGGAACCCTGGAGCTATGGCCTAGACTGGAGGTGGTGGTAGCTCCATGGTTTCCCTGTGTCAATAGGTGCAGCACCAATGGAAGGCAGGAAGGAATGGGTGGCACAGAGAGCAACTATTGAGAGGAAATTGCAGGGACAGCAACTGTAGTGCACAGTTGTACCAATGTTGGTACACTGAACACAAACAGGAAAGAGAATTGCCTGTTTGCATCTAGGAAAAATGGTGCATTGTGGTGAAAAAAACAAGGCCATTGCTCTCAGAATAGCACTTTGCTCACTGCACCTGAAGGCATAAATGAGACTTTTATCTCATTTAGTCACCAAAAAGATATCTTAAAATAATTCCTACAATCTACATTGCTACACTCACTATTTTATTGCTAAATATTTTTAATATAGATACATTTATTACCATTTAAATACTACTCTTTAACCTATTTATTGTTAGTAGCTCTACTTTTTATTTTTATTATAGCTTGCTATAGTGTTATTTAGCTGGTATGCTTATAATTGCAAAAAGTGTGTTATTTCATTACAGTGTTAACAACATATCAACATTAACTATTTTATACAAATGTATAAAAAATAAAAATGTAACAATGGCATAGCAATAAAAAAAAGTTGGCTTCCCAAATTGTAATTTGTCTTTATTATCACATACTGGAAAAAGAGACAGCCAGCATAATAAAACAAGTTTTAAAATAGTTTGAACCAATATTCGTTTGAGCCTCTCCAAAAGTATGTTCTAGAAACATATCTGCAGTCAATAACATTATCATAGTGACTAATAAATCCAAACCTGCTATTTCTTAATAAAATGAGTACATCTGTGCAAATAGCCTCAATTAAAAAGATGATTTATCTTATGCAGCTTAAGAGGTTGGTTGAAGAACCTGAGCCAAAAGAAAGTGTTTTTACAGTTAAAAATAATTTTGAAAGATAAATATGGAACAGTGTTAGATTCAAAATGATAGATTTGGGGCACTGCTTAGTCAATTTATCCTTTGATATTTTAAACTACTTGAATTAAGGTGACCATACATGGTAACCGATCAAAGCTGTCCAATCGAGATCAGGACAATTTTAGGCCAGATAATGGTCGGGTAGGCCAGTTGGAGTGCCCATACAATGGCAGATAAGCTGCCAAATCAGTCTGAAGAACCTGAATCAGCAGCTGAAATCTGCCTGTGTATGGCCACCTTTACAGTTAAAACAACACATCACAATTTTCTCTGCTCCATTCCAAGAATTAGAAAGTCAGTAGGGCTTATCTACTAATCTCCGTAGTCTAGTAACATGTGGCAATTACCTTTGGCCTTAAAGTGGCCAAACATGTTCAGATTTTAGTCTTCTTCCAAGAACGTTAGTTTTAGATTGTTGCATTTAAACGTATGATTTGATATCTAAACATTCAGATTGAAATTGTATGAAAGTCCTAAAAATAACAAAATGGAGGATGTTCTGAACATAAGATAATTGCCAGACAATTATATGATACTGATGTCCCAGAAATGTGCACTCTAGGTCACTCTAGGATATCGTCAGATACACAATACATGCATCGATTTTATTGTTATCTTACCAAAATTGTCTAACCTGTCTGATTGACTAAACAACTGATTGCCATGGAACAAAAATTATCAGGACAATAATTCAGAGCCCACACACAGTCCCAAAATCATATGAATAGTATATTGATGTGTGTATGGCCAGTTTTAGTGGTAGAATTTAGGACACCCCACCATGGGGTATTCCTAGGGACTAGACAGCAATAATTGTTTGTGTCAGTAGCTTATTTGGGATATCCACAACCATCTATAATTCCCCTTTGCTTTTTAACCTTTACTAATTTGTTGGCATTGGATTAATGGCAAATCGTAATTTTTAAACCATTTTATAAACTAAGGATTCATTCATGGACTGGTTCTACTGATTCTGCTGGAGCATACATCACCATCATAGGAATACTCTCACTTTATTCAATACAGTTTCACTCTGGTTATAATTATTAATGTAATTAATTGTAATGTATTTATGCGCAAGTCACTTTCCTTATACAAGATCATGTTATGTAATAGCCTGTGACAGGTCACAATTAACTTTTGAGAGGTGCTATAGTTTCTTTCTTTTTGGATACCATAAATTGGTTGTCTTTTCTCTTTTAATGTGGCATAGTTGAACTACACCCACTGGAGTATTGTGGTTCTTGGAACTAAAAGCAAATCTCTGACTGCTTGGTATGCTACTGCAGTAAGACCGTTTTGCCTAATTTTAAAAAATTAACCCCACGGTTTCACAACACTTGCATTTTATATTATACCAGAATTATACCTGAATTTTCATGGGTACAAAACAGAGGCTTGCTAGGACGAACACGGTTAGTTAAAGCAGCATTCAAATATTCAGGTTTGGTGGCCTGTGGTCCTTTCATAAATAGTCCTTCAAGGGTCTTTTACTTTAACAACAGTATTTGGTAGTTTTTTGGACAATTGTGCTATGTATATTTTCCCAAGAATAAGGAAGGCATTTCACTGCGATGATGGAAACGCCTTGTAATCAGGATTTCAATATTCAGGTTACAAATATGGATATCATTTTAGAAAAGCACTAAAAGAAATCTTTGTCTGGATTTTTGATAAAGACTTTTTATTGGTTTTGAGATACTATTAGGTGCTCATAAACCTAGCTGTAAAATGTTTGTAGGATAACTGTAATTGCTCTGCAGTGATTGTCAGACATCTATTAAAATTCAGTGAATGTATTCTCTGCAAAATACTACACATTTTTTAAAGAGATTCACCCAGCTATCATCACTATTTGGCCTTTTATTGCATTACTTGATGGAATAACCTTTACAGAATGGCTCTTTTGAGTAGGAAATAGTGAAACTTTTAGAATTTTACATCATGAAAAATGTTCTTTTTTCTGGGGGTAATTTATAAAAAGAGCTCTAAGTACTTTTGGAGCTATGCATTGGTTTATATGCTGACACGTAATGTACATGAATTAAAAAGTAATTAGCCTTGTATTGGGAATTTTATATTGTACTTTGTACAGTATACTGTGAGTTGATACCTAAGCTCAGCTCTAATGCAACCCCAGGGCATGTGCTGAGCTTCAGCAGATATCAGCTTGATTCTAGCCAGCTTTTGTAGGACTGTGCATGGCTACATTTACTCTTGACTATATTCTCGCCCCCCCCCCCCCCAACAATATATGTCTCTCTATTGCTGAGAAAGGAAAAAGTAAAAAGTAAGTGAGGTACTGCAGAAATAGTACCATTTTTATTTTATGATAGTTCCCCTCTGTAAGCTATAGCCTTTCTGTGTGAAGGAAGTGTAATCATGACATATATATTAACAAAAGTGCACTGGTAAGCATATTCAGGTGACAAAATAGTATATGTGCATTTACCTTATAGGATAGTATCACACAAAATGATTATTAATCTGACATGACCTTTTTATATTCTGTATGTCAATTCTTTGAAGGCAAGGAGAACTCCTCTTTTTTTATAAAATGTGTTTGTTATTAGTACTGCTAAGAATAAGACATGCATTGCTCAGGATCGTTACTAATGCATATTGTACATTTTTTACATAATTGGGGTGAAATGTAATATACAAGTGTCTGTGAGAAGAAATGACATGTAAGTTATATGGTCAACTGTTATTGCAATTGTTATTGAAATACTAAGGTTCTAAGTACCTGAGGGAATACTGGGAAGTGGGATTTATGTATGTTTGCTGGAATACTGGGCATACTGTACCTGAGATAACATTGCCGAGAGGGACTTATGTATAAACCTAATATGCTAAAGTATGTGTTAATACACGTAGAGTAGTGATGAGTGAATTTTTTCAACAAGCACAGCTTTTCTGTGAATTTCCAAATTCCGCCAAATGTAGCTGCAGACAAATATTAATGCAAGCAGTTCAGCATCCAGGAACATGTTTAAAATGTGCCAAATTTTCAGGACCATGGACTAACACTAGTAAATTGACTTCAATTTACTAATGTTAGTCCATGGTCCTGAAAATCTGGCACATTTTTAAAATGGATTTGTGAAATGTGCCTATTCTTTATAAAGTTTAATGTTTATCAGGAAATAGTTCCTGAAAGTCAGGAAAGTGTTAAAAAATATCATGAAATCTGAACTGCTGGAAATCCATCAGGATGCCCCCATTCAAATTTTCATAAACCATAAATGGCCCCACTATATGGTTAGATAATTTCTCCCCTTAACAACAGTTTCTGAGCAGGGGTGCTACGTGAATGCATCAGATGCATTGGTTTATCCTATTGTTACTCCCCTTTTTGGTTTATCCTATTGGTACTATCCTATTAGTACTCATTTTTATATTTGTTTAGCAAGTTCATGTGTTGGTTAATCTATTTTGGCTACTAGGCCATCATTAACCTGGGTGCAGGATCAACCCTCTGACATAAAATCTTATCCCAAACCACTTTGTATATTATTTAAACCCAGTGGGTGAGCTTTAGCCTATAGGATAAACCCATGTAAATGGGACAAAGCCCATGTAAATGGACTTTTCTAGGAGCCTTAAGGAATTTCTTCCAAGAATCCTGTTATGACATTTGCATACTGTACGTATGAGGCGGTCTCCTCAATCCCTTTAGCTTGTTCGTGTATCCCCACCCCTGGCTCTACCTAAGCTGATCAGAAAACCCTGTGCTACACTGATGAGCCACAAAAAGGGCGAAACCGGTCTGTAGTTGGGAATCTGATCAGCTATTATCCTGGCTTCTGCTTTAAACCCAGTGGGTGAGCTTTAGCCTATAGGATAAACCCATGTAAATGGGACAAAGCCCATGTAAATGGACTTTTCTAGGAGCCTTAAGGAATTTCTTCCCAGAATCCTGTTATGACATATATTATTTAACATATCTTATATCACAGATTTTCAACTTTCCAGATCTGTTCCACAGATTTCCAGTTACACAGTGCTTATATATTGCTTCTTATCCCCACACATTTTTTTCATACTCCTTAAAATTCTTGTTTTCTGTGTTGCTGTATTGTTTACATTCATTATTAACTCTTGAGGTAATCCAGGCTCATGATGGGAGGCAGATGTTGCGCACATCTAAAGAAGTTGAATATGGATTCCCCAGTAGTGAAATTGTTTCCTAATAGCATTTACAATATGTAATATTTAACTTACAGTAGACACACCCAAGGACTTCCTTCAACAATAGGCAATACAAATCAATTATTTGATTTTAGGGCTTAATAAAGAAATATTTTATCAGCATCTGTTTATTACCTACTATGTGCATCTTTTAGAATATACAGATGTATCTATATGTATATTGTCTTTGGCCCTCCTGAATACTGGACAATTTTGAATTCACGGTAATGTCAAAGAATAATTTACGGGATTGTCAGGAATCTCTTGAAGCCACAGGCATCTACTCTTGGTTCTTTCCATGTACCCATTCTGCCTCCAAAATCGATTAATTTTCCATTCTGCTCTGACATTTCTAGCAACAAAGTTGAAATTAGCAGCGATTGCTCAGAGGGGTTTTATACACAGAATGTATATAGTTCTCTAAAAATGAAATAGCTTGCAAGAGAAATCAGTTTGCTAATGGAAACCAATGTTTCCATGGCAAGTTTCTTTCCTTAATTTTAATTAGTGTGTTAGCTTTTTTTCTGTAATCATTTAAATTAACTAAAACCTGCTCAGTCAACCTAAATGTATTGCTCGAAAGTTAATGCACTAAAAGATAGGAATTAAAAGACACTTTCTCATATTTTTAAATAGTGAGTGAACTCCATTAATCATGAAATGACACTGAATAGCTTTCAAAATTGTTTTCCTATGGTATAGTTCAGCAACATTGACTAATGCATGCTTAGACCTTGTATAACTTGCTGAATATAAAAGTTACTCATATCTTTAAAGGGACAGTGAATTGAAAAGTTATACTGTATTCTGTTTAGCATATGGAATTATCATGAGGAACGTGGGTTCAATGGATAGGTTGTGTGCTAAACATACTATCTGCCTGTTTTAATTATGAATTCTATATAAATATGTTTTTATTTATTGAGCTAGATAGGGCAAACAGAGAAACTGAAGCTACTCCGTGTTTGGTTATTGCAAGGAAGAAAATTCGATTTCCAGTGCACAGATAAGCAAGGAGTCCCTTATGGGAGGGGATTTACTGTGCACGGGTACTCTAATCACCTACCTCGCAAGGACCAAACATGGAGTGGCTTCAGTTTTCTTTTTTTTGTACTATTCAGCTCAAAAAATAACAAAAACCATTGCTTTTTCCTGATTAAAATACTACCCAAAAAGTATGTTCAGTACAACCCTGTTGATTGAACTCATGTTGAACAAGAGGGCTTACTGTGCCTGTACAGTATGTTGCTGTTAATGTTGTTTGTTTGCCATGTTTAACCACTTTGCGCTAGTTATAACCCCCACATCATTTCATGGTTCAGGTTATCCCTACTGTATATTTTGTTTATTCTAAGAGGTTATTAGACTTTTTAGAAGATCTGTGGTATGATAACATGACACAAAAGAATGTCTCAAAAACAGAGTAACACGATTGTAGGGGGCTAGATATGTCATTCAATATGATTATGCATTCAGTTCTTTTTTTATTTTTATTTTTATTTTTATTTACGCTACAGACAAATACACTTTCAAACCATTTACCAACATTTTATATAGAACATCTTTTTGTTTGTTTTTCTTTCAATAAAATTCCCCTTTCACCTCCTTCCCTTTTTTGAGGTGGCAAGATAAATTGCACTTTAAAGTAATACTACAAAGGGAAAACAAGTTTTTTTTTAATTTAAAAAAACACATCAGTTAATAGAGCTTCTCTAGCAAAATCCTTCATTGAAATCCATTTTCTAAAAATGCAAACAGATTTTTTTATATTTAATTTTGAAATGTCACATGGGGCTAGCCATATTCTTCATTTCCCAGGGTGCCACAGCCATGTGACCTGTGATAAACTTCAGTCATACTTTAATGATGACCTGCAAGTTGGAGAGATATCACCCCCCTCCCAACAAAACCAAAACAATGGGAAGGTAGCAAGATAGCAGATCCCAATAGATATCAGAATAGCACTCAATAGTAAGTGGATCTATACTGAGTGGATATTTTCCATAGTTATTGTTTTGTCAATTTGTTAATGCCAGGTGGTGTTTATTTCCAAGCATTTCCCATCACATTTGCCTCTGGTACTTGTGCAAGGAAGCAGATGCGCTCTGTGTGCTTACATGAGTTTATCCTGTGACACCACAAGGTGCAAAGTGCGTTGCACTCCAGCACAAGGGAGGCCTGTACTAAACTCCTTCCTTAGACAGGCAACAAGTACAGGGCCCCTGCTGCACCTTAAGTCCTCAAGCTCTAGAAGCAGCTAGTAAGAGGCCTTCATGCAGATGTCCATGCTTACCCTATTTACATGCCATTCTTTGATTGGCCTCAAACTTACTCCAAACCTTTCTCATCATTATTAAGAATTCTGCGTGCCTTGTACTCTTTTGGGCAGATTTACTAATCCACGAATGGTCCGAAGGCGTTTTTTTTGTAATGATCGGTATTTTTGCGACTTTTCTGTCGCCATCGTGACTTTTTCGTATGTTCCGCGACTTTTTCATCGCCGTCGCGACTTGTTGTATTTGTCGCAACTTTTTCGCCGCCGTCGCGAAAAAATCGGCTTTTTTTCCGGCGACTAAATAGTTGCGCAAAATACGATAAAGTCGCGGCAGTAACAAAAATGTTGCGACAAATACGAACAAGTCGTCACGGCGATGAAAAAGCCGCGACAAATACGAACAAGTCGCGGCGGTGACGAAAAGCCGGCTAAATTTTCGTTTTCAATCCGAATTTTTACCTTTCGGGATTCGGATTCGTGGATTAGTAAATCTCCCCCTTTGTGTCTCACTTATTTTAGAAAATGAGCCCTTAAATCACTCCATCTAAAGCAAAGATCAGCAATCATAGACCCACTAAATATTGTTGACCTAATAGTTGAACAAAATGTAAAAGAAAATAGTTTTGACTGAGAAAAACCTTTATCTACATTATTAACATACAGTGTCTGCCTGTTGCCCATATACAATGGGATCGTCTGCAATCAAATGCCTCTCATGAGTAAATGCTGTTTTTTTCTATTTTTTTCTGACAAATGTTAGTTTAATTCTGTTCATTCTCTTAAAGAATGTGATTAAAAATATCTATCTGTGCATATTCTATGTCTGACTTGCATTACAATTTGTTCTCTGTCTTAGAGGTTCGGCACATTTTTAGTTAAATATGCCAGTTTGATGTTTAAGCTGATTTCCATTTTCAATACCATTTAAGAAAGGGGAAAAAAGTGTGGCTTATGGCAATTTCCTAAAGTTTCCACATGCTAATACTTGCATGTAAGTTTAATAAAACGGGTCATTGCACTGATCTGTACAACCAGTACTTAATCTGCTTATTGTAATCTACTTTAATGTATCACATTAAGGATGTTTTAATGAGTTGGCTACTTTTTCTGCAATGCGATTCTAATTCTTCTCTAGTGGTAATAAACACTTCCCTAAAATGAGTTCATTACCTTGCCTATTTATAAAACATTCTTATAGTATATATTTAACATATCTGCAGCAACAGCTTTCATCATGGTTTAAAGACTATAGTAAGGATTGTTACTAGCCCTAATGGACAAAGCTATTTGTGGATAGGACTAAATTTCTTTCCTGGGAAATTAGATTCCATATAAAGATTAATACCATGCATATTGTTTTTTCCTGGTCATTTTAACCATTTGTGGAGGGTACAGTTTTATATGAAGTACTGTTTTAGTGGTTATTTACTGCACTAGAGAGAAATTGTGTTTGTTCGATGAGAGCCATAAACAGCAATGTGCTTAACTCAGTAATTGTTTAACAATGATTAATTGTATGGGATTTGGGATTTCTTTCCTGAACCACTGAAGAATCTTAAATTGTGCCCAGTAACAAAAATAAACATTGACTCTCTGTGGATAAAGCAGCAGAAAGCCAAAGCAGTATGTTCATTATTAACTTACAGTCCACAGCTGTTCATGTAATTATCATTGTAATGGAACGTTCCTGCTCTTGTCACCAGTGTTTGTTGCTTTGTGCCATCAGGAAAAAAAAATGACAACAATTTGCTGGAGATGGTGTTGCTAATAATAAAGAGATTAAACTGAAATGAAATGTTTTGCTTTCTGGCATTCGTCTGCCAAAATGTATTTGCTGTAAATACTCCACTTGGTTTCCCTGTATGCAACATAGTACTTTATTCCAACACTAATGACACGGGGTCCCAGAGTATAATGGAGTCTTTAACAACTTTGGAAGATGTATTAAACCCCATTAACACACACAAAAATGTCAACATAAATGGACTAAAATGCGTATCTACTTTTTGTTCAGTAGGCAACAAATTGGTTTAAAACAAGGAAAAATACTTATCCTTATCCTTTATTCTTGCCTTATTCCTTAGATTTTGTGATAGGCCTGTTTAGAATATCCTATCCCAGTGTGTTTATTCTTGCCTTATTCCTTAGATTTTGTGATAGGTCTGTTTAGAATATCCTATCCCAGTGTGTTTATTCTTGCCTTATCCTTAGATTTTGTGATAGGCCTGTTAAGAATATCCTATCCCAGTGTGTTTAATCAGGTATGTCTTGTATCTGGAATACTTGTGACTTCACCAATTATCAATGACCCAATTATTTCTGGGTGCCTGGATTCATTTATATAGTTATACGCACACATTTATATGGCCACACACACACATGCCTGCAAACACAATCACACACCTACACGATCCACAAATTTATTCTTTCCTCTTATAATGCTGCAAGTAAGTTCTGGTAGAAGTTCCTCTGGAAAAAAAAGAATGTTTAAAAAAAAAAAAAAAGGCAGTGACCCAAGAATTATAGGTAATAATTTATATTTTACCCCTGTTCTCTTCCTTTTCTTTCTTCCAACTTCACTGTCAATAAAACAAAAGGCAGTGGACAAATGCTGTATTTTCCCATAGCATTTTCAAGTGTTAGCTTACTTTTACACTAGATTTTTACACAAAAAAACAAGAGACTTTATAAATATGACATTTTTTACACAGTGATGCCTGGTGCTGTGTGGTGTATTTGGTTATCATTTTTTATACTGGTTTAAAGGATCAAATGCAACATGTGTTCCACTGCTGAATACCTATAAACTGGGGTATACTTGGCTACAATTGTGGTCAAATTATTTTGTACTTGGAAAGCTAAATAATGTGTACATGCACTTTACAGATTTATCCATCCTTCCTTTCCTTTCTATCAACATTATCACCTGCCTGCTGGCAAATAACACCCTATCAGTGATATTCAGTGCATAACCTTCAAGAAATGCTTAAATGCCCTGACATATTTAGGTTAATTTAGTTAACACAGCACAAAAAAATGTTTTTTTTGGGACATCACAATGGTATTTGACAATGTTTTCAAAGGTAATAAGCAATGCTAAACCATAGTGCATATCCCATAATATACCGTATATACTCGAGTATAAGCCGATCCGAATATAAGCCGAGGTACCTAATTTTACCTAAGAAAACTGGAAAATCTTATTGACTCGAGTATAAGCCTAGTTTGGGAAATGCAGCCGCTACTGCTTAGTTTCAATAATAAAATTATTTAATAATAGGACACTCACAAAAAGTGTGTAAGTAACAGGAATGATACTGAGCGTTCTACAGTGTATTAAAGCTCTCAAAGATAGAAACAAAGATATTTACATATTAAATTATACAGAACCATACGCAAAGAAACAGGCATCTTACACTTCTTATTTGTGCATTTACATGACTCCACTAGGAATTGGCAGTTGACTTTTTTGTACACATGGAAAAGCAAAACTGATACCATAAGAAATTGTGCGTCAAATGCATTTCCCAAATTTTTCGCAGTTTCGCAAATTTTCTTGCCGTTTTGCGAATTTTATGGCAAAGCGAAACAGCGGGACAGATTCGCTCATCACTACCCATGGGATACTAGATGGTGTTGACAATATCCATCCCAGGACAAGGTAACCCAAAAAGGTGTCCTTCCAACAATGAGGACCTAGCTAACCCTGATCCTGTCACTTTGGCCTGACTGACCAAACCGAAATATGCTGTTTGCATAAATATTCACCCCCCTACATTATTACATTCTAGAGACATCATGTAGATATTTATGGGGCAAAATTATAAAATGCAATTTTCTTATTAAACCACAAATAAAAAACCTACATAGAAACCTGTACAATGTAATGGTGTGTGAAATTTTGCACATCTAGTATAATAATATCTAGTTAGATAAGTAAGTGGACTTCCAAATCGATTGATGGGTCTACTTTTGGTGTAAATTCTTGCATAAATCCACATTCACAAATAGGCCACCCAAAGCCTTTATACAGGAATGTATGCATTTTGGTGTAAAATTAACTACACAAAACTGTGTTGATTTAGATCTGATCCCAAAAATGTGTGAGTCTCTGGTTAATAATTCAGTCTGTTTAACATGTATGGACACAGAGCAGATTTCACAAATGCAAATGCAGGCATCTCGCGCCCATGTGTCATCCGATCACCCACTGTCCTACAAACTACATGCAGGCACGTCGCGTCGGTACCCCGCCCCCCCATGTGTCATCCAATCACCCTCTGCTCTACAAACAGCATTCAGGCAAGTCGCGCCGGCACCGCCGGCAAAATCCCCCCACCCTTTGTGTCATTCGCTCACCTTGAGTCCAAGCACTCTCTGTGTTATGTCGCGCCGCCGGACGCTGCGAGCACTCACATCAGTTGCAGCACATGCTGGCGTGCGTGTACCCCCCTGCATGCTTGTCATGTGCCTGCATGCGGTTCTTGGATGTAGAGTGCTCAGGCGACGCGGGGGAGGGGGGCTGCTCTGGGGGGTTGCCGGCGGCTCAAGGTGTCCTCAACCTCATTGGGCATCCTCGCGCCAACTGATGCGGTGGTACTACTTGACTCGAGTATAAGCCGAGGGTTCCTTTTTTAGCACATTTTGAGTGCTGGAAAACTCGGCTTATACTCGAGTATATACGGTAATATTAATAATCACATAATATTCTTTAATTTGTAATGAAATTAACAGTTCATCAATTAATTGGTGGTATACGGTATCCGTAGATGCAACATTAGTAAACCAAATTCAGACTCACAAGTTAGGGAGTGGCAGAGGATACAGGGTGCAACAGGGCTGTCCCACACCCCCTAAAGTTGTGCTCTGCATCTCGTGCCAGATTTCTGCCCCCTCCTAACAGAGGTGCTGCCTGAATGAACACTAAGGGGTACACTGTAGCTCACTTGCCCCTATTTTTGCTTTTCGATTGGGAAAATTGTAAGTAACCTCTTGTCTACATGGGAGCAGTTACCTCTTCTTACCTTTACTCCTTCGATTCCTGGTTTATTGATGTCCTGATCTCTGTCCTTTGTCCAAGCATTTGACTACTCTGTCTGATTGCAGTTAAGTGCCTCATTGCTTAGAGGAGGCTATCACTGCCTGACTGTGGTACATGACAGTATCACCTCGCCATGGAGTCTGGTGATCAAGCCTCCTCTCCCATGGATGTCCTCTCTCAACAACTGTATGCCCTTAAACAGGCATTTCAGGATTTGCAGGGAGGATATCAGCTATTGCAGGCTCAAATCCAGGATCCAGGTGCTATTCCACCATCAGCTGCTCCTCTTAGTTCTGCTGGTTTTTCATAAGCTATGTTTTCACAGCCACAGTCTCCAGAACCTAAGATGCCACTCCCTGGTCCCTGGTTCTCTGGGGCTAGACTCAATTTTTGGAAATTTCTCAATGACTGCCATCTCCTGTTTACCTTGAAACTACAATCTTATGCTACTGAGCAAACAAAGGTTGGCATAGTGATCTCATTTTTATCTGGGGGGACTACATCATCTACTTAAGACACAAAGTCACTTCTGAATGATTTGAATGCCTTTTCCTTGCTATGGGTCATCTCTACAATGATCCCAAGAGATCTTCTAATCTACATGATTTCATTTATCTAATTGGTGAAAAAGGGGCAGACGTTCTTCCTTTACATCATATTTATGATTGTCCAAATTATTATTTCTTTTAGCCATATCCATCGGCTATGTGCTGGCATATTTTTCATGGAAAAGAAGGACCAATCTTTAAGTCCCTGGCAATTAAATTAAATCAAATCACTGTAAAAAAACCACTAACCACTTCCTCTTATTTCTGAGTTATTTTGGAATGTTTGTGGAGCCAAGGTCTTCTTAAAACTTGATCTGTGTGGAGCATATAACCTGGTCAGGATCTGCAACGGAGATTAGTGGAACAGCCTTCCAATCTTGCTACAGACATTATGAGTAACTTGTATCTAGATCCAGGGAAAGGGTTACATATATTTCTCTCAAGCCTTCTTCTAGTGCATATTCAATTCAAAATCAGATAATTTTAGATCAAGTCTAGTAGTCTGTGTTAACATTTACCATTGTGTTTTTTTTACTGCATTTGAAATAAAAATGTAGCCTTAGCAAGTTTTTAATAATGTAAAATGACTTTTGTCTTCACGGTTTCCATTTTAACAAGCACAATACCCCAAATGTGTTCTGCCCTTTCATGTGTCAAAAAATGTGTTTTCTTCCTCTAAGAAGACAATATTATTTTTTTCACAAACAACTAACTTATTGTGTAAATTTTTAATGCTGTTAGGAAGTGGGGTTAGAAGTGCAGCCTTTCTTTATATATCTGAAAACAAGTGAGTGAAGCTCTCAGAGGAGCAGCAGAAAATCATTCTGTTTTTCAATTTTAACATTTTAAGTTATGAAATCAATGTTTTATTTTACTGTAGAAGCAGAAAAAAGGATGGCCTTGTTCCTTAGTTTGTTCCTATTTCATAGAATTGGGAGTTATAACAGAGGTTTAGATTTTTATTTCAGTTAATGCCCACCCCCCCCCCCCCCATCTTCTTTAGTAGAAAAAAGCAAATTTAATAGTGATAAGCAAACCTGTCCTGTTTTGCGGAAACACTTGCGAAAATTGAAAAATTCACAGAATGCAGCTAACGTGTGACTGTTTTGGTGTAACCAGGATTTTTGTGACACAACCTTTTTGACTTTATTGATGCGACTGCAACTATTGTGATGTGACTGCAACTATTGTGATGCAACTGCAACTATTTTGATGAGACTATTTTGAATTGATCATGACTTTTTTCTCACTTTTTTATTTTTGCAAAAAAATTATCAGTGGCGAAATGTGGAATTTTGCAGTGATTTTCCTTAATGTCTTTTCTCTATTAACATGATTCCTGTTTTGCTCCAAAAGTAAATTACTAGTGTTGCATAGTTTATATAGACCAATTCCAAATTATTTTACAGTGCCACACTGTCCACTAAGTAGACAAGTTAAGACACACTGCTGTCTGTCTTATGCAAAAGGATATCAGTGTATCTTGTGCATTCTAAACCTAGAAATGACCTTTCACATTTTCATACTATAACTTTACCATTGAATTCTGTCTGGGCAGCACTACAGACATAAACAACAATTACAACAATGTCATAGCATGTATATGTAATAAAACTGTGGCATTGTCTAGGATATGGAAATGTAATTGGTGTAGGGAGTATACATGTAAATTAGTCTAGTTATTCTACCAATTTTGGGCAAATGCAAAGGTTCATTAACCCCAAGTTTTTTTTTATCCATGCAAGAAATCATAAACCAAATACATCCCTTGACGAGAATGATTAATTTGACACAACACAAAACAGTCAAGATAGAATAAATATGCCAATCTTTTTTTTATAAATGTTCATATATGTTGTTAAATAGCAACTGTTACTTTAATACTATTGCTACATACAGTATGTTACCTCGGGCTCATAAGAATGACTGAAAGCATCTTTTTTAACAATCGACTAATGCTGATGGATCAGTTTCATCGTTCCATCCACAAATTGTGGTTAATCACTGTTTTGATAAAGATTTTAAAGGCAATGGTTAAAGTAATCTTATATCATATTCAAAAATATATCACATTATAGTCAGCAATTTAGAAACATAAGAATTATATTTTGTTGCTGTTAATGCACAAAACATTTAAGATGGTCCAACAGTACCAGACATCTGTAACAAGGACACAAACAGAAAGTTTGGAATTTTACCTGTTCTGTTTGGCCAACTTATAACCGCTTAGGGAGACAAAAAAAATAACTATTAAAAAAATTCTCATGTACCTGTCACAGAATATAATTTAGAAATGTGCCCTAAAGGAAAACACATTAATATTACATCTCATAAAAAAGAATTTAGAGAGCCTTTTTATTAGACTGTACCTCATCCCCATTGATAGGCTTCTATTACCATCTAGTGGTCATCTTTTTGTGTATGTATGAATGAGTATATAGAGTATGTATGTATGTGTGTATGTATGTGTGTATGTATGTATGTATGTATATATATATATAGAGAGAGTAAGAAACAAAGGTAGAAAAAGAGCAGAAAGAAAGAGGAGAAACTAGGATGTTTTTACATATTAGTCCATTTGTTTTATACTGTACTAAAACTTGTCAAAACAGAATATCGGTATATATGAAAAGGCCAAGCAGTTTGTACTAAATATGTATATAAAAATTAAATATGTTCATAAAAAAATTAGTAAAAATACCCTCGATAGCTAGAGATTAGTACTATGATTTGTACAAAACTGATTTCATATGAACTGCAGATTTGGCAACACTGTGTTGATTCAAGTTTATCTCTGAGTCAATAGAGATTCAAGGGCAATTCTCAGACACAATGTATTGATTGAGTGGGAACTGATTAACTGTAAAAGTACACAAACGGAATTGTGTAGAAACTGTGATAATATATATTCCAGGCTCTAAACATAGCTGTGCATTGTACAATACTCAAAAACAAAACTTTGTCTCACTTTTAAGGGCTCTGGCACACGGGGAGATTAGTCGCCCGCGACAAAACTCCCTGTTCGCGGGCGACTAATCTCCCCGAGTTGCCTTCCCCTGCCACCCCATCGGCGAAAATGTAAGTCGCCGGTGGGATGGCACACGCGGCGGCGTGATTTTGCGCAAATCGACGAAAAAGCCTCGCGAGGCAACTTCGGCGATTTGCGCGAAATTGCGCCGATGGGGTGGCAGGGGAAGGCAACTCGGGGAGATTAGTCGCCCGCGAACAGGGAGTTTTGTCGCGGGCAACTAATCTCCCCGTGTGCCAGAGCCCTAAGAGTCATTAATGATAAGATATAAATAAAAACACATCCACTTTTCCTTCAGAACACTATTCTGTCAAATCTGTCAAACCAACTCCATAAGCAGAAGAAAGAGCATAGAAACTTAGAAAAGTGATATAATTAATGACTATTATGTGTGAAAGGCAGGGCGATAGATGATGGGTCCAGGATATATTAGGGGTTATATACATGGGGTTAAATACTCACAGACTGATGAGGCAGTGCAGCAATAAATGATGGTAAATATTAGTACAGTAAATGATGAGACAGCAACACATGGAGATTTAAAAAGGATTTAATATACCTTGATTTCCATGTAAGTACTGTGGTCCCTTTTCTTAGGCAAGCAGAGCCTAGGGGAGAGTAACTCACTTCTATCTCTCCTAGTTGGAGCCAGAGATGCTGTTACTAGCTAATTCTATATGACTCACTTTCCTAGAAAGTGCTATAACAATAGTTAACCTGTAACTGACTAAAGCCTTGGGTCCCCTGTTCTCTGGGTTCATTAGAAGGGTTGTTCCTCTAGGGCAGCACAGCTTTACTGGGACATTGTTGATCCCAGGCTCAGTGGAACATACTGTACAACTGGTTCAAATGCAAACTGGAGAGAAAGGACCACCCCTTACCAAACACTATTTTAAATATCACAGGAAATAAGCCAATAATCATAAGCCAATGATACAGATATGCTAATAAGCAAAACTACATTTATTCACATTTTATCAAATAAATAGGACCTTGCCAGCCTAACCCAAGGCAATATTCTAAAGCCATAATTCCATAAGAGGTCACTACTATGCTCTGCCGTTCCTCGTTGAAGACTTGAATGAGTATTAAACTGCCTCTACCTACAGAGAGGATGGCCCCAAGCTCTGCTACCAGCAGGAGCTGCATTACCAACCATGAGAGAAGTTCAGCAGCCCTGCTGCCGGTCCTGGATCTGCAGTGTCTCGATGATAGGAAATCCAAGCAGGCTGTCACCTAGCACAAGCAGTAGTAGCGTCTGTATCTATCAATCCACTGTGCAGTCAAAGGAGAGAATTCTTCTTTCTCCCTCTGCTAAAATTACCTGTGCAGGACTCTGGCAAGGTCCTACCACTGCTGTGACAAACAAAAGTTAAAATATATTATCATATATCCACTGTTTTGATCGAGAGGAAGGCAAAAACCCGACATAAAGCTAATGCTAAATACAATGCTGACTCTCAAGTTTATACCGTATAAAAAAACAGAAAGCACAATATAACAATGCATTCAGGAAAACATCCACATTCAGTTATTAATAGATAATATGAAAAAAAAAAAAAAGAGAAACTCCTGACATTTTGCAAAATATACAAAAAGGGGGAGGGTGGGTGGTATATTTCTACCTGCTCAGAAGATAAGGAAGCTTCTTTTTCTGACATCATATCTCTCTCTTTCTCCACCCCCCAGGCCAGCTTTCTCCTGCCTTAACTCTTTCCTTCTCAACTAATCACATTTGCACCTGGTTCTGCCAATCTCTTAAGATAAACCAGTGCAATCTGGCTGCTGGTTATTCGGATCCCTTGTCATGCAGCCCCTGAGCTTATAGCTCCAGGGCTTTCCTTTCTGCTGCACAATGAATAAGTTATACAAGAAACAAGAAGAACAAAAGGCAAATATTACTAGGAGTCCCTTGCACTGGCACCCTACCCTTTCTCCAGCTGCAGTAAGAACATAAATGGGTTCCAGAATGGTTCTCCTCCCCTATACCGATGCTGAAAATGCATAGCTGCACACTTTGGCTGCCAGGCACTGTGCTCTGACTGGTCACTTCCAGTCCTCTGCTTTCTGCTGGCAATCAAGCATATTAACTCAAACTCAATATTTCCTACTTCACTAGGACTGATGTGTATCTGGTTCTGTCTCATAGAACCCTGAGATTGGGTCGGAGGAGGAAAATCTTTCCTACTTCACATACAAATGGAACAAATTTTATTTAGATATTTGTTTCAGATGCCTAACTCTAAATATTTGGTTCAGATGCTTAACTGCGCCTTACTATGTTACGCACATTACCAACATACCTCTTTTGTTTGAGGCACATGATCTCCAAATATGTGTTTATGACCCCTTTGAGCTTTTTTATTAAGATGTTGTAGGTGCTACCTTGCACCAGTACAGATACCCATATCAACCAATCAGATTCTTGTAGTAGTCTACTCAAAACTATTTCCTTAACTGCATTGGTGCAATTTTGTATCTGTTAATAAACCAACCCCTTGTGTTTAAAAAAGGTAATACTACATGCACAACCTTCCCTGTAAGTATTTTAATTTTTATTTGCCTAGTACAGTAATATATAGGGATGTAGCGAACATCGCCAAAAATGTTCGCGAAACCCGTTCGCGGACTTTCGCCAAAACTCGCGAATATTCGCGAACTTTGCGAACCCCATAGACTTTAATGGGAAGGCGAACTTTAAAACCTAGAAAAGCCATTTCTGGCCAGAAAACTGATTTTAAAGTTGTTTAAAGGGTGCCACGACCTGGACAGTGGCATGCAGGAGGGGGATCAAGGGCAAAAATTTCTCTGAAAAATACTTTGTAAAAAAAAACGCCAAAAAAAATGCAAAAAAAAAAACGCAAACTATTCCTATGTATACGCAAAGGCGAAAAACCGAAGCGAAAAAACGCGGCGGAAAAAACCGAGGCGAAAAAACGCAACGCAAAAAAACGCGGTGAACCCAAAATGGCGAACATCGGCAAAAGTTCGCGAATTTGCGGACTTGCGAACACCCGATGTTCGCGCGAATTAGTTCGCCGGCGAACAGTTCGCTACATCTCTAGTAATATACAAATGAGCATATTTATTATGGTGTGTAAGCCAACATCACCGGTGTTGTTGCCCATAGCAACCAATAAGCAATTGGATTTTAACAGTCCCCTAACAGTTAGAAAACAAAAGCAAATATCTGATTGGTTGCTATGGACAACATCACCGGTGATGTTGGCTTACACACTGTAATGAATATTCCCCAATATGTATACCCACTTCTGACAATAATATGTTCCTTCAGTGGCTATTGTGGCTATACAGGACAACCTAAACCACATAGTGGTATGGAGAGACTATGTACCCGGTACTATTCAAATTGGTGCCTCCTTGTAGCAGGATGCAGAAATACCTACTTGGAACCAGCAAAGCTGACTGGCTAATTCACTCCCAAAAAATAAAAATAAATAAAATAAACAGTGTTCAGTCAGAAATGAGCAACTGCAGTAAAAACCATTGGCCTATGTATGCCCAAGAGAAGGCTCAATGGAACAGGCAAAATTAGTATGTTTATAAAGGTATATTTCCTAATGTAATTTTGACTCTCTCATAAATAGGAACTAGAATTCTTCATTTGTTTTAGAGTTATTTGAAACACATTTTTTGTTTTTGTTTTAGAGTTTTTGGCAAATGTAATTGCTATTAAAAGCTGTATTTGTCTGTCCCTGTTTATTCTCTGTCTTAAAACAATGGCCCAACAGTTATCACAAGGGAAATGGAGTATTGGTAGAAGCATAGCTGGATTCTAGTACAGAACCAGCAGTGCAGAAAGGGACAAACGCATACTGCTTCTCATTGCAATTTATACATTAATAACAATTGTACATTTCAATCAATGAATATTGAAAAAGAAATTCAGAAAACCAAATATGGTAGAGTTCTACTTTAAAGATTGAATTCTCTTAGAAGGAAAAACAATTTTTAAGTTAATAGTGAGCTATAATGCATATGTAAAAAAAAGAAGTAAGGCAATAGCACATCAAAGATTTGATAAGTGAATAAAAACCAGACTGATCTTAGGTTACGTGCCATAAGAAATTACAATTGTGATGCTGCTACTATTGAATTACTGTTATATTTAATTACTGAGAGAACAGCACATCACAATTTACTGCACAGCATTAGGTTTATTGTGTGAGTTTAAAGAATAAGCCCATATAATAAAGAAAATAAATTCCTTTTTTCAAGATGTTAGCACCATTCAATTAGTAAAAGTCAAAGTGTCAAGGACATGGGATTTGATTTTAACCTACCAAACAGGATTTTGTGAAGCTCACAATAAAGGCTTGTTCTCACTAGGAAAAATAACATAGATATGAATAAGTAGCCAATTATACTGTTTTTATTATATCATAAAATGTTATATTATTATCAGTTATTTATATTTACAGTTCTTTTTATTGACATAACCATTACTTTATGGATATTAGATTGTAATTGATTGCATTAGAAAATTAGAGAAGTATTGTGAAAATGCAGATAGATAGATACTGTAGATAGATACTGTAGTTAGATAGATACAGTAGATAGATAGATGGGGAAAAAAATGACCTGCGTTAAAAACAACAATTCTCATCATTCTCTTTCAAATCCATTTGTTTTTTAAAAAGGACAGAAGTCTATTCATTTAGTAAATTATGTGTTTCTTCCTGCAAAAAAACAGTTAAATGAGAATTGCTCAAAAACCAAAGATAACATCTATTAAGCACAGATAGTGCAATAAAATGTATGTGCAAAGTGTATTTCTGGCATGTCTGTATATCTTTATTAGGGTTGAGTTTTTCTTAAGTTTGTTCTAATTAGATCCCAAACGTAATGTAAAGATAGTGTCACAATGTGAGTGAAAGCCAGTTTTCTCTACTAAGCCAGGTAAATCACTATTCTGACTGCTATGTTATATGTTTAACCTAAATGCTTAATTACCATAGATGAGCCTTTTTAAGGACAAAGGTAATTCTTATGTTCGGTACCTTTTCTTCACAAAGAGCCTTTCAGTGCTTTTATTTCTGTCAAACATTGCTAAAAAGTATTATTTATGGTGTCTCAGACAGTTAATTCAGAACTGTTAAATATACCGTAGTCTTGAAAGGTCGCATATGAACCATAATGGACACCGCACAACCTTTGCTACTGATAGAACACACAGGATTAGGTTTTCCCATTGTTTTTTTAGAAAAATAACTCTTACACCGGCAGTTTCTGGTCTGATGTGTCTTTATACTATTCTTTAAGGGATTATGTTCTAGTCACTCAGTTTACAGTGGGTCATAATGTTCTATTAGTAACTGTTCTGGCAATGCACATGGGATTGTTATCACCCCATTCCCTCTTTTTTATCTGTATTCTGTAGTTCTATTTCCCACATGAATTTTGATCCTTCCCTTTTTTTGCTGAAAGTATTTTTTCCTTTTTGATTATTATTAACCATTAGTGATGAGCGAATCTGTCCCGTTTCGCTTCACCATAAAATTCGCAAAACAGCAAGAAAATTCACGAAGCGTAGAAAAAATTTGCAAAACATATTTGTTGCATGATTTTTTGTTGCCCGCGTCTTTTTTGTCACCCACGTCTAATTTTTTTGTTGCCCGCGCTTTTTTGATGTGACCGCGCCCTTTTTTTACGTGGCCACGCCCTTTTTTGCCACGTCCAATTTGACTGGACCAAGCCATTTTTTGCCACGGCCACGCCCAATTTGACATGACCGCGTCCAATTTGACACGCAACAAGAAAGAATTTCTGTGCGACACAGCTTTGCGAAACAATTCGCGAATGGCGAAATTCGGAAATTCGATGCAAATCCATGCTTGGCAAAAAAAAATCGCTCATCGCTATTAACCATTTCCCCTTTTGCTATTCCACTTTTACATATTTTTATTTTGGCCAATAAGGGTTTCAGGTGCTTTTTAATTTTTCTCTAATTTCTTCTGGCCCACAATTTAAGTGCATGTGAGAGACACCATATTATAAAACCTGCTATCTTGATCCCATTCCATGACACATTCTTAAAGATCTTTCATGCAAAGTTGTTCCTGAACTAACACGTGCATTTAACTAATCCCTTCAACTGGTATATTGTCATTCACCTTTAAGCATAACAATAGGCCTACCTCTATTGCCCTTACACTCTAGGCTCCTAGAATCCCCTCAAATGCTTGTTATCATTGATTCTTCTTTATCATTGTTGTCATCCTTTTGCACACCTTCTGTACAACTGTTTCTTATAGGATCTCTAAATATATAAATATTTCCGTTGGTGTGCCCCATTGGTCTGCCTTGGGCTCTCTTATATAATCCCATTATGTTCTCTCTCTCTCTCCCTCCCTCTCCCTCTCTCTCTCTCTCTCTCTCTCTCTCTCTCTGTGTGACCCCATCATGTTCTTCCATTTCTCCTATCACCTTTATGCAGATGGCATACAAATCTTCCTCATCTGCCCTGATCTCAGCCTGAGCTAATGTTTTACTGCTGTATCTTGGATGGCTTCTGCCACCTTAAAATGAACATGTCCAAGACTAAACTGCTTTTGTTACCACTAAACCTGGCCCCTTCTCTCCATTTAACATTACAACTGCCAACATAACCCTGTATCCAGTCTAGTGATCTGCGGGTTTTCCCTTAGGTCAGGCGGTTTAGGGTTAAACTGTAGGAGATCATTGCGGGTTCAGGTTGGTGCAGGTCACACTGCAGAAGTACACTCCTCTGCTCCTGAAGTTTTTCGTGTCTTGGAACCTAAGGTGCATGTAGATGTAGTGTACACAACTGAAAGATGTTGGTATGGGTTGAGTGAGGGTTCTACAAATGGCAACATTTTGCTTGTTAGGCTAGGGTTATGGTTAAGATTTTATGGGTTAGGGTCAGGTGCGGGTTGAGACTTTCCTGATCTGAACCTCATTATTCCAGTCCCCCAAAGCAGGTGTCACTTTAGAATCTTGCAAAAAATATGTCCCTTACTCTGTCCCTCAACTGTTTACACACTCGCCCAGGCCCTCATACTCTCCAGGATACACTACTGCAATATATTACTAGCTGGTCTCCCTGAATCTCATCCCCAATCTCTCTTGACCACCTCAGCAATAAAGTCTCTCTATGGGCTCATTAAATACAAAATTCTTATCCTGTCCTTCAGAGCCCTTCATTCTTCTGCTCCTCTCTCTGCTCTTATTTCTCCATACATTTCCTCTTTGCATCAGCTCAAGACAATCTCTTGACAATACAGTTCACCTTGATTGCACCAAATCTCTGGATGAGAAATGCTCTACCTCCTTGTGTCAGGAAAGCTCCTACATTAACATTTTTCTCAAAACTCCTTAAAAGTCACCTTCTAGAGGAATCACTTAGCTAGTCTTTCTGTACAGTAACAAGCCCTTGACCTATGCACTTGTTCTCCACCCCTTTTGTTTGTTTCTGACTTCTGTTCCTAATAGATTGTAAGCTCTTTGGGGAAGTGACCTCCCAACTGTTTATTAAAACCTAAGCACAGATTTCACTGTCAAGTTTTATAATAACTATACCCCAATCAGAACATCCAAGGCTATTGTGATACTAATATCTACAGGTAGTATTAGTGGTTGTATATATAGTTTATGTATGTGAGTGTATAGATTGGTAGGTGTGGGTTGTGTGTGCTGGGTTTACTTGGATGGGTTGAACTTGATGGACTCTTTTTCAACCCTATGTAATTATGCGTGTTCATACTGTAAAGCACTGTGTACATTTGTGGTGCTATATAAGTAAATAAATACATACATACATATATAGAGGTTTAAATAAACCATAAAGGTTAATAAACATTAAATAAGAAGCTCTAAAATAAACAGCTTTTTTTTTTTTAGAGTATTTGTAAACAACACTTCAGTATTTTTCAGTTTTCCTAACCAGTCACATATTTCCAATAAATTTTTATTATCGTCAAGGTACTGATCATTGCTTGGGTCATCTCGTCTTAGGCATACAGGGCAGAAAAGAAATTCTCTACCATGGAGATTTCATATTGTTCTGCTTTTTCTTCTGCTTAACTAATAGCCACACAGGGTATTTTAAGTTAATATTCTTAACTTCATATATCCACAGTTCTGCATCACCAGAAAAATCGAATTTCTTGTTGAAGATTGCAAATTTACACTTTGACACATACACTCTTTGATCTCTATGACAAGTGAAGTGAGAGAGAGTTACTCATGCAGCTGAAATGTATGAACTCAAAGAAAAGAGTGATTATTTAGTGGATCCATCTAAACTTTTAACCCTTCAACAGCTGGAGGTCTATAGAGCTAAATGTCATCATGACAATCTCAATTTATCATTAGTCAAGGGATTAATACACAAATTAAATGTTTATTTGGGTTTTCATTAATATTTATGTTTGTAGTTTTGATTTGTTTTACTGCAAAAATATAAACATTATTGTTTATGTTTAGTGTTTATTTTTCTTATTTACTATTTCTATATATACAATTGTAATGCTGCGTTTTAGAGCAATCCAGCCTTTTTGTCTATCTAAATTCTTTAATTGATCAGATAGGCAGCTGATACTGAGAATTCAAGAAAAGGTATACTGATTTATGAATATGCCTTGTATTTTTGAGAAAAAATACCCCCTGAGGGTTGTCATTACGCAAAATAATAGTTACATAGTTACATAGGGTTGAAAAAAACCCAGAGTCCATCAAGTTCAACCCATCCAAGTAAACCCAGCACACACAACCCACACCTACCAATCTATACAACTCCCATACATAAACTATATATACAACCACTAATACTAACTGTAGATATTAGTATCACAATAGCCTTGGATATTCTGATTGTTCAAGAACTCATCCAGGCCCCTCTTAAAGGCATTAACAGAATCTGCCATTACCACATCTCTAGGAAGGGCATTCCCCAACCTCACTGCCCTCACCATGAAAAACCTCCTACGCTGCTTCAAATGGAAGCTCCGTTCCTCTAATCTGTTTTTATGGGAAAAAAAAACACCCCCTATCTGCCTATAATCCCCTCTAATGTATTTGTACAGAGTAATCATGTCCCCTCACAAGTGCCTCTTTTCCAGAGAAAACAACCCCAACCTCGACAGTTTAACCTCATAGCTTAAATCTTCCATCCCCTTTACCAGTTTAGTTGCACGTCTCTGCACTCTCTGTAGCTCATTAATATCCTTCTTAAGGATTGGAGCCCAAAACTGCACTGCATACTCAAGGTGAGGCCTTACCAGGGACCTATAAAGAGGCAAAATTATGTTCTCATCCCTTGAGTCAATGCCCTTTTTTATACAAGACAGCACTTTCTGCTATTTGCTTTAGTAGCCACAGAATGACACTGCCTGAAATTAGACAACTTGTTATCTACAAAAAACCCTAGATCCTTCTCCATTAAGGAAACCCCCAACAAACTACCATTCAGTAGATAGTTTGCATTTATATTATTTCTACCAAAGTGCATAACTTTGCATTTATCAACATTGAACCTCATTTTCCAATTTGTTGCCCAGTTTTCCAATCTTTTCAAATTGCTCTGCAAAGCGGCAGCATCCTGCATGGAACTTATAGTTTTGCACAATTTAGTGTCATCAGCAAAAATAGAAGCAGTACTGTCTATGCCCAACTCCAGGTCATTAATAAACAAGTTAAAAAGCAAAGGACCAAGGACTGACCCCTGCGGTACTCCACTAACCACACAGGTCCAATTAGAAAATGATCCATTTACCACCACTCTTTGTACTCTATCCTTCAGCCAGTTCTCTATCCAATTACAAATACTATATTCTAGGCCAATATTCCTCAATTTGATCATTAACCTTCTGTGAGGTACTGTATCAAACGTTTTAGCAAAGTCCAAGTAGATGACATCAACTGCCATTCCAGCAGTTCCAATAAAGTCTAAAGGAGTTAACACATTTCAAATGGGTAGGAGTAGAGTAGCACTCACAGGATAATCCTAGATGCGAAAATACCCACAGTGAATGTCATCCAGGAGTAAGAAGGATACTCTGGGTCTCTTTCCACTGTATTCCCTGCACTAGGAAAATATTACCTGGGGAGTGTTATCACCATGTTTTCTTCTTAGTTGGGGACCTGAGCTGCCCTTGCTCATTGCCTTGCCTGCCCTGCACCCCTGGGGTGTACTATGATTATCAGTAGCTTATCGGTAGTTTATTAGAGGTATCCTGGCGTCCCACCTTAATTTAGAAAGTTAGGCCCAGACCAGCCTCTGGACCTCCAGTCCAGCACTACTACCTATTTCTCAAGCAGAGCAACAAGAGCCCAGCACAGCATGATCTTACCTCTGTGTATTACTATACAAAAGGCAGGATATTAAAAATACACTTTCACCCTTATTGATAATATGAACAGTTTTATTGCCAATAATTTGATTATCAATTAACACCTTAACCCATGTAATATAGTAGAAACTGAATACATCACTGATGGATTTTGAAGAAAATACATCTATCCTAGCCTGCATCAACTGAGGAACCCCGAGCTACAGCAAAGGCAATAGGAGCAACCAGTCAATCGGGAAAAGGATCCTACACAGCAAATCTGCTCATAGGCGAAGTCCCAAAGATTCCCTTTCTTAATTAATGTTTTCTAATCTAAGAGTTACATTTTCTAACTTAATGCCCAGTTCAGATTGGACTAGGCCAGGGTGGTGGCCAGATGCCCAAAGTCCCTCCTCTCATCACATAGAGAATAGGATTCTCATAACTATAGTTAGTAACTCACTAGAGAAATATGTATACAACTTTGGCACCTCATGGCACAGAGAAACAAGTTAAAAGTTAAAAACAAGTACAAATTCAATGTAAATGGTTGCTGCTGTACAACATAGCTGGTTCATAAACTGTGGTAAAACAAAGACATGCATCCATGACATTCAACCTGAAGTTTTATCATTCCTACCTTTATTAAAATTCAATTGCCTAGCTCTATTATCTTGTTATTTCCAACATATCAGTAATTACTGCATCCTGGGAAGTGACCAGCTAATTCCAATAACTCTGAACACTACTATGTAAAGCTGACAGATTTATTGCACAGAAATGCAGATGGATTTTCTATGAGAAATAACTGTTAGAGGACAAAGAAAGGTGTAAAGGTTCAGAACCAGAACATCATCTCATTCACTAAAATTCTGTTAGACTTACAAAGCATGAAATTAACCTTAAAGTCCAAGCAAAATTTGCTCCAAAATAAAATCCATTTTGCTTTTGTTTTTTGATTTTGTTTCATTATCTCTATTTATTTTCACACCTTATAATTTCAGTAAAAAGAGGAGGAGAAGCACATTAGGTAGAGATCACAGAGTGGGAGTTCTTTACAGTTAACAATCCTGCCCAAAGTGTTTGCTTTGCTGCAGATTAAACGTACCCATGCGTTATATTAACATTCCGTTATTACAGAATATTAGCAAAACAGAGCTGCATTAAAACAGAACACAAAAAGACACTCCCGTGACACAGCAATCAATTTTAATGCGTTTGGGGAAGGCTTGATAATCGGGACAGGACTTTAATAACAATTGGCAGGTTCACCCTGACTGCAGTAAACTTTACCTTCATTTCTGAAGTTAAACATTCTGAACATTCTGCTTTAATAAATTAATTACAACAATCTGTTCAATTGTGTAAACTCTTGAGGATGTTCCGTGCACTAATACTGAAATTTATTGTTAGAATTTTAACCAGATGTTTATTGTTAATAGGCTTATTTAATGCTATTTGAGTTTGTGAATTGGAGAATTTTTTGAATAAACTCCCATTTTAAAGAAACTCTAATGTTTGCTTATTTATTAATATGGAAAATATTACTAACTCAAATTTGTGAGTTTACAAACTCAGGAAAATAATGCCTAGGACAGCTGCTATTGACTTCTACAGGCTTTTAGATGCCGAAAATTCGAGTTTTTGAACTATAATTCGAAGTTTGGCAGTTTTAGCACAAAAAACTTGAATCATGTAAAATTGAATTTAAACGTTAATAAAATCACCCCCCAACTGCAAATTGAAGGTAAAACAAGAAATACATTTTTTTTTTAAATACACACACTCTACCACTATAGGGCCAATTTAAAATTTATATGTGCACAGACACTCCTGCTTGAAGCAAGGATTAATAAATGATTAATAAAATCCTGAGCTCTGACCAAAATAAAGGACAGCAATATCACCTTGTGTTCTGAAGTTGGTACTGTTATCATTTTTATATTTTACACTTGACTGATCTTATTTTTTGCTTAATTTGTTGATATCTTGTGAGTTAGGTACATGCTTCTCTTGTTGGCAAACTAGACTGTATATGTTCTCATGTCTACAAGAAGAGGGTTCCTGGAATATATGTAGCTGTTTGTGGGGATGAACCGCTGTGTTTTGCCAACATCTTTTGTGAGTTCAGATATAGTTTTTGCTTAAGAGGAGGCAGATAAAAGATGGAATACTTGTTAGGGTTTTTCCTTATCCAATCATGGGTGAGGCATACATAGTTAGGGTTGTCACCTGTTCCGTTTTGAATCAAAAAGTTCGGTTTTCCTGTTCGGGTTGCAACTGTCTGTTTGGTTTTTAGCCTTGTGAAACCCGAACAATAATAGAACAATAAATGAAAAACATGTAAATACTGAGATTTTTTTTATCAACATGGCTCAGTTATCATCAAGTTTAATTATTTTATTATGACAGAAAGAAAAAGCAAATTTCAGAACCATACAAATGAAGGATAGCACTTACTCACTAGGCAGAATCAACCAACTAACCATTTGGTTTTGAAACGGAAATCCCAGTTTTCCATTTAAAAAAACTAAACAAAACTCCAGCCAATTGTAAGTGATGCATAACCCCATCCAATGTGCCTGACCCTGATGTCATCATGCCCACCCATCACTTCATTGCCCCACCATTGATACCATCAGCCCTTTGTTCGGGTTTAGCCACTGGCAAAGGTGGCAACCCTATACACAGTACTCTTTGAGCAGTGTTAGTACATTCTAAAAAGAATCTTTGTCCAAAATGCTTTGATTTATCTGCATCAAGGTGTTGTGGCATATGTTGTAACCTGTTTTTTTCAGGAGATACTACCTTGGCCTTTTTTTTTTTTTTTTTTTGCAACAATGGAAAGTTTATATGTGCAGTACCTATTGCAACAGGATGGCTGACAGAACACCTGGGAAAATCCTTGACAAAGTTTATATCTGTATCAGGTTTCTGTCACAGTGGTTTTGGCCCATGCAGTCAGGGCCAGTCAGGCTCTCCCAGTCTGAGTGAAAGCTGGAAAGTGACCTGGTTGTTTGTTCCCCTGAGCTGAAGAAACTACCTTACAGTATGTGACTACAGAGAGAAAAAGAAAGTTCTTTGTTGTGAAACTCACTTCTGAAAGCTGTATCAGAGGGCTATTGAATATCATGCACTGAAAGCTGGAAGTGCTAGACAGTTTTCGTTTCTGTATACTGACCTATGTGCTAAAGCAGCATTGTTCCTTTTGTTAAAGCAAGTTACTCCTTATGTTACTTTGTTACTTTTTCCCTCACAATAAAAGTCAGCAAAGCTTCACTAAACTTTAAAATGTTAGTTTAGACTCATCTTGTGCCGAGGCTGTGGTCCCATCTAACCTGAACCTTACACTATATATACATATACAATATATGCAATATTTATGGACAAACAATCCCTGTTTTGCTTAAAGAGTAGGGCAATTCTTGGTATCTTACTGCAAAGAATGTTTTAATGTCCTATATATATATTGATAATGGGTGAGTGCAGAGAATTTCTTGTTGTTGTCTGTATGAATTTTGTAGTCACAGCCTTATTGTAGTTTATACAGGAGCAGTGCCCACCTCCGTGATTTAGCCAGGGCCGCTGCTGGCCAAATGGGTGCCCTAAGCAGAAATTTACTTTTGTGCCCCCTCCCCCAAATATTATGAAAGTAAAAATAAAATAATAAAAAAAAAACACCTACTATAGGGGCCAAAATAGAACTTTATTCAAATAAAAGTAAATACATAAATACAGAGCTCACAATCAGGAAGACAATGTAAATGCCCGCAGCTGACACAGTGCCTATTTCCTATGTAAGGGCCCCTCAATAGACAGTTCCATTTGTAAGGGCCCCACCACGATCAGCTGATCTGCCGGCGTTACCTGGGCTCAGTACGGGGGGTACCGCTCCTGCCTTTCATCGGGGCTCTGTTCCTGCCGCTGCCACCAGGCAGTGAGTGGTGGAGGCGTCATTGGCCTTAGCCAATAGAATAACCCAGCCCCTGTAGAGAGAGCGCTGATTGGCTACTGGTACTGCCTGCCACCGGTAAACAAGACGATATCCCAGAATGTGTACTGCGCTCCTTGTTAACCCTTTCCCTGCCGCCGGCCTCTGCCTTATTAACTCCTATAAAAACGATTTTTTTGAGCAGCTGGGATGGTGCCCCCCTGGGAGTTGGTGCCCTACGCAGACTGCGTACTCTGCGTATAGGGAGCGGTGGTACTGTATGTAGCTCCCACTCTTCCCAGCTATAATCAGGTGATCCCAGTGGAGCCAATAAAAGAGCAACCATTTAGGGGTTTTAACCTAAAACTTAGTCCCTTTGTTAAATGTTTATTGAAGCAGTAGAATTCTTAAAGAAGCAAATAAAAATGAGTGTAGGACTGGTGAGACCAGGGATGACTTTGACGCAGTTGGCCAGCTTGAAGTATATTGGACAAACAATCCCTGTTTTGCTTAAAGGGAAGGGAATTTCTTGGTGACAATGCACAAAATGGCGCAGATTCATCTAAGTATGAGTTCCAATCCCGAAATTGGTAAAATTCGTATTAGATCCGATAATTTCTGATGATCGGAAATATCACGAAAATGCTCACGAAAAAAATATAATAGTCATGATAATATCGTATTGGCCATCTGAAAGTCACAAAATTTTCATATCCGAACGATCGTAAACGGCGGGAAAACCTTTCTGACTTTGATCCTTCTGTGCATGATTTTGGAAGCCTCCCATAGGACTCAATGGCACTCCAACCTGGCCAAAGGAAAATCACGATAATGAAGCTTTAATGAATCTGAAACTTTCGTACTCGTTGCGACAAATATCATTTTGTCACGTAAAATTTGTTGCAAAGTACGAAAAAGGCACGCAAATTAGTGAAAAAAACTCAGAAAATACGTACAGTTCTATAAATTAGAAAAAATATGAATTTTTTTGTATTCGGAATTAATCGTACTTTTATAAATGTGCCCCAATGTGTTAATGTCCTATATATATATATATATTGATAATGGGTGAGTGCAGAGGACCTCTTGTTGCTGTCTACATATATATATATATATATGTATTTATTTCTTTATTAATCTTTACTGGAAAGCAACAGTATGGCTCATCACGAGAAGCCAATAATGAACAGCGAATGTGCACAAATTTGTAAAATGCAAGTCAATGGGCATTTTTTCAGAGCCGCTTTATCTCATGGCTAATTTTTTCACGTCACTGATTGCATGTATGTATGTATGTATGTTCAGTAGCCAGACAGATCTTAAGTAGAAATTTGTGCTTTAATAACTGCTGGAGCTGCTTGACAAAGCGATCAGTTAGCAGCTTTTTATAGCTGTCATACAGGCTCTATACTGCCACCAGGTGGTCAGTATCTACCCTATAAAAATTCATTCACAGAGACTGTCCACCCCTTCAGGAAGAGGCTTCTATGAGAGCTTTAGCTAAGTGCTTTATGAATCTTAACATTTGTACAAGCAATTGCAATGTTCTATACAAAAGCAAAGTTTGCAAACACTTTTGCATGCACATGTAGCAAACATAGCTTTTAGCATACAATTGCTTAAGCGCCATTTAAAAAACACACTACCAGCACAGCTGAGCCACATGCTTCGAAGTAGGCCTCAGTTTTTTAACCTGAACTAATACTACTGAAAGATTTCCACTTTTAGCACATACATATAAGAACTTTATACAGATTATACACATCAGCTATTTACAGCAAAGTTTATTAACACTCAAGGATAACCAAATTAAAAAAAAATAAACTAAACAAAGTCTATGGACTTTTTTTCATGGAGACTTCTTGTAAGCTTCTGGGGAAAGAAAAATGTAGTTATATCTTTACTTCCTTAAATAAAACTAGAGAAGCCCAATTATAGTAGCCTGCAGTTTTGCTTTTCTTTTTGGGCAGTGGGATAAGTAAGCTAAGTGCTTTAGAAGCAAAAAGAAAAGTCTGGTAAGTTAAACCACAGTGGGCTTTGGTATAAGCCTACCAAGAAATGTAATTTCCTTTCTAATTTATAAACTAATTATGCAGATACCTTATATAGTTAGTGTCCTCTTTAGCGACACGTGCAAGATGACGGCACCCAATGTGGGACGCAGTGCCGTCATGGTGACTTCATCGCACTGTGCTTGCCTAGAAAATTAAAAATAAAAAGACACCAAAGACCCGGGTTCAATACCTGAATATAGGTCTTTCCTTGTGAAGTTCCTGGGTACATTTAAATTACTGTTTTGTCTCGATCCACTGGTACCTGGCTTTCTGCTTTGTTTCTATGCTGCCTCTATCTTTTGCCTGAATTCGACTTGCTTAGAGACTTTCTTAACCCCTTGGATTCCACACACTGGATTTTCTGAACTTCGCTTCCTCCTTGGTACTGACCTCAACCCCAGAAAGGGTTGTCAATTCTTGACAGTAAGCTCCACTAGGGCGGGAATTAATGTGAATGATGTATAATCTTTGTAAAGTACTACAGAATGCTATATAAATAAAGTTTGTTCAAATGTGCTTAGTTTCAAATTTGCACAAAAATGCCAGACAGAGACTTGCCCTAAAATGTTGCCCTAAACTGCCCTTAAAGAACAAGTAAACTTTTTTATATTTGTAAAATTACTTTAAATAGTGGTCAGGATAACATACCTTTCTCCCTGCATTCAGTTTAATTTCATTTCAAAATCATACGGTTCATTTCAGCTTCTTTCTAGTCTAGCACAAAGCTCTGCCCCTTTTCCATGACTGTGAAGAGGTGTCTACTGTGCATGCTTGCTGCCTCTGCCCTAATAGAAATTGATCTGCCATTGCGCAGTAGGCACCACTTTGACCATCTTCACAGTCAAAGAAAGAAGGAGAGCTCAGAAGAGAAAGTGAGGCGGAGCTTCATGCTATACCAGGAAGTAGAATAAGTGCAGGGAGAAAGGTATGTTATTCTTAGAACTTTTTAGAGTTGTTTTAGGGGATTTTAAAATAAAAGGTTTTCTTGAGCGCTACAAAAATGATTACACAATTTCTTAATAAAAATGATTTTTAAAGTGAAGAATATCATACACTTTTGTCTTTTTTTAGTTATTATGATAACAGTAGGAAGCAATTTCTTACTTAGCCTTGTTTGATTATACTAAACTACTGTAAATGCAGGCATCATTTCATGCTCAGCAGTTTTCTTATTTATTTACTATTTTATTTTAAGCATAGTATTCTATAATGTTAAACAAAGTACCTGTTCATTTTGAGGTAATGTAATTTGTGTTTACTTTCTGCGAAACATGCCAATAATAAATGGATATTACTGGCTCGCGCCAAAAGTTGCAAATTGTTTTATATGGCAAGGTGTAATTAATTAGGCAAAATTTGTTCATCATAGCAGAGGGTTCCACAGTAATTATGAAAATAGACTAATTTCATTCAAATCCTAACAACCCATCTATTTATTTTTATAGCTGGCTAACACAATAAATGAATGATGATTACAACTGTATTTTGCAATTTCAAAAATACAAGGATATAAAATCCCAATTTGAACAGGTTGAACATTGCAGCACCCACAGTTGATGTTCGAGTGCACCTGTACTTGATTATATAGCTGGCAACACACAAGAAGCAGATGTGACAATAAATACACTTTATTTTACACCTTACCTGGGAGGTCAGTCCAAAGACAAGGGCATAGTGAATAAAGAGCAAGTGTTAAGGGACTCTAGGGAGTATGTAACCCTATGGTGCTTGTTGCACCATTGCCTGATATTGCCTAGTTACTTACAGGCATCTAGACAAGTTTCTATGAAGGAAACAGGACATTGTAGTATTTTTGCTAATGTGACTAGGACTCCGAAGAGACATTGGGAATCTACAGCCTTTCCTGTTGATTTTGGATTTTTCAGAACTCCTATTCATTCCAATGTAAATTTAATCTTTTTCCTCTGGTATTTGAGTGAAGCCTGATTCAAACTATTTTTTGGGGTATATTTTATTGGGTTTTATGCAGTTTTATGCAGTTTTTCAAACATCTCAGCATCCATATCTTGTATGGAACAATTCAAAGAATGTTTAAGCATATGTAAAGACAAAAGGTAAATAAATGTTAAGGAAAGGAAAAAGAAAAGAAAAGAGAGCAAACACATTTCCAGGGTGGTATATAGGTTATTGTTGCTTCTGGCATCGTCGGCGATGGGTAGCAACTATGTTATACTATGGGAGCAAGGTCATGGGCTATCTTAAAGGAGAAGGAAAAGCTAATAAAGAGTTAATCTCAAACTGCAGGCATACCTTTAGTTCTCTCAATAGACCAGCTTGGGACTCCGCCAGTTACATGGGAGTAGGAGAAACAATAGCTTATCTGAAAGCAGTTTAATGTGTAGTGCTGGCTCCTTAAAGTTCACTGCACAATGCACTTGGGTGCCTACACACTAATATTACAGCTAAATGAATAAAATGTTAAATGGTAGAGTGAATTATTTGCTATGTAAATAGGTTGATTTAGAAATAAAAAGTACACCATAAAAATCAAGACAGAATCCCTTTAAAGCCGAAGGATACTTCAATACATGGGACATGATCTCAAATCAAATTCTTTAAATCTAGATATTCCAAAGCGCTAATAAAAGGTTTCATTACAGTTAATACCTGGACCTGTGAGCATGTGAAGAGGATTCAAAATAGGTACATCTAAATTACACCGCACACCTCTGAATCCATAATAGACAAAACACATTTCTTACCACTTGAACCATCTTCAGGTAAGCAAGTTATCGAGATGTTTTCAATACTTTTTAACAAACTAGAGTTTCTGACCTCCAGTAGTGTTGTATACAAGTTTGTACTCTATCTTTAATACGTGATCAAGGTCATGTTTCAGTTTGGGAATTTCTATTGAAGGATTTCATGTTTCTCAGATTGTCTCATTAAAATAACACAAGTGACACTTTAGTGCAACTATAAGGTCACCAAGTGTCAAAAGGATGCTAGATGTAGAAAAAGACAGTTTACTAAATTAATATTACCCCCATTACTTAATTTAAACTAGAGCACTGTTAACAATTTATTAAAAATAAGGTGGCTTGTTAATAGATTCAAGGTGTCACTTGCAGTCCTCTTATTATTTGTGTTCCTGACAGTGTTGGGCTTTTATCCTATGAGAGACTGCACTTTTAATGATACCTATTAAAATCATCTGAAGACAAAACTCTCATTAGTTTTTTAGTGTTTATTTTCTTTGCAGAGTTACTTGTGGTTTTAGGGTATATTTTTCTTCTTTGGCGGTGATGTAGTCAAGATTTTTATTTTGTTGTTCACAGAATGTTAAGTATAAACAACATGAGGTGAGAGAGTCTGATAAAGTCTTTGCTTTGCCGTGACTTTTAACAGTGATGCCCAAGGCATTTTTTGCTTTTACAATGATAATCAGGATTGCAGTTGCTGAGCAACTGGATTAAAGCATTTTTTCGCAGCTTGACAAAACAATTTCTATATATATATAAATATATATAATAAAACAAAAAAGTGTCAGCACTCACAGGATTTAAATTATTTGAAAAAAGGTAAATTTTATTACAAAATATGAAAAAGGAACATTACAGACCTCAACGTTTCAGTCCCCCACAGGGACTTTCATCAGGAGGCAGAGAAAAGACAGTACAAACATCTCTCATGACCTTTAAATCTACTCACAGGGGGAGGTTATTGGCACCCTGTATATGGTTGCCTACCAACCCCCACCAAACCCCAATTGTAACTCTTAGACAATATGAAGGAATGTTTTAAAAGCAATTAGATCAAGATTATAGTCATATGATAAATATATCATTAGATATGCCCCATACAACTGTAAGGGAAGCCATTAATATTTGTACAGTGCCACTGGGACCCCACGTGGGGAAATGTACCCTCTGTGCAACTGTATGTGTTAGTTGTAGTTTCACAATAGATTAGCCATGCATAGATAAAAAATGAGAGCCCAAAAGGGGAGTTGCAAGTATAATAGAAAGAGCCAAGCAGGAGAAAGTCAGATGAAAGGAGCAGGAGGCAGGGAGCAGGGGAGGAAACAGAAGTTGTGTGTGTCACTTGCACAGGGAGCGTGCAAGCAGCCTGAGTGCGCCCAATTGTCTGGTGTCTTTTGACATTGCCGGGATCAAATCCGGCCAACACTTCAGAAGGGGCAGTGGTGGGTGTGTGCACGAAAGCGCACAAAGTCTCCATCGCAACGAAAACCAAATTTGCCGGTTAGGAACTAAGCATAAAGTTTATATATATATATTCTTTTCTTTGACTGTATCTGTTTCATGTCTTTGCTAGCTGTCATGTTGTGGAAGAGTTCATTCATTTGCTTGTGTCTTATTTCTTAGTCAAATGAGGGTTTTTTATATTTCACAGATCTCTTTGTAAGCAAAATCAGGCATTTGCATATCTAGTTATGTTTTTCTGGAGGTAAATTAGAGGCATATTTGCAAGTAGCTTTCATACGTATGAACAGAATTCTGCCTGGGCATTGTTTATAACTGGCTCCATCCTTTTCAATACCATTTAAAATGTCCCATGAATTAGTGATGACTTCAATCCTACAGTAGAATGTGAGGACACAAAATTCAACCTACGAAAATCATATTAGTATGACATGCGTTGGGCTGGTTGATTAATCTTCAGCAGCACTAGACATGGGGCTGTCTTAACAATGTCACATACTGAACTATATCAGTTGTTTTGTATGCTTACATACTTGCATACATGTGTGCAGACAAGTGTGTAATTGTAGCATAATGACTTTTATGTGTATCTTTCCACTACAGTTTGAAAAGGCACTGAATGATTAAAGAAATCCCTAAGTGCAGTACCTTGCCAAGAACTTTGAGACAGACCCTCTCTGTAATTACTGCTTACCATAGGACATGTAATACTTACATAACCCTGGGTATAACAATAATCTCAGTAGTTTACAGGCTACTTATTGACTCTGCTCCAAAGCTTGGAACTGGCTTAGTGACTGTGCTGAAATGGGCAAAGTGGACTGTGTTATGTTTGGGAACAGTGCTGAAAAGTCTTATAATGTATACCAGCACCTAAAATATGTGATGTTTTAGGATATTTTGAAACAATATATTAGAGCTCAAAGACCAAGTAACAGACCATGTAGTGAAACTCGGAGACCATGCAACATTTAAAATGTAAAGGTAAATTACTTTAAAAACCGAAAAAATGAACAAAAATGGACTATGAAAGAAAAGGTTTGGGAAAATAAGACTTGTTATGTCATATAATTTCATTGTGCAATGTAAAAATAACAAAAGTAGCACATAAAAGACTCTTGACACCTGTCACAGGATCTGGACAGCATGCAAACATATGTACCTTGCACACATCCTCTTGAAGCTTCAACAGTATTAACTAAGAAGCACCATGTTATCTGACAAATGCATTAATAATGTCTTAAAACTCACCCAGTGACCTTTAAAAAATGACTCTATCTGAAAATTGTTAATTGGTTAAAAAAAAGTGCAGCATCAAGCATTACAGGTATTGCAAGTTGATTTTGATAAGTGATTAACCTTATAGTAGAAAACCTGCACAAGTTTCTGGTTCTATTTCAGTCTCCTTTGGCAGTAAAGAAATATTTCAAAGCATTTGTTCAGACAGCGCAGGTCATGTACGAGTGGATATCTAATCCATCCATCCACACTTCAGGAGATATGCTTAATTTTTTACACAGCATGGGAGCTGTAATGGCCCTTAGCCCATGCTGATCAATTTAAACAGCAGGAGGTTATGCTACAGGCACTATCCCTTTGTTTAAATGGACAGTTAGTGGTGTACTGAGCAATACTAGAGGCTGTTAGTGGGCTACTTTCTTAGGTTTTCCCTATAATAAAAATAGCTTAAGTAAAGGGCTCTTTGCACACTGCTTTATCATAATAAATTAACTCTTCCCATCTCACATTTATGTTACATTCATAAAAAATTAAACAAAAAATAAACAAAAGTAGAGAAATAAGTTGTATATTAAGATCCTTGATAGGCAGTCCATTACATTGTTTGTTTTTTGTTTTTGTCCCTGTATTGCCCAGTAATCACTTTGCTACCCTTTAGGCTTATAGCTTACCTTGAAACAACAGATGAATGGCTGATACATCAGTGTTTCAATATCTCTATGACCTTCATATTCCTTAAGGGGGGGGGGGGGCTCCTGAGCAAATGGGTTTCAATGCAGGGCCTTACAAAAAAGTTCCATATAAGGTATAATATACTTAACAGGCAATAGGATATATAAGGGAAATAAACTGATAGGTCACTTTACAATTAACTTGTAGTATGATATAGACAGGAGCATTTCAAGTCAGTTTGTAATTGGTCTTTGTTTGTTTTTCATTTTTGTGTGACTTTTGAATTGTTTACATTTTTGATGCTAGGGCTTACTTAACCTAGCAAGCAAGCAACTAAGTAGCATTTATGAAGTCAGCATTGTTAATAGTTGCATTATTTGAAATTGTTGCAATAATAATATTATAGTTAAAGATTTTTTCATTGCCAGGATCAGTGACCCCAACAGCCAGATGGCATGTTCGTATGCAGGCTTATATACATTTCTGTTTGAATGAAGCATGGAAATATCACTATTTTCAAGTCATCAGTGAAATTATAAAATCAACCTTAATTTCCCACTTAGATTGTAAGCTCTACGGGGCAGGGACCTCGCTCCTACTGTGCCTCCCACATGGCACTTATTCCCTGTGCATTTATATATATTTATTGTATTTATTTATTATAAAACTTGTCCTCTCTGTGTGTAATTTTGTATTTTGTAAGATTGTACAGCGCTGTGTACCCTTGTGACGCTTTCTAAATAAAGTTATACATACATACATACATACTGACACAATGTGAATAAAAATGTGCACTGTCAGTGTACAGAATCTGCCACTACTTACTGTGAGGGTTCTTCTGTTGTGTCGGTATTAATATGGGTCAGTTACTTACAAAAGTGCAGTGTGCGCAATGTAATTATGGATGCAATTTGGTATACTTTCTTTGGATGCAATAATCCTAAAAAGTTTGGATGTTGTAATTTCTATCACTCAAGAATGTCAAATGATATCTGTGTATGATTCTTTACATGCAGGTTTGCTGTGTGCATTGATGGAGGCCAAGGTGGCAACCCTGGACATACACAGCTGTGGTTGTGGTCATAAATTAGGCCTAATATCTTTTGTTTCATAGTTAGATTACTATGGTTTAGATCATTGGTCTTTTGTGAGAGCTGTGAAGTTGTAGAATTCCCTCCCTTAATCAGTCGTACTGGCTGATACATTAGATAGCTTCAAGAAGAGGTTGGATGGCTTTTTAGCAAGTGAGGGAATACAATATTGTGGGAGATAGCTCATAGTATAAGTTGATCCAGGGACTGGTCCCATTGCCATCTTGGAGTCAAGAAGAAATGTTACCCCCTTTGCGGCAAATTAGAGAGGCTTCAAATGGGGTTTTTTGCCTTCCTCTAGATCAGTGCTGTCCAACTTCTGTGGTACAGAGGGCCAGAATTTTTCCGGCATCCGTAGTGGAGGGCCAAAAATGGAAGCTAGTTTTGACCACTCCCCCTTTTTAAACCACACCCACTTGAATCCACACCCATGTTATTGCATGACCATAGCCATATTAATGGTGGTAGTACAGCAAAAACCTGCCATAATCTGCCTTCCCTACCCTGCCTGTGTTTGCCATACTCTGCCTACCCTGCCGGTGTGTGCCATACGCTACCTGTCCTACCCTGCCTGTGTGTGACATACTCTGCCTGCCCTACCCTGCCTGTGTGTGCCATACTCTGCCTTCCCTACCTTGCCTGTGTGTGCCATACTCTGCCTGCCCTACCCTGCCTGTGTTTGCCATACTCTGCCTGCCCTACCCTGCCTGTGGGTGCCATACTCTGCCTGTCCTATGCTGCCTGTGTGTATGGCACACACAGACAGCATAGGGCAGGCAGAGTATGGCACACACAGGCAGCCTACAGTGACACAATGCTGGCACTGCTCCTACAGTCTGCACAATAACTATATATTAAAAAACTTTTTAATTGCAGTACCACCACAGCCTATGTTCTGAGGTGTGAACAGGGGAACAATGTGGGTGATTACAGCCTGAGCCTGAGGTGTGATCACTGCAGGGGGTGAACAGTGCAGGGATTAAAAGGTGTGAACAACACAGGGGGTTTACAGCCTGAATCTGAGGTGTTAACCATGCAGGGGGCCAGTACTGATACAATTTAAAGCTTACACAAAGGTAAGTTATCAAAGCAGACAGACAAGTGGGGGGGGGCACACAGAGGGGGGTTGCGGGCCGCCAGTTGGACAGCACTGCTCTAGATGAACAAGCAGTCCATTGCTATTCTGAGCTCTCAGTAATGTGGAACTGAAATAACCCAATAAATTATAAAGGATCCACACATCCTGAAAATCTGCAATTCTGCTAATTTTTCCTTTTGTTTTAAACAGAAGTTTATATTTCAATATAGGGTCACCAAAACAGCCATGATCTCTATTTTATAAAACAAAAATTAGCCGTACTTAGGGAAATTCATTACTATGCCTGGGAACTCTAGCAAGATGTTTTAACCATAGAATGATGTGCCTTCAGACATTATATTAATGAATGCAGGAGTGAACGAGTCAAATAGTGTCACATTCAGCAACTGGCTTTACTGCATATGAATGGCACAAAGCAACATAACCTTAGGAGAGAAATATGTTCTTTGATGTCTGATTCATATCTACTTTCTTCAGAATTATAATATATGAAATTGCTTTTAAAATGAAATCCCCTTTGTGTCCTTTTGTATGGTAATGCATGTGATATTTTATAACAAATGGCACCTTTCCGCAGCTGGGATTTTAATTCAACTTAACCCTTCCCCACTATGACTAACACTGTTAACCCTACAAACTGCTTTAAATTCTACTCTCAAATGAAATAGTTTTCCTTGTGCCATTCAGCCTATAAAATCATTACAGTCCAATGAAATAATTATTTCCATTTTTGATGTTACTTGCTGTTTCATGAAAGTGACAGATTATTTCTGTTAAACTGTTGGATAGATAATTGCTATCCTGGGAACTGGACTGAGTGTTGAAAGATATTTTTTGCAGTGTTGGGGAACTTAACTACACAGGAGATGTTCTCTTGACATTAGTGACATTAGGAGTGTGTGACTTTTCCAAAGGTTCTTGTTGTGTTAAAGCCAAATACTGGCCATAATTTATTCCTAAAGGGTCACTTTCACTTTACATGAGTCTCATCTGTTAAAGGCTTACTGTCCTAATCAACTCTCAGAGGTCACAGTCATGGTAGTGGCTACAGGCTATTAATTATAGAACTTATTGACCTTTTAATTATATTACTTGTTGAAAAGGCAGACTACAGCTTCACTCTTGCTTTTTTTATGTTTTGCATTGTCTAGTCTTTAGGCACATTTCACTGAGGAGTAAATGCATATTGTAATTACATTATTTTCTCTGTGTTAAGCTTCTAAGAAAGGTGGGCTAGAACCAATATGTAGCCCATCAGATCTGGAAAATGTGTAAAAAGCTAGAGCAGTTGTTCCCAAATTGTGAAATTGTCAGCATTCAGAGTGGCATGGAAGCAGCAAACTAAAGACTTGAGAAACTCAGAGATTACTGTAGCCTGTAAGCTCTTTGGGGCAAGGACCTCATTCCAGATTGCTGTTTGTGTTCATCTCTTATAAAGCACATATAATATAGTAGTATACTTATACAGTATATATGACATAAGAGACATAGACAATAATGTGATAATTTTTATATTTAGTAATCCTTATATTCTACAGTAGTGGGTACAAGGAGTTCCATGACCATATTAAGGCGCAAGGCCACAGGCCATGGGATTCCAAGGTGACTTTAAATATGCTCATATTTAACAACAAGAGGTACATTATAGGTAAGTATAACTGATTACATCACTAAGCACCCTTTTTAAGAATATATTTTACAGGGTTTTTCAGGGTTGCTGTATACGCTTACACATGTTTGAGATTATTCTGATTAAAGAAAGTATCTTTCTTGTTTTGTGGGGGCAGCTAAATCTCTCTTATATGTAGGGGGACATTAATTAATGCACGAACGCTCCGAGCTTATTTTGCGCAACAATTTTGTACCTGGCGCAACAATTTCATACCTTGCCACAAAATTTGTGCGACATAATCGTATTGTCGCGCCGAGTACAAAAGTTTCGGATTCATTCAAGCTTCGGTCTCGTGACTTTCCTTGGGCCAGGTTGGAGCTGCAGAGTGCCATTGAGCCCTATGGGAGACTTTCCTTGGGCCAGGTTGGAGCTGCAGAGTGCCATTGAGTCCTATGGGAGGCTTCCCAGAAGGATCAAAGTCGGAAAGGTTTTCCTGCTGTTTATGATCGTTCGGTACCAAAATTTCAGATCGCCAATACGATATTATTGTGACTAATACGATTTTTTCATAAGCATTTTCGTGGTATTTGTAATCTTAGAAATTATTATATCCAATCCGAATTTTTCCTAGTCGTGATTTGATGACTGTAGCCCGTAGTCTTTATTGACTTAATTTTAAATACACTCCTTAATCTATTGAGGATGAATCTGTAACATCATAAAGCTGTTTGAGAGGGCAAATTTCAATGATATCTAAAACATTTACCATCAGTGAGGGGACGAATCTTTCCTGTTTCGTCGTAAAATTCGCAAATCCGTGCCTGGTGAAAAATTTTGACCATCACTAACCATGATGCCATTTTCCAAGCAATGAATGTATATCACTAAAATTACTAAAAGTAACTCTAAGCAGCATTAAAAGTATAAAACAAATTGATGGTGCTCCTTTAACAGACCCAAATCCTATTCAAGTGCAAAACAAACATTAGGTTAACATGTAAAAAACTTTGCATGTGGCAATGTTAAGCACCCCTGAATATTTGCCTGGGTGAATAACTAGCAAAGTACTGTGCCACCATATTACCTTGTTCCCCTAGGTCCTCTAATTGGCCTTACACTTGTGCAGTAAAGTAAGATACAGTATATCAACTTTATTCTTTTAGTGCATGCATCAGTGCATAGCAAATCCTAGAAATGATAAGCAGCAGGGAGGAGGTGCCTAACATTAGCAGCCCCCAGTGAATTTACCTTTCCTTGTTGAAATTATATTAATCTTTTTTTTCGAAAATCTGAACATTTTTTATTCACCAGATCACATCATAATAAATCTCTGCAATGGAAGCTTCTTATCCTCCAAAGAACTGGACCTCTGCCCTTTCCCTGACAAGTCAGCTGTTCTTCTGACCACTGCCAGAATGGCAGAAATACCTCATCTTACTTCTCCGTAGCCTTTGCGTAACAAATTTTATGAACAGCAAATACACCAGTAACAGTACCCAGCAACGGGAAAAAATAACATTTTAGCAAAAATCCCTTCCTCATTAAGCTTTTGTATTACAGAGATTGTGATATAGTCCTGTCTGCTGCATGAGACACACAGCTACTGCAGTTCAACTGAGTCACAATACCACTATACTCAGATTTTTCAATACAAATCCAGAAACAATGCAGCTCCTTTGCTGGAGTTAAGAGTATGCTATCCCACCAAGATATATCCCACCAAGCTCTGTATTCAGGACACAAACAAGGCATACATCTTCACCACACCTGGAGAAGCAAGTGACTTTGTAAGACCACTGACATGGGTATGTACAGTAGGCTTGAACTTTTAGGAGCCCACTACTTTGCTACAACATTCCATAGCTTCCCCCTTCACAGAGGCAATAGAGACACTCGCCATACTGATCAAATCATCCCCACAGGTCAAAGGCCTTAAATATAAAACCTTTGAGCAGATGATATCATTATATGTAGACCATACCCTTCTTTACCTGGAAGACAGAGAAACCTCTGTAACCCCTTTTTGGCTAAAAAGCACTTTAGAACCCAGGCTATGGTTAGAGCATGGGGCACATTAGGACTCTCTTTCAAAGGAGTGGGCCTTCGCTAAGTGGAAGGAGACTCTCACGATGTTGTTGTACTACAACTCCCATGGTACTGTGTAGTGTGTTAAGTAATGAGACGCCAGGAGCTCTTGCAGATGAACTAAATAAAGCTTTATTGTCTAAGACAAGTTGTAACTTCAGGGTTATATAATATACTCACTCAGAATTTGAGGTAGAACAGCATACAGAAGTACAATTGATATTACAGATGATCAATAGGTAGAATATGATGTTTTCCTAGTTGTCCCTTCTCATCAAGAGGTTGGATAGCTAAAACACCAACAGAAGGATAGGCAGAGGAAGCTCACCAGCATAGTCCCGTCTCATCAAGAGGTTAGGGCAAGGCATATTTGCTAACCTAAGTCCCTAGCACTTCTGTGTCCCTACGATAAGGCATTTGAGGCCTGGTAGGAAGACTACGCGTATGTTCGCAAACTTTCAGCGTATGTTCGCAGTTTGGGTTCGCGCAGCGTTTTCCGCTGCATTTTTTATCGTCGCAAAAGTATTGCACAATACGCCGCACAAGTCACACATGGCGTTTTTCCGCAAATCCCGTTTTCATGGTGTTTAGCGTGACATAGCAAAAAAGCTGCGTATTTTCGCTAGAATAGCTTGCGTTTTTTGCGCAACTCTGTGCCAACAAAGTATTTTTCAGAGAAGTTTTTGCCCTTGATACCCCTCCTGCATGCCACTGTCCAGGTCGTGGCACCCTTTAAACAACTTTAAAATCAGTTTTCTGGCCAGAAATGGCTTTTCTAGTTTTTAATGTTCGCCTTCCCATTGAAGTCTATGGGGTTCGCAAAGTTCGCAAATATTCGCGGGTTTTGGCGTAAGTTTGCGAACTTTTTTTTTTAGGTTCGCTACATCCCTACCTATCACCTCATCTCTCAGTGAGGAGTGAAGATGACTGGGCAGAAATAACAGATACTATGCAAGACCCCTCATCAGTGCCAGAGACAGGCTCATACATTTTAAGATTTTGCATCAAACATATCTCACTCCACTAAAGCTGTGCTGCTTGGAGAAATTACCCCCCCCCCCCCTCCCAATTGTCTAAGGTGTAAAATGGAAACAGGAACCTTTATTCTCTTGATTTGGGAATATTATCATATCCAGAAATATTGGTCACAAATCATTGATTTTATGGCAAACAAACTGAACCTTCCATGGATTCTTGATCCTAAAATTTGCCTCTTAGTTAGTGATGAGCAAATTTTTTGGCAGGCATGGATTTGCAGTGAAATTCTGCATTCAGCAAATGTTTTCATGAGATAGGCACAAAATTCTGCTGCAGATACTGTACCTATCTAGAGGAGCACCTAATAAATTCAACAATATGTACGTTTTGTTTATAAATTGTTTAACAGTTGAAACAATAAAAAGAAACCTTTTAAAAAAATGTTACTGTCTCTCAAGCCTATCACTACAGCTGTTATAAACTCCTTACCAAAAGTAGCAGAGCCTAGCAGTTAATTTTCCTTCTTTATAGTTTCTAGCTGTTACATCGCAGCATCTATCTTATAATCACTCAGTGGTTTATACATAGGGAAAAAAAAGAATAGAAAGCTGACAGCTGTGATATGTACTGAAAGTAACCTACATAACCATATATAAACTATTCTCCAACTCACCTGAACTGCCTGTTTATGAGTGCCGTGTATCCAGTAATTAGAAAGGAAAACAAAATGCAAATGATGCCTGTTCTCGATTTTCAGATGCAATGGAAAAAGTAAAATGTTCCTGCACTTCAGGGAAATTAGAAGCCCTATATCAGTCTCATAAATAAGAAAGTTTGGATTGTATTCAGGTGTTTTTAAAGGAAATAAACTTGCACAAATAGGATTGTTTTGCTTTCTCATTCTGTTCTGTATGATGAAATAAACTTAGATATAATTTATGTCAGTTTATATAGTGAGCAATTACAATAGAAATGCTAGAATTGTAACTGGTGGGGCAATTAGCTGTGAATAAACAGTGACATCTTGTGACCAAACCGTTTGCTACAACCAAGCATGATAGAACATTTTAGACATTCTCTCTTTATTCTAAGGCTAATTTAGTATACAGGTATAGGATCCATTATCCAGAAACCCGTTATCCAAAAAGTTTCAAATTATGGGAAAGCCGCCCCTCTTTGATTTTTTATTTTAATCAAATAATTCATATTTGTTTAATGTTTTTTTTTTCATAATAATAAGACTGTACCTTGTACTTGATCCTAACTTAGATAAAATGAATCCTTGTTGGAGGCAAAACAATCCTATTGGGTTTAATTAATGCTTTAATTATTTTTAAGTAGACAATGTATGGTGATCCAAATTATAGAAAGATCCCTTATCTGAAGGTCCTGAGCATTTTGGATAATTGGTTCATACCTGTACTAGTGCTATGTGCTAAATGCTAAATATTAGCAAAAATCTATTTTCTTTCTTTTTTTTATTTAAAATGTAGAGGGTTTTTTTTGTGGGTTCCTGCAAAATAGTTGTGCCATCATTTACAAGTGATTTACGTGTACAGGCACACAGAGGTAAGGTTAAATGCTAAGCTTCTGCAGCCATGTCAGGTAGGCAATTTAAAGCAGTTAACTGCACCCATCACTCAGAACTCGAGCAATTGGTGACCACTGAACGCCATAAGCTGGGGGTGGGTGTGATGACGTCTGGGGGGGGGGGCGAGGTAAGATGGCAGCATGTGATTGGCTGCATTTCACATCAATCAGGGACAGTCCAGTTTTCAGATGTCTAAAAACCAGGCAGGCAGTTTTGAACCAGGCGGTCCTTCCTGGGAAACTATCACAACAGGTTGAAACTGATTCATTTTTATTTTCTCAGTTTGTGTAAGCCCATCTAAGAGCATCTTATGCAGTGGTAGGAATTAAAATTTGCTATAATAGTGCAATATCATTTCAAGGAGAATGAGAGAACTAAAACTGCAGTCTGCTCCCGGTGTCCTGTGCATTGTATTTACGTATACCAGTTCTTAAATAGCTAAACTAATGAGAACAGAAACATTTCCCATACATTCTAGCAAATTCATATTGCAGTGTATGTATATACAGGAAGGGTCACCTCATCCTGTAGATGCAGAGCCGTCAACCCCCCATATTTCTTCAGGAGTTACCAAATTTTGAAGGCTCTCCCCATTCTCCCATCCCCCAGCTGCATTCTCCCGTTTTTTGCGAATTCTCATGAAGTCCTCTGGTGAATTTCGGGTGTTTATGAGCAGGAAGTAATCTGACATCATTTGATGCATTCTGCCTGTCTGTTACCCCATACACAAACACACACTTATTACACTAGTACGCACTCACATTTACCCTTACACACACATACATTTTTGAAGGATGGGGATTTTTTTTGCCAGAAAAATATTTGCTAACCACTCTGTGCAATACTTTTTGTATGTTATTTCAGTGATTATATTAAATTTTTGGCGATTTTGCTGCATTTTTACAGATTTTATTACATTTGTAGCCATTTTATTGTATTGTAAGTTCTGCATAGGTGTTTGTAGTTATGAGTGAAAGTCCCCTATTGACTTCAACGTGGTTCACAAATTTTTCAACAGTTTTGTGAATTTTGCGGCAAAGACAGATTCGCTTATCACTGCTTATTTGTCTAAGCTAAAATATTCAAACTGTGTTTCTGACTGCTGATTAAACTAGGAGAAAAAAACACACATTGATTTTAGTGATTTTCACATTGTACTAGTTTGTGCCCAAAGACATTTTGTCTGCAATGTTTCCATTTGGGTGCCTCTGTACGTCACATAGTTTGGTAAATCTATGCATATTTGGCATCAAACTATTTAGAAGACCCCTGACATTCATATTTAGAATGTTTAATATTGGCACTTTATGAATTATGGGGTATATTATGGGGTATAATTCAAACTTTGTGACGCTTTTTAGAAATGGCATAAAAACTGCTATATTTAGCATAGCTTTACTGTTTAGTAGTTTGCAGTAGAAAGATGTATTTACCCATTTTGGTTTTATCAGTATGTGTACTTTCAGAAAATTATGGTTTCTATGGTCTCTGTACTGTTATGGGGTCTTTTGGCACATAATACACATATCTGGTGCTTATATTCCAACAGCCAGAGTGTCAGATATGAAAAATCATATGCACTATTTTCATGTAGGTGTCTCTGTATGTCACATATAGTTTGTTAAATCTATGCATATTGGGCATCAAATTGTTCAGTAAACGTTCATATTTAGAATTTTTTATGTTGGTACATTACATAATATTGGATATATAATGGGGTAAAATGCAAGCATTGTGATGATCAGATATTTCATAAAAACCACTGTGTTTAGCATAGCTTTGTAGTTTGGTGCTTTGCCACACAAAGACTTGTTTACCCACTTTATATGAGTATTTTCTGAAAACATGAGGTGTTCTGGAGTCAACTTACATTTGCCACTTTTACTATACATAAATCAGGCGGTGTATTTTTTGGTAGTAGAAATATATGCCATGAAACATGTATGCATTCACTTCCTTCTGGGGGTCTCTAAATGCTTGATACTTTGGTGATCCTATGCACAATGGGCATCAAACTATTCAGTGGACCCTTGGCTTTTATATTGAGAATGATTTTTCTTACTACCTAATATTATGTTTGAGATAAGATGCTTGAAAGTAGAAGCAATTTATTTTTAGAATTTTCATAATTTTTTATAGAAAAGCATTGCTATTTGGTACTTAGGAGTAGAAAGACATGGTTACCCATTTCAGATTTTACAGAATGTGTATTTTAAAAAAAAAGATATGGTTTCCTGAGTTAAACCTAATGTTCAAAGATTTTTGGCTTTGAAATCTAAAGTATGCCATATTCTGCTATAATGCTTTGAAAATTTGATAATTTACTGCTTGGAGTTTTTGATCTATAGATGTCATAAAGCTATACATATCAGGTATTGGCATGTTACAGAGACATGAGGCTTTCTGAACCAGTTGAATATTTGTATATAAAATAAAATATTTTTCTGGTATAAATCCCTATATCATGAAAAATATTTTTCTTTTATTATTTAGAGCAATCAAAAAATTCAGACAGATTAAAAAAACAATAATATTTAGTTTTCCTACCTAAAACCCCCTTCCCAGGAAATGCCCCTAAAATGGGAGAGCACAAAATGTTCAAAATGTCTGGCATTTCAAGTAACTGAAAAGTGAAATTCTGCTGGTACTTAAAGGGATAATTATATATTAAAAAAGGAAATTCTTTTTAAAAAATGTACTTATTTGATTAAGATGGAGTCTATTGGAGATGGCCTCTCCATAATTCAGAGCTTTCTGGATAGTGGCTTTTCAGATAATGAATCCCATAGTACAGGTATTGGACCTGTTATCCAGAATGCTCGGGACCTGGGGCTTTCCCGGATAAGAGGTCTTTCCATAATTTGGATCTCCATACCTTAAGTCTACTAAAAAATCATTTAAACGTATGTATGTATGTATGTATATCTTTATTTATAAAGCGCTACTTATGTACGCAGCGTTGTACAGTAGAATACATTAATACAAACAGGGGGTTAAAGATAATGGATAAATAGAAAGTACAACAATAAATACAATAAATACAAGGTACAGTTGCAATAAGAGTCAGAAACAAGATGAACGAGGTCCCTGCCCCGTAGAGCTTACAATCTATATGGGAGGGGTAACTAGCAGACACAAATGGGCAAATGTAAGTGCTGTAGGTCACAGTGAGTGACACTACAATATAACGTGAATTAAACCCAACAGGATTGTTTTGCCTCCGATAAGTATTCATTATATCTTAGTTGGGATCAAGTACAAGGTACTTTTTTATTATTACAGAGAAAAGGGAAATCATTTTTAAAAATTATAATCATTTACTTATAATGGAGTCTATGGGAGAACTTTCTAGATAATGTGTTTCTGGATAACGGATCCCATACTTGTACTGTGTTTTGCATTTTAATTATTCTTATATCACTGTGCAGTGTTTGTGCTACTCCCACATAAATATTGTAACGGAATATAATCTTCCCAGTGAAAAAAAACAAGCCCTTTGGGATTTCTGGAATTACACAAGGGTTATGCGAACTGCCTGTGTTCAACAAATCATTGTCCTTATATATTTCTTTGCTCTGTTGGTCTGTTTCATTGTTGCCTACAAGGATAGTGATTTGTACATCTAGATAAAGGAGTTCTAAAAAAATAATTAGGTTAGAAATAAAGGGTTTGAGAACTGTACAAACCCCAAGCAGAGCAATCTCAGTCATGTGCCTAGATTATTCTAAGATTGGTTAACCTTTTAATTGCACCTTGAATCTTGCTTATTGTCAATGCATTGACATCTGCAGCAAAATGTAGAATAGATGGACTCTGAATAGTCCATCTGCTTTCCAAACAATCTGTGCATCTACCATAGAAAGTAGAGTAGGGTTACTAGATCACTTGAAAATTCATGGACACTTTTTCTAGGTGAGCTTTTCAGGAGTATACTAAAAGAGAAAATCTTACTATAACCAGTCTTCAAGCTAACCTCCCACCCATCAGCCAATGTTTCAGGCTCTTCCATAAAAACCAACCCTGCAGTTTAGGAACAAATGCATAAAGGATCTATTTGGCTTATGTTCCTAGCACATGGTCCTTAAATAGCTACTCTTATGGGCAACTAGAGGGCACTGTTTATATGGCCTCCAATTTCTCTAGATCCCTCATTGGCTAGTTAGAATGTGGAGTAAAGGTACAATATAGAGAATACTTGGGCATGCGAAAACATTGCACATGCACTGTGCCAATTTTGCATACTGTGGTGGTTCTGGCTCAATGCCAATTCTGACCCACACCACACTAGTTCTAAGGTATACCACACCAGTCCTGGTTAGTGATGTGCAAAATTTTTCGGCAGACATGGATTCGAGACAAATTTTAACATTTCGCCAATGGCAGATTATTTTGCAAAATGGGTGCAAAAATGTGCACCCATTTTGCAAAAGTGAAACTTTTTCAACAAAGTGAAACGGGACAGATTCGCTCATCACTAGTCCTGATGCATGCCCCCAACACATGCCAGGTGCACCAATTCGTTGCTAAGTGATCTTTCAGCCGAGCTGAGTTACTGTCTGTTTCACTCTGCTTGCCCATCCTCCCTGCCTGTTCTGCATCTGCCTTCTGATCTTGCCTGTCTGAATGCTACCTGCTTGTTGCAAACCAATTGCCTGTTGCCTACTTGTCTTGGACAATAAACAGTTAAAGTTGGTTTTCAAGAGCTTCTGGCATCCATTCCATCATTTATTTAAGCTTTGCACTACACAGGGCAGTGGAAGGTATAATTCTGCAACATCCTCCATAAGCACCTTCCATATAGCGAAGGCCCATCCTGCTGACGCATAGTCCCATGTACCCCATGCTCTATTCACTAGCTGGACAAATTTGACTTAATCAGCTAAATAGGGGTTACAGACCCTTGCCTCATCTGGCCTCTGATTCGTATCCATGCTAACTAGTGATGTGCAGGTTGACAAATAGTTGACCTGCACCTGACCCAAACCCACCTGTGCCCAACCCGACCTGCGTCTACTTAAATACCCGCACTCAACCTGTCCCATCTCTGACATCACAGAGGGGGCAGGACAGGTGTGCCCCCACAATTAATTTGTGTGCAAGGAGGGCAGCTGGAAGAGCTTGGCGAAACCTGCCCGCAACCCAAGTATGTTGGCCCAAACTTTCCTGACCCGTCTTGCAGGTTTCGACTGGTCCACACATTACTACTGTGAGTAAAATGACTAAAATAATGGTTAGCTAAAGAAAAGTGCCCTGAATTAAAACATGATTGTAAGGACCATGGTTACAAATTTATAAGAAAAAAACATAAACTCTTTTCATTACAGCCTTAGGGAATAACACATTGAGCTTTAATAAACTCCTGGCTTGTATGCAGCTAAAGCTTGTCTCCAAGCCAGAAATTCAAAAATAAGCACCTGCTTTAAAGGACAAGGAAAGTCTAAGTCACTTAGGGGAGCCAAAATGTTAGGCACCCCCAAGTGTCTTCACTTACCTTGTACCCTGGGCTGGTACCTCTGTTAGGAGAAAACAGCACCAGCCCGGGATACCTGTAGCGAGCGTTTCCTTCTTCCCTATTAGCGCTGCTGGCAAATATCCAGGACAGGCACATGCGCAGTAGAGTGAAATGCCGACTTCTCTGTTAAAGTTCGGCTTTTCACTCTACTGCGCATGCGCGCGCAGCGAACAAGGAAGAAGGAAGCGCTGCAGCTACCCCGGGCTGGTGCTGTTCTCTCCGTACAGGGCCACCAGCCCGGGGTAAAAGGTAAGCGTTTTAAGTCACTTGGGGGTGCCTAACATTTTGGCACCTCCAAGTGACTTAGACTTTCCTTCTCCTTTAAGGTCACTGGGAGCAACATCCATGGCTTGGTGAGCAACATGTTGCTGCTGGTTGGAGTCCACTGGCTTAAAGCAATGTGTTGTGCAAGCAAGAGAATGTTATAAACATTTTTTGATATATGCCAATATTATCACTAATAATTACTTATCATATAGAACGTTTAGAGTTCTATATGATAAATACAGGATATACATTTTTCTAATCTTACTATACTTTTGTCAAGAGGAAAAATGTAAATGAATTGACAACTGTATCCACAAGAGGTCACTATCTTACCATAGTTTATATATTTGCAGTCATGAAACTTGGATCAAAATGACTTATAACAAAAGCACTAAAAGCCTTAAGTGGCATCTAGGTGATACTTTTAAATGGCTAACTAAAAAATATTAGAAAGAAAATATTAGGAAGTTATTAGTTTATTATCTGTATGAATTTTGTGGTCACCCTCATATGCAGGCTCCTACCTACTCATTCTAAATTTAGTGGTGAATATAACTTTTCCTTTTACTTTAGTTTAACAGAAGCAGTGAGCAGCTCCACGCTGTAGCTCCCATCATTCCCAGCTGTGTATATAGAGAAGAAACTATGTGTGTGTTGTATTGTTTACACATTGCACAATTTAAAGCAGAAAAAAGGCTAATATTAACCAGTTGTCCCCTGCACTGGCCCATCTCCATTCTCCCTAACTGCAGCAAGGACATCACTCAGGATTGTCCTGTTCTCCAGTACAAATGCTAAAAATGAAAACTGTGCAAAAGGCACATAACATAACTTGCGACTTGACTTCCAGCCCTATACCCTCTTGGCCCCTAATCATAATCATAACTATAGAAAAAGCAGATCTCACAGTTGCACGGGGGGGTCCAGGGGCTTTGGACCCCAAGGTTTTCTTCCTCTATAGCCACACACCTATCTGCATGTGGGGAACAGAGGAAATGGACAAGCAGGAAGTGGGCAGGTGGGGTTCAGATAAGAATAGCCATGGGCTGGGTCCCTTTGAAGATCTTTTTGCATGGTGGTGGGGGGCAAAAGTTGATTTGTTACGCCACTCCTCACAATCCCTACCAAAGAACAAAGGACCAAAAGTCAAGTGGCCAGTCATGGCAGCCGGCAACTCCATTTCACATCTCTGCATTTTTAGCATTTGTACAGTGACATTCTCCGGTGTCCTTGCTGCAACTTAGAAGAGGGATGAAAGTTCAGTACAGGTGACCAGTGGTTTTTGTTTGCCTTTCATTCTTGTTTAAAGGAAAAATATACCAAGTATAACCCTCTGTCCTTTTTGATGTGAGCTCATTCTTTATGTGGAAAAAAAAAGACATAATTGATTACACAGATCAAACAGGGAACTTGTTGCTCTGTAATTGCTGAAAGTTGAAGTCTCTCTGATTTCCAGAAAATCTGTGCACCACCCACTATGTAAAGCAAAGGGACTTCAAGTGCCAGAATCCACCAGTGATATCTGGAGATAGTTGTGCATACAGTATTTGGCATTGCTGAAACATGGCTAATTGAGTCACATGACTGAGCAGTAAATATAGGAGGCTATACTTTATTTCAGGGGAAATAGTATGTCTGTTTGTTAACCAGGATTTAAAGGCAAATATAAAGTAAAAGTGATGATGGAAAATGAGGGAGCTGAATCTTTGAGTGGAGCTTTTCACAGATTGCAGCAAATTATTTGTAGGGGTATGTTATAGATCTACTCATGTTTGTGGAAAGGATGAGGCTAAGCTTCTGTTGCTAATAATAAAGGCTGCTAGTCTAATATTGATATTGACTGGAGCAACAGTATTGCCAGAACAGTTAATGGGAGCAAGTTTATAGAAAGCGCTAAAATGTTTAATGAAAGCATGGAGGGACTGTGGAGCCAAGTAACTGCTTAATTCCCTCCGCACATAACTGGGTTAACTTACCCAAGCTACTTTCCCGCAGCTGTCTCGCTCGTGAGAGTGGCTGTGTGCTTGGTCCCTCCAAAGATTTTTCTTTGCAGGGGGTGCCTGGTGCCAACTTGTTATGCCACTGTTTATTACTGTAATAGCTAAGGAGTTTGGTGGAAGGATACCTTATCTTCTACAATGAAAAGTCTTCTAGTGCCATTACCAACAGCAGGCAGGTCTCTACATAATGAACAGCTGTTAGACCCTTTGTTCCTGAATAATTACGGTTATTGACCACTTAGTATTGTTTAATTAGCATACGATAATTTAAAGGGGTTGTTTATCTTTAAATTCAATTTTAGTATGATGTAGAGACTGATATTCTGAGAAAATTTGCATTTGGTCTTAATTTTTTTATTTACATCTTTATTTAGCAGCTCTCCAGTTTGGAATTTCAGCAGATATCTGGTTGCTGGAGTATGAATAGGAGTAATAAAAAGTAACCGTAATAATAAATAAGTCATAAAATTGTTTTTGGCTGCTGGGGTCAGTGACCCCAATTTGAAAGCTAGAACTAGCCACAAAAATAAGGCAAATAATTCAAAACCTATAGGTATCTTACAGGTGAACAACATCTTTAACTGGTAATGCCTGTATTTCTACTACTGAGCTTGTGATTTTTCCAAAGTACAATACTGAAAGTGTTCCACAAGGTGACAGTATAGTAACATGTGATGTATAAGAATATACTGATGAAACCTTACATTTACAGTTTTTCCTTACTTTACATCATTTATTTGTGATCCCACCAATTTATAATGGTTTCAATTGGTGCTTTTTATGTTTTCCTGGATTTTACAACAAAATATTGTCCTAATATTTCCAGGCTTTTCCCAAAACATGTAGTGTGCTCATACTGCTAAAATAAACCATATTACAGTAAGATACTGCCTGGAGCCTTTTTCTATCCTCTGAAAACCAAAGAAAGAAGCTTAATAGTTGTTGCTCATTTGGTCTGTTGTAAAGTTTCATAGGTCTTTTTAAAGCAAACAGTGTCTCCTTTTTAGTGTATATATAAAAAATGTTTGAATACATGTGGTCGTGTTTAGGAGTTGTATCTTATTATGAGACATATATTCAGCCAATAGTATAGTACCCTATTCATTACGCCTGCAGATGTTTTATAGTGTTTAGGTAGGAGCAGCTTGTACAGTGCTTACATTTTACTGGTCCTTAAGAGCAAACACAGACTTTCCAGATGTATTAAAGTATACCAGCATCAGCCTTCTGGGAAAATATTTTTTTCTCTGTTTAGTCTAGCTATTTATTATGATAATATTAAATAGGAGTTCTTATTAATAACCCTTATAGAGCTTGATCATATTCCACCATGGACCACGTTAAGACAAACTAACTTTACAGTTACAGGCAGTGTTAGAGAGGTAAAGGGTGAGAGACTGAACTAACAGTACAAAGAAGCTTGGGAGCTGATTTCAAAGTAAGGTTTACTAAAAAGATCTACAATGATAGGTTGTTCTGCATCCTGTAAGCCAAAATATACATACAGAGGTTGCTCCTATGTAGGAGTGCCTGAATCTATGGTCAGTGTGGTCATAAGTGAAGTTTCCAAAATTTTTTATGTATATTTTATGCTACTTAAACATGAGAAGACCCAGGCAGATCTAAGCAGATCTAATATTTGCAGTAATTCAATTATTTTTGCCTTTAAACTGTGATAAATTTTAACAAGGGCTTTCAAAATTCAAATGTTTGATACTTATTAAGTGCAAAAATATTGAATAACTCAAATGTAAAACTTTGGCATTTAAAAGGTTGCAACTTCGTGTAGAAGTCAATGGAGTTGTCGTACGTGGTTTTTGAATTTTTTGAGATTGAAAATGATTAGTAAAATTTGAAAAAATTCTATGCACTGACATTCTTTTTTATGGTTTTATTAAATCAAGTTTTTTTTTATTCAATTTTTTTTTTTTTAATAAGCAAACATTCTAGTTTGGCACAATTTTTAGTTTATTCTAATAGGGAAAAAAAGCCTCTGACATTCAGACAAGGTCAAATGCAAAACCCTAGTTACGCTGCTGCCACAGCTTAGGTGATATTTAAGTTATGAACATTTGTTTCTCACCCAATCAGTGTTTCAATATGTGCAAATAAAATAAAAACTTTTATTGGTGTTGGAAACCGTTCCATGCTGCTATAAGCTTAGAGCCAATTATTTTAACCCTTTTGGGTGCAGAAGCACATACATCTGAATGCCAGTCTTCTAAAAAGTTTTTGTGGTCAAATAAAAAGCTGTACTATTTATGCTTTGTGGAAATTTCAGTAAATATGCTAAATGTTACAAAGCTTTGGTTTTGTGGTTTGAAGTAGAACAATTATTAACCAGTTTATTTAGTCAATAGAGTAGTATATCGGCTTCTGACATGAATATACTCTAGGGGGCATTTATGATTTTGTATTCACAGCATATTTTCTAGAACCTACAAGTTGCATAGTTAGGTAAACCTATTCATGCAGACCATCAAGTGATACTTGTCATTCATATTTGTTGTTTTATCTTTGTACCCGAGAACATGTGGAAGTTAAGATCCCGTGAAGTGCAATCAAGCAGCAAGTTTAGCAGTAATTGAATTTAGTAGTTTGGAATAGAAATACATACTGTATTTACCCTCAAACAAGTTGTCAGAATGTATATTTTGAGAATATATGGTTTTCAGTGGTTGTTTACAGTTGGGGTCTTTTTGGCAAATGAAAACAAATGTATGCTTATTTCCGTTGCATTGCTTTTAAAGTTTGATATTGTACGGCTGTGGGTTTTGATGTATACAAGTAAGCAATCTCCATAAAACAATATTTGGTATTGACGCTAAGATAAGACTATTCAAGTTAGTTGTATGTATGTATTTTAATTATGCTATATTTATATTATAAAAAAATGTAAACTTTAGATATTTAGAGTCCTAAATCTTGTTAACAAAATGGGATTTCGCAATGTTTTTTAGGCAGATTTAGAAATCTTATGTTGTCCTGAAAACAAAAATATGTATTCCCTAAGTAAGCTAGGGCGCTTTACTCTAAGAAATGTTGAAAAGAGCACATGTTCCAAACTTTCTTGCCAGGAATGCAAATGCAATGCAAAATGGATTGGGCACAAAAAACTGTTCTGAAAGCATACTTACACACTCATCAGTAGCAACTAAATAGCTTTGTTTGATTATTTTAACTAAACTTCAGGTATCTCAAATCATAAGGAGCAAATGCAAATGGCTGGGTAGCATTGGTAGCATTTACAATAATTCGTACAGTCCTGCTAGCTGGCTTTACTTTCCAGATGATCCAGTCTGTGATTGTTTAGTTAGCTAGGACCCTTGTGTTTAATAGAAGGATCCACTTGGAATGGAAAAGATAATTACATATCATCCAATATATCCAAATATCTGCCTCAATTTTGGAGGTACGGTATCATTCATGCCATGTTAACAAGTGTTCTCTATGTCAGGGAGATGTTCCAGTGCTTAGGTCACCATAGCAAGTAACTTCTCGGAGCATACACAGGCATTTTTTACTCCTCAGATTTTAGCAAATTCAGAATATATAATGAATAAAAAATAAAAGAAAGGAAAAACATTGTTCACAAGCTTGAAGTAGAAAAGAAATTTATTTCTCCAACCATGCCAAAATGTCATCCATTTGTTTTAAAATGCATACATGTGTGCACTTTCTGGCATAGACAGTGTATAAAGCAAGTTTTAGTTAGAAATATTTCACATTTAACAAGAAAAGTGGTTTTACATATAGAATGCATTTTCAACACTATCGTGATTTTCAACGTTAGAAAAACATTAAGGTGATTTCTATAAAATAGTACTAGAAATGACAAACTTTGCAAATTTTGATTAAAAATTTAATAGAATGTAGTTCTAGTAAAGTCGGAGCACTTTTTTTTTTTTTTTTAATCTAGTTATTAAGTCCAGTTTACACATAAAGAGACAGAAAATGTTAATAGAATCCAGAGCCTGAATAGATTCATACATTTGTGCAGGTATCCATCCATGGCCCAGGGTTCCTGGTTCATTAAACAAAACTCACAATTTATGTTAAATAAAAAACTGATGATGCCATTGTCTAAAAATAAGAAGCTAATTCAATGTAACCCTTTTAAATCTGGAGATGTAAAACACGTGACCTTGATACAATGGTTTTTAAATGCTGGTTAAGCAATACACAGTACTAAATAGTAAGCAATGATGTGACTTGCCTTTTTAACAAGCTTCTATGTTAGTATACAAACCAGAGCATGGCTTTTAACATGTATTTGAAACATGTAGTGTTAAATTATATTATCTTAGACAATTTCATTATTTTTCACGTGGTGTAGAAATTAACAGTTACAGCGAAAATGGTATTAGAAGCAAGTCATTTTCTTCATTCCATTTCCCTACATTAGAAATTTTACAGACTCTGACTCTAGAGCATGGAGAGTAGGTGCTAAGAATTGGGCAGTGGCTAGTAAACCGTGCAAGCTGGATGTGCCCTTTTCATATGTTTCAATGAGATGTTTGACTTTGAAATTTTTACTAAGCTTGCAAAAATGTAAACATGCTATTGTAATGCTCATTTACATTTCACAGTACACAAGTTTATGTAAGCATTATGTACATTACGAGGTGTGTGTTATTGGCACTCTAAATTTGAGGTCATAAATCATCATATATCAATGTGATATACTATACAAATTAATACAAAAACACATCATTGATTTGTAATAATACACAAACGGAAAGCAAATACATCATTCAATCAGTTGTAGTTTACTGGAATGCAGTTATATAGCTGTAGTCATTTGCTAAAATGCTGCTAAAATCAGTGGCATTTACACTGACAACATGAGCATACAGTGTATAAAGGAACAGTAAACTGAACAGTAAACATTTTTAAATATTCACAAATAAATATATAGAACACATGTTAACATTTTAAGAAGAGATTCAGTGTTTTTTAAATTTTTTTAGCCCACCCTAGTTAGCTCTGCTGTTGAATTGTAATACATAAGGGTGAAGACCTATATCAACTTAGTTTAACTGCTCCTCTCTACATAATTTAAGCAAATTTAGGGGGAATTTCTGTTATCTAGAATGCTCGGGACCTGAGGATTTCCAAGTAAGGGGTCTTTTTATTATTTAGATCTTCATACCTTAAATATACTAAACATTAATTTAACCAAATACAATTGTTTTGCTTCCAATACAGATTCATTATATATTAGCTGGGATTAAGTACAATGTTCTGTTTTATTTTTACAGAGAAAAAGGACATTATTTTAAGAATTATTTGCTTATAATGGAGTCTATGACCTTGCCATAATAACTTTCTGAATAATGGGTTAAAACAGGGGCCCCCAACCATTTTTTACCTGTGAGCAACATAAAAATATAAAAAAAAGCCAGTGAGCAATGCAGGAATGAAAAAAGTCCCTCGGGGGTGACTAATAAAGCCTGTGATTGGTTATTTGGTAGCCCAATGTGAACTGGTAGACTACAGGAGATTCTGTTTGGCAGTATACATTGTCTTTATGCCTCTAAAACTTGCCTCCAAGTCAGAAATTCAAAAATAAAGACTTGCTTTGAAGCCAGTGGGTTTGTGCGCAACATGTTGCCACTAGTTGGGGACCACTGCGTTAAAGGATAACAGATCCCATACCTACACTTGCACCATGAGTCCTGGAACACTAGCCCATGCATTCTACCCCTGCAATGTAATTGAATTTCAACATAGTAGAATTGCAACCTTTGCCATGTAATAAACCACTAACAACGTTGCACACACTGCCTGTGTCATCACGCAAGTAGCGACATGATGCTGTCTCGGTTGGTGCAATGATGTCATGGGTGGGGATATGGCATCCACTGGACACAATTCAGATTATTTCTGCCCAGTTTTCAGAATGTCAAAACTGGACATGAGGCAACCCTTTAAGGAAGGAAGGCTTGTGGCCAGCTGCAGACAATAACATACAGATACAGATTAAAATCAAAATTTGGGTAATGGGTAAAGGGAATTATTGAAAAAGTATACTAGAAATGTCTTCGTAGACATCATCAAACCCATTTAAATTTTTTCGATCTGGGCAGAGATAAGGGTTGTCTTAGGCAAGGAAGAAAGTAGTGCATGCATGCAATTTATGCCAGGCGATACCTTGCAGCCACTAAAGTACAGGGTTCCATATCACATGATCCCATTATGTTGGTGCCAGGCAAAAGACATTCCGGGTTTATAAAGCATACTTACAAAGCCAAGAGCCATGCCAAATATTTTATATGCAAAATTCTTGCTAAAATGATAAGAAGGCAAAATTTGGCACTTTAATACTTGAGAGTTATGGACATAGTGCTGATAAGCAAGTTTAAACATACTTCATTGGCACTAAAATGTGCTTCCCCTTATATTTGTCTAAAGAAGGATTAAAGGTGAAGGTGTAGTACTATCCCTGTTACAGAAATCTCCATAGCTTCTAAAAATAGAAGGGGAGACTGTTTTTTTATGTTTTCAGTTAAAACACCATTGGAAACTACTATTGTATTGGGTTGTATCTAGGAAGAACTGCATATAAGGGTTGCATTTACTAACATAATTTTCAAAAGTGCAGTAACTCATAGCAAAAAGTCAGATTCCTGATCAAAATGATGTCAATGGTGCAGTTTAGAAGGTAGTGTACTGTATTTGAAAGGCATATACTGCAGTCCTGTCAGCTCTCAGAACAAATGGTGCAAATCAATATTTTGCTAGCCTAAATTTTTAAATCTGAAATCACATTGAATTCTTGTTATTGCTGGCTTTATTGGAATATATAAACTTTTACATTGTATAAACTGCATTTGTTAATAAACAGAGCAAACTTAATTTTGACATCACAATACCTGGTGCAAATGTATGATTTGACATAAGTCAAATCATACATTTAATAGAATGGGTATAGTCAACAGTATATTAAAGGAGAGGCATAGTGAGACAAGGTCAGCAATCTAAATCTACTTTAAACATACAAGGTACTGTTATATTATTACAGAGAAAAAGGTTTTTTTTTTAAATTTTAAATTAGTTGATTAAAATGAATTCTTTGGGAGAAGGTGTTCTGTAATTCTGAGCTTTTGGATAATGGGTTTCATGATAACAGATCCAATAACTTTATTGACGAGTCACATTTTATTTAGTTTGAAAACTTAAATGGTTATGGCTTTGTCGGAAATGGTGGAAATGTTGCACATGTCACATTTTTGATGCGAGCGACAATTTTTTGGCGTGCCCATTTCGTGAAAAAATTCACCAATGGCTAAATGCAGAAATTTGCAGTGAATCCATGCCTGGGGAATTATTATAAACTCATCACTAGTTAATTTAAATATCACCTTGGTTATATTAGAACTGCAGAAGATTGAAAGCTTGAGGGCCTTTTTCAACTAATCAATTTAACATGTACAGTATGTTTTACATGCTGATTAAACTCCTCTTTTCACTGTAAATGACACAGTCTTGTTTACTGGTTGTCCCTTTAAATTTACAAAGTATAAAAAGTTAGTGTTCCTATTTTATTTTTTTTCCAACAATACTTTTCATTGCAAAGAAGCTCCTGAGCCCAAAACCGCCTTTTATTGTAAATAATTATAAAAAAAAAATCTTTATCTTTTTAAGTAGTTACAAATTCCCACAAATACCAGCTGCCTTTCCAAACATAACATTATCTCAAAGTGTTTACTTAACCAGTTAAATATAGAAAAAGATAATATGCTTAAGTTTTATGAGGATCTTCATTTTTCTACTGTCTAAACAAACAAAAAAAAAAAAATAGAGGAAATACAATTGTAAGCCTGTCTTCTTTGTTATTATAATGTGAGTTTGCAACTTCCTGAAGTAAAGAAATCTCCTTCAAGCAAGGTCATGCAAAGTTTAGGCCAAAGAGACTGTGTTTTGTATACATTGTTTAGTCTTCCACCTGAACAAGAAGTAATTATATTTTTCATATTCAGTGCAAAGTGTTTGACATTTTTACAGCTTTTTCATTTCAGTGGCTGTTGATGAACATTGATTTTTATACCAGAGATAGGACATTAGGGCTCAAAAGCATATCATTAAAGCACATATTTACAAACAAAAGATCACAACCAAGAGGACATGCAAAAGTTGCATTTAGTCTGTTGTTTTGCAGACTTAAATGTATGGTCTTTTTTTTATTGAAAGTTTTTTCTATTGTGCCTCAGTATAACTGCTTTCAGTACTAAAAATATCAAGCACCAAAATGAGAAACACATCTATGATGTTTAATGTTAGTAACTTTTTTTTTTAGAAAAAAACCCATCATGTAATAAAATAAAGGGGTAGTCATATTTTAATTGAACTTTCTACTTGGTTCTACACATTTTTCAACTTTTGTTCTTTTTAAAAAATATTTGCACTAGTTATATAACAGAATGTGAAATATTAAAATAGAAGCCTTTCATACTAATCATCTTTCGAGATGGTACATAAATATATTTGCAAAGACTAAATTTTGGTATTATCTAGAATGCATACTGTGTCAAACCTTTCACTATATAACCATGGTGTTTTTGGAATTAAAGTTTTGGCACAGGTTATATATAACAAGTATCAACAGAAATTACATATGTACACTTCTGCAGATCAATGTCTTTTTGATATTTCCACCACTACATTAACTTTAAAGCCAATGTTCACAGAGAAGATAACTTGCACAGAATGTGTTAGGTTTAGTGTCCTCCTTTGTGCCATTTTTGTGCCATTTTGAAGGAAAACTTGTCATGGCAACTTAATTACTTCAAGACACGCCCCAGCTCTCCCGATATTAAGGGAAACATCCTATAAGGAAAAGTAACAAAAAAAACGTTATGATAAATGACAGTATATTCATCCCAATATATTATTTATTTCATATTAGTACCTTTATAATTAACAATAGCACTTACAGTGTACTATCAATGTAATTGGCGCAAAGTTAACAGTATATAAATGTAGCTTTGTGATTAAGGTCTCCTCTAAATATGTGTAAACTTCATAGAATATCTAGTATAAATAAATTTGAAGCAACTGGACTTGTTTAGTAATCATTGAAGACGTTTCACTACTCATCCGAGCAGCTTCTTCAGTTCAACTGACTGGTATGGGAAGTCCTCAGCATATATACTCTTCCACTAATCCAATCACAATGGCACTATGTAACTCTTCAAAAAGGTGACATCTGAAACTCACAGAGGTGTGAATGCTGTGGAGTTACTTTGAAAGGATTACCAAAGTATCATGCAACTCTTCAAACAGGTGTTACTTGTTAGAGTTGCATGAATGGATGTGTGAAGAGTTCTGATGGTAGAACAGCATTGTATGTAGCAGACAGATGGTGTCGAAGGCCCCCGCCTCTGTTAAGGGATGGTTTCTCCACTTTGACATGAATGGCCTCTTTTACACCTCTTTCAAACCAGCGGTCTTCTTTGTCCAAAATTTGGACATTGCTATTTTCAGAGGAGTGTCCCTTGTCTTTTAGGTGTAGAAAGACAGCAGAGTCCTGGCCTGTAGTGTTCACCCTCCTATGCTGAGCCATTCGCTTAGAGAGCAGTTGCTTTGTCTCACCAATGTAAAGGTCTGTGCACTCCTCGCTACACTGGACTGCGTATACAACATTGCTTTGTTTTTCCTTTGGTGTTGGATCCTTTGGGTGTACAAGTTTTTGTCTCAGTGTGTTGTTAGGTTTGAAAAACACAGGGATGTGGTGTTTGTTGAAAATTCTCCTGAGTTTCTCCGACACTCCTGCTACATATGGGATGACTATATTGCGCCTTCTCTCTGCCTCAGGACGGTTATTCCTTTTGGTGTTCCTGTTGGGCTTAGTTGCTCTTGTTTTGACAAAGGCCCAGTCTGGGTAGCCACAAGCTTTCAGTGCTCCTCTGAGATGTTTACATTCCTTGTCCTTGGACTCTGTATCAGTTGTTACACTTTCCGCCCTGTGGTGTAGAGTTCTAATGACACCCAGTTTGTGTTCCAGCGGATGGTGGACATAGACATATTGCCATTTATTTTGGAGAGAATACTCTAAAACTGGTTCGGGAATATGAAAGAACAGCAAGAAAACTCGCAGACTATCAGAACCATCTACGCTTCAATCTCAGATGCAGATATCAGGGACTCACTCCTTGTAGCCTATGCCTGGGTTCCACCGTAAAAGGTCACAGAGCCAGCAATATCTTACAGAAGGCCCAAAAACATCTACTAAATGAACGGGTTAGACAGATCAACTTCACCATTGAGGCCCTTAAAAAGAAAATTGAACAACTGAAACAGAGTCTGACAAAACAGCTACCTGATGTAACTCTGGAAAGGGTGGTTCAGTTCATTGAACATGCACAGATGGCCCAACACATTAAGAGTAAGGAGAGGCAAATAAGCAAGTTCACCAGCTTACTGTCACGTAGCAGCGGTTTGAGGACAGAAGAACTAACCTGGAGGCAGAAAGATGAGACATCCAAGAACACCAAAGATACATGGGTTAAGAACCTATCAGACCGGGTACTTACTCAGCCAGAAAAGGACGTACTAGCCAAGGGGCTAAACTATGCAGTGACACCACAACACATCCCAGTGGTTGAGCTCATCACAGCCACAGAATCTGCCATCAATAACAACCATATAAAGGTGGAGGAAGCAGAACAACTCAGACTAAAAGTGTCAGCTGCATTGTCAAGTGCCAGAGCACCCCCCCTCTAACCTTACTACACAAGAGAGGAGAGCTCTCACATCTCTCAGTAAGGACCCGAACATCACCATCCTGCCAGCAGATAAAGGGCGATGCACAGTTGTGCTAAACACAACTGACTATCACTGCAAAATGACCTCGCTACTCAGTGATAGCAATACATATGAACCTTTAAGGAGAGACCCAAGCAGCAGTTACAAGAAAAAGGTGATAGATTGCCTACAACAACTTGAAAAGGAGGAAGCCATTGATCGAGCTTTATACCACCGCCTGTACCCCAGAGAAGCTACACCATGCTTATATGGACTTCCCAAGATACATAAAGATGGAGCACCACTCAGGCCTATTGTCAGCAGCATCAATTCAGTGACTTACAGCATTGCAAAATACTTGGCCAACATCTTAGCCCCATTGGTAGGTAAAACAGTGCATCATATCCAAAATGCCAAAGAGTTTGTCACCAAGATTCAAGGAGTCAAACTAGAGGCAGAAGAAACTATGGTATCATATGATGTCACTTCACTGTTCACATGTATACCTACCACAGAGGCTACTGAGACTGTAAGAAATCGACTGCAGAAAGATAACACCCTCAGCAGCAGAACGAAATTCAGTCCCAACCAAGTATGTTTATTGTTAGATTTGTGCCTGAACACCACATACTTCAAATACAAGGACCAATTTTACAGGCAAAAACATGGCTGTGCAATGGGTTCACCAGTTTCTCCCATTGTAGCAAACTTGTATATGGAGGAAGTGGAAAGGAAGGCCCTACTCACATTCAATGGAACTACACCAAGTCACTGGTTCAGGTATGTAGATGACACGTGGGTTAAAAACCAGATCCAACGAAGTGGCGGCCTTTTCAGAACACATTAACTCAGTGGACAACAATATCAAGTTCACAAGGGAGGATGTCCATGAGAACAAACTTGCTTTTTTGGACTGTTTGATATCCATTCAAGAGGGGGGTATCTTGAAAACAGAAGTATACAGGAAACCCACTCACACGGATCAATATCTGTTGTTCGATTCCCACCATCCGCTGGAACACAAACTGGGTGTCATTAGAACTCTACACCACAGGGCGGAAAGTGTAACAACTGATACAGAGTCCAAGGACAAGGAATGTAAACATCTCAGAGGAGCACTGAAAGCTTGTGGCTACCCAGACTGGGCCTTTGTCAAAACAAGAGCAACTAAGCCCAACAGGAACACCAAAAGGAATAACCATCCTGAGGCAGAGAGAAGGCGCAATATAGTCATCCCATATGTAGCAGGAGTGTCGGAGAAACTCAGGAGAATTTTCAACAAACACCACATCCCTGTGTTTTTCAAACCTAGCAACACACTGAGACAAAAACTTGTACACCCAAAGGATCCAACACCAAAGGAAAAACAAAGCAATGTTGTATACGCAGTCCAGTGTAGCGAGGAGTGCACAGACCTTTACATTGGTGAGACAAAGCAACTGCTCTCTAAGCGAATGGCTCAGCATAGGAGGGCGAACACTACAGGCTAGGACTCTGCTGTCTTTCTACACCTAAAAGACAAGGGACACTCCTTTGAAAATAGCAATGTCCAAATTTTGGACAAAGAAGACCGCTGGTTTGAAAGAGGTGTAAAAGAGGCCATTCATGTCAAAGTGGAGAAACCATCCCTTAACAGAGGCGGGGGCCTTCGACACCATCTGTCTGCTACATACAATGCTGTTCTACCATCTGTACCCCGGCAGTTTCAGAACTCTTCACACATCCATTCATGCAACTCTAACAAGTAACACCTGTTTGAAGAGTTGCATGATACTTTGGTAATCCTTTCAAAGTAACTCCACAGCATTCACACCTCTGTGAGTTTCAGATGTCACCTTTTTGAAGAGTTACATAGTGCCATTGTGATTGGATTAGTGGAAGAGTATATATGCTGAGGACTTCCCATACCAGTCAGTTGAACTGAAGAAGCTGCTCGGATGAGTAGTGAAACGTCTTCAATGATTACTAAACAAGTCCAGTTGCTTCAAATTTATTTATACTAGATATACCATGACCTGGATGAATGAAAATCTTCATAGACACTTCATAGAATGTTCCAAAATAAAGTCAAATTCTGATTAAGGTCTCCTCTAAATATGTGTAAACTTCATAGAATGTTCTAAACTAGCGTAGATAGTTTACCTTCATGTCTCTGAAAATGATGTACAATCAGTGATGCATTAAAGCCCAACATGTTTCATCAATAAATTTGAGTTCCTCAGGGGCAAAATGCATACTTAAAATTGTCAGCAACCGACTTAAAATAGCCCCACAAGTGAATAATTTTGGTGAATGCTCACAGAAAAAAGACAAACTCGGAATAGAGCATGAGTTATATTGACCTGTTATTTACTTTTTCATTTAGAAACATTACTGCTTGTGAGGGGCAAATCTTTCACCAGGAAAGGATTTGCAACATTTTTGCCGTTTCGCTAATTTTTCACCGGGACAGATTCGCTCATCACTAGTAACTGCTTCACTGTTTGATGAACAAGCGACTGTCACATTGTAAGTGCAATTTTATAAAAGGAATAGAGTAAATTATATAACAACAGGGAGCTTGCCTTTCTTTTGGAAGAAGGCAGCACCTTCTGGTTTACAGTGACTGTGATTGTATCTGGGACAATTGTGACGGTTTAATAAATAATTTTAACCGAGAAAATGCAAAATGATTCCCAGGAGTTCTTTCTTTTCCTATTTATCTGACAGTCAATGCTTATGAATTGTCAAATTTATATAAGCAGATAGATGGCTCAGAATGTGTTTGACTGCTTTGAGAAACACTTAGGGGCACATTTACTAACCCACGAACGGGCCGAATGCGTCCGAATGCGTTTTTTTCGTAATGACCGGTATTTTGCGACTTTTTCGTAGCCATTCCGAATGTTTCGAAAAATGTCGCAACTTTTTCGTAGCGTTACGACTTGCGTGAATTGTCACGACTTTTTCGCAGCTGAGTACGAAAGTTTCGGATTCATTCAAGCTTCAGTATGGTGACTTTTCTTGGGCCAGGTTGGAGCTGCAGAGTGCCATTGAGTCCTATGGGAGGCTTCCAAAATCATGCTAAGTCTGAAAGTTTCGCCCGCCGCTTACGAGTGCTCAATACGAAAAAGTAACGGTTACGAAAAAGTCGCGACTTTTCACGCAAATCGTAATGGTTACGAAAAAGTCGCGACAACTTACGAAAAGTCGTACCAGCGACGAAAAAATCGGAAAAAATACGAAAAAGTCGCAAAATGTTCGTTTTCCAATCGTAATTTTTCCAATTCGAATTCGTGTCTTAGTAAATCAGCCCCTAAGGCCGAATGCGTCCGAATGCGTTTTTTTTGCAAAATCGCAAAATACCGGTCATTACGAAAAAAACGCATTCAGACGCATTCGGCCCGTTCGTGGGTTAGTAAATGTGCCCCTAAGTAGTAAATTCAATTTTTGATCCCCAATGCAAATACAATAGGATAAGAAACATTTAGGCAAATTAAAACACTTAAACAAAATATTATTTTGCCAAGCAGTAACTTGATCTAGACAAGTCCAGAAAAATTGTCATATATCTCCTAAGAGACAATCCAAACCTATTACAGGTAAGAAGTTTCTCTAAAAGTAAAGGGTGGAGCAATACCTTACTAGCTAAAACAACCTTTGTATTTTTGTTATAATATCTATAACCAAATATAAAATATTAGTTGCCCTACTCCCCCCCCAAAAAAAAAAAACTTTAGTTACCTGTGTCCATTCATTGGTTTGTGCATCATATGATTCAACAATGTTAAGGTAAGATTGTCCATCATATCCACCCACAGCATACAGCCTGTCTCCTAGAGGAGAAACTCCAACTGCATCTCTAGGTATGCTCAAAGGGGCCACCATCGTCCAGTTATCCGTTTTGGGATCGTACCTTGTGTACAGGAATACATTAATAAATATATTACATTTTTAAAAAAGTCTAACAAGATGAAAATATGCCAGATCATTTCCTATAGTTAATGAAATTACTAAGAAGATGAATAACACTTTAAACTATGTTATAAAAATTAGAAATATGTTATAGAAGGCAATGTCTCCAGATTTAAAGGAAAAGTAACACTAATATTTTTTAAGTAAAAAATCTATTCTACCCTGCCCCAATAATTGCCCTATCCTGCACACCATTTATTATTTTGAATGCTTAATTAGAAAATACCTATACCTTTTTCTGTATAAGAAGGAGTCAGGCTAGGATCGATCAATCGATCGTCGCATAGTGGATTCTTCCCTGCATCACCGTATTGCCATATTTCAAATGACCGGAAGCCAAGTTTTAGCAGGTATTTTCTAATAAAGCATTCAAAATAATAAATGGTATGCAGGATAGGGCAATTATTGGGGCAGGGTAGAATAGATTTTTTACTTAAAAATTTTTAGTGTTAATTTTCCTTTAAATCAATCCTATCTACTTTACTTTTGTCTACTGCCGATTTTATTTTAATTCCTCCATTCATAGATTCAGAATCATTAAAAATTATACAAATGCTAAAGGATTTATGTACTTTATGTACTCTAAGTTGGCAACCCATACCCCCACCTTGCTGAATAGCTTACACACATTCATCTGAAAATTGCTGGAGATGTGGAGCACCAAAAGATAAAAGAAATTACTATGACAGTGGTCTGTGTATACATTCTGAGAGATCCACGGATATATATACTGGGACATCCAGTAAAGCAGTAAGCAAAAAAAAAAAAAAAAAAACCCCACAAAAGGTGATTAATTGTATACAAAATGCCTAATTGCATCAAATTGAAGATCACCCATGCTATCAACATCGGTAAAGAACTTATAAACAATATTCAATAGGTTTTGAGAGTACATAACAGCCCTTACCTATTACAAAGCACTGAACTCTTTCTAAAATTCTGGTAACTGAGACTTACATTATGGAAAATTATATCAACATATGCATGAAATATCTTTTAGGGACAAATTATAACCTTTAAAAATGGCTTTTAGACATATAAGGGGGGGCATACCTATTCTAGACAATCCAAGATGGGTTAATATACTTGTTTCTGTAGTAATTTGGATTTTGGTCTGCATTAGACAGTTAGCCAATGCCAATTAATTTATTACCAATGTTCTGTACATGCATCAGAAACATAATGTATGATTAATGCAATCAAAAGTTAAAAAAATGGATCTATGGAGCCTTCTGTATAACAGGTCTTCAGCCTATATGACAATACAAATCTTACCTTTCAACACAATCAGATAGTCTAGAGCAATGATTTGAAGCTGGAGCATCATGGCCTCCAACTGCATATAGAAAACCATTGTATGTTGCTACTCCAACGCCTCCTCTTCTTTTTGACATTGGAGAGCACATACTCCATTTGTTTGTGTGGGGATCGAAGCATTCCATGGATTTTAAGCAAGAGCTGCCATCTCTTCCTCCCACAGCATATAATCTAGAAAAGCAACCAAAGTGAAAGGTACATCTAAAATATGAAAAGTTTAGGCAATTTATTGGCATTAATCACATTTCTTAGGACAGAATATTTTTTATAACATTTTACATTTGCACAGTCCCTTTTTCATGAATGTTTTAAATTAAACTACAGATGGTTTAAAATGGGGCTGGTCCCGCTGACAAAATATATAATGATATATTATTAAATTCAAAACAACTGAACTTTATAATACACAAGTACATTTTCTGCTGATGTTCCAATCTCTCAGAATAAACAGCATGTAATTGTGTTACAATTTATCAATTGCTTGAATACTTTTATACAGAAGAACCAAAGCTAGAAGGCTGAAAAGATGTCACATTAATAGCCCAGCTGCATCTGCTCTATAGTTGCAGTTCTAAGCAATTCTAGCTTCCCAAAGTGCCATGGCTGCAAATTAGAATTATGCTTAACTCTCAAACTTGGATAATTAATACATTAACACTAAAAGACTTGTATACCCTTAATATACACACAATATACACACAATATACACACAGGCCTCACAGAAAGTTTTTCTAGTACAATTTACATTTTTAATCAATTTTAATTTGCAACTGACAGTGTGGACTTATGACTAACGTTATTTTCATTTTATTTGGATGTACAAAAATTTGTTGTAAAGGTCTGACTTTGGTTTCCTAATCATATAGATTCAATAAAAGAAATAGGGAGGTAGCATGTAGATAAGACAGATGGATGGATTCTGTGGATAGATTAGATAGATAGATAGATAGATAGATACTGTGTAGATAGATAGATAGATAGATAGATAGATAGGCAGTGCTACATTCAGAGAAGTGGTTTAGAACACCACATGAGTGTCTCTTGGAATGTGCTCTAACCTGTGCATCATTAATAAATGCAGGTTAGAGTTTATCAAGGACCACAGGGTGCAGTAGATTCCTGTACTTACTATCAGTCTATGGCAAGGGGTACAAAAATATTTATAAGCTATAAAAAATGTACTTTGTCCTATGGAAATAAGAAGCTTCCTAAATATAAAACAATGATTCTGCACCTGAAATAATAAAGTTAGTGCTCTCTATCATGTCCTCAGCTATCTGTCACTCTTCATTCCCTCTACATGCAGGAGTCAGTCAGATTTTGATTGACACATTAAAGGGGGTTTGCTGCCTTTGTATAGAAGATGTATTAGAGTTCACACTTTTAAAATAATTCACTTTGACACAAATTCTGTTTCTCTATTTGTGCCAGAGTGAGTTATTTTAAAATATTTTCCAGCCGTGTGTGTAGGGGGGTGGACGGTGAGGGTGCCCAAATTATTGGCAATTCCCCATTATAGGGTTAAATAAATGTTAGTAATTATTATTATTATTAGGCCACTAGGTTGCAGTAAGAGCTGGGTTATGGGTTAATGGGTGCGGTATAGTTTCTAGCCACTAGACAATAGAGTTCACTAGATATAAAAGGGGGGACACGTCCAAGAGGATGGGAGGTCTGGGGATTTTGCAGCCTACAGAGGAACATCAGCTGGAGAGACCTGGTTCAGGAAAGGTAGAATCAGATAGAGAGGATAGCTGTAGGGGAGTGTGCATGGGGTGTAGGAGTAAGGCAGGCTAGTAAGAACGGGCAGCCCGAACCCCATCAAGGAGTTACTTTGGCTTAGAGCTGTGGCTTTACCACAGGGAGGGTAACAGTGAGAGGAAAACTCCTGTTTTGTAGCAGGGCAGAGGGGTGTCTGAGGTACACCTGACTGTTCCAGTTGGTAGCATACTGCATGAGAAGACTAGCCTGGGAGAGAAGCCGTGAGAGCTATATTGGTGGGAAAGCCTGGGTGTCTATATGTATGCATAACTCCTATTTATGCCTAAAAGTACTGGAGAACATAAAAAAAACCCTTGTTGTGTTCAAGTTTTCGTGTGAGTGTCAGTGTTCCTGTTGGCATTCCTGTTCAAACTTGCTAGATGTATTTTTCTTTAACAAAAATTCATCTTTTGTAAAAGAAGAAACTCAGTCTATACATACTTGCTATTTAGTGCTGCCACCCCTACTGTGCTTCTAGGAGTTGACATACTGGCAACATAATTCCACTGTCGTGCTTGGGGGTCCCATCGTTCTACAGTGTTAAGGTAGCTCCATCCATCGTGGCCACCAACTGCATACATTGGCCCTTCCAAAACAGCAACTCCTAGGTAAAATTTACAAAAAAAAACAGGTGTTTAATTTAGTCATGTGGTGCAGTAAAGCTACACATAAAGGCTAATACAGTATTGTATTCATAATTGAAATTATAGCAGATTTAATCAAGACTAATTATTTCTTTCCAGACTCATAATACTGTAATTATCTAGGTATGAAAGGTTGTTAAGAATAAGGCCTGCTTCATAAAAGAACAGAAAAGCTATATGCTATATTTAGTTGTTTTGTTTCCAAAGTAATACTGTTAAAAGAGGTAGGAAATTAGTCACTGAGGACACAATTATATTGTCTTACAGTTATTGGTCTGCTGTAACTTTGGGGTGGTGCTATCCAATACATATTGGTCAGCATTTGTAGTTTTAAGGGCACATTTATTAAAGGCTAAATAAGTCCAGAATCACAAAAGGTTATTTATGTTCCAGCAATTTTTTTTGTGACTATTTTACTGCAGTAATCGCCAATGCAGGCAGGGCTCTATCCAAGGGGCACGTTGTAGGTCTCTGGGCTCCAAAACAAAGCACAGAGGCCTGCAGCAACTTATGCAATGCAGGAAACAGTGTCGGAAGTGCAAAAAAAAAAGACCAGTTGGAGCTTTTTTTCTTGTTCTGCATTAATCACGTTCAGTCAGATCAAATGATTTTTATTAAATCTGTTCTTGTATTTGAGGTTTTAATTCACTTTTGAAGACTATAATATGGTAATTATTAGGATTTTATTCAAATGCCATTCTGGGTTTTTCCATCACTCTTTTTAATGTCCAAATTTTATTTTCATTTTTAAATCTGTATAGCATATACCTTACCTAAGCCATGTCTGTGAGTTGACATTGGGGGCATTATGGACCACACTTTGGTTACTGGATTAAAACATTCCACTGTATTTGAGGTTTTTAAACCATCTCTCCCACCAACGACATATAGCTTATTGTCAATAACTGCAACTCCAAACTGAAGACGTCTTCCATTCATTGTACTAATTTGTATCCAGCTGTTTGTCCTCAGATCATATTTTTCAATTGTAGTAGCACCTGATAAAATTGAAGGAAATTAACTAAAATAGCATAAATACATTCTTTGTTTATGACTGAGATCTGAAATGATAAAATCTAACTCAATAATCAAATAGTCCACATTTTTTTCAGAAAGCTAAATCCAAAATACATTCTTGTAGTAAAATAAACATGCATTTAAAGATATAATTGTTGGCTTTAAAAATAATATTGAAATTTGAATCACTGATCTGCTGTACAGAGCAAACTGTATATGGAAACCTGAATTTCTTTATATATTATAGTATAATAATGTTTTTGTGTTACATAATAGGTTTTTATTTTACTTACAAGCTTTACAACTAATTCTTCAGTTCCCAGCATCACCCATCAGGGAAGGATGTCATTTACATACAGTATGTGCTAACAATTACTGAATTACTCATTAATCATTTCATAAAAATATTAATTATTCAATTCTAATTAAATTAATTTATTAATGTTATTACTTGTTATAAATAATCCAAGAAAAAATTCCATGGTTTCGGAAGTGCTTTATTCAGTTAATGAAAGTAGCCTGAGGGATAAAATATTTTACACATCATTATACTTTTGCAAGTCGAGGTTGTTCATGTTTTTTTTTATAACCTTAGTGTTCCGCTGCTCTAACGTGACATAAACCATTAGAACTTATATCAAAAGTATGACAAGTTTTCCAACATTCTATAAAAAAAAGAATTTCAATAGTCACCATGTTTCATGCACAAATAAAGTTTCAGATAATGACAATCTTTGAGAAACTCTTGCTCTCTACGGTATATATTTTGCAGAAAAGTGGAAAAATTATTATGACAAATTATAAATTGTGAGAAAAACAATTTGGGGAAGAACCTAAAAAAATTTCAAGATTTTGAACCTGATTTTTCAAAATGTTACAAAATAGGCCACTAAATTATTTACAAATAAGACTAAAATGTTTTAATGAAATTCCAATTTTGTGGTGGTTTTACATATAAACATTTTGAAGTACCATTTTTACTGCCGCTGTGAACAAAAGCAGGGTCAATTTTTAAGAGGACACCATTATTATTTATTTACATAGCACCAGAAATGCTGTACTATATGATTCAAACAGGGGTCTTACATTAAATAAATAAGCATTATAGAACAACGCAGTAGGGTTTGAGAGCTTACTTTCTAAATAATTCACTCATGGTGTTGTTCAAAATAATAGTTTATCGATATTTACCATTTAAAATTAGACTTTAGAGCACATATTGGCAACAATAAAAAAGTCAAGCAATTAATGCTACCCATGATTTTTCTGTAGGTGAAATAAAAATTGCACCCTTACTTTGTCATTATTCGATGAAACCATTTTGACCTTAGCCTATTCCTAAATAATGTGTAAAATCAAAATGGTTACATGTGTATCAATTAGAGTATGAGACCATATGATGAATCACTACAATAGAATTCGTTTGGGTACTTGATAGGTATCATTTTCAGTAGCAAACGGATTCTCTGTTGAAAATGCACCATAATTGTAGAATGTCAAAACATGAATGGATTTGCTAATCTTTACTAATCTCACATGTTTGGGTGCCACAGTACACTTGTAAAGGTCAATGATACATAGCTATTGGTAGAGAAGGCTTTGAAGAATAACAGTTTGTGGAACTGAATATCTGTTATACACAGCCTAGAGAATAATAGCAATGGGCCAATTTTATGTATATTGCTATAGAAGCACCTTTGTAGCGTTAGTAGCCATCTTAATCAATGGGAAAATGATGGGGGAAAATAAAAACCCTTTTAAAAATGTATTGCTCGTTTTCTGAGCAGCATTTGCATGTCTTACTAAAATAAGTAAATTCTGCAGATAGGTATGCAAAAATGTAAATAAATACAATTGTTATACATTTCCACTGCCAATCAATGCCCTTACTACCCCAATAGACATTATATATCTGTGACAATTCAATTGTTTGCACTTCATATATAAGTTTACATAAGTGCAAAGAATAGAATTGAGGGATGTGATAGAAGCAATGAAACACAATAAGAGGATCGAACAGATAGATGTGTTGTTGTATTTTGCATGATCAAACATATAGAAAGGTTTTGATTCAGTAGTTAGAAATGGTAATCTCAAAAAGTAGTAATATTTAAATTTTCCAGCTGATACTATACAACAGTAAAAGATTTATCACTGCCTGATCTAGAAAATTGAAATTTACTTGGCCAAAATCCACCAGAGATATTGTGTGAGTCAGAATTACCAGGGAACATGTTGTTCTGAGGTTCATATCCAATATGGTTTATAGTTAGTGTAGAGGCTGTACTTTCATGCTCTACTGCAAAAACATCACTGCATCTAACAATGGTGGGCATTGAATATGCTATATAAACTTTTGTGAAACACTGCACGTTTAATCATCACTATATAGAAGTGTTTAAGGATAGATAAGAACATACAGTATACATACATGTGCAACATAAATCACACTCACAGGATATAAATAAAAGTTTTACTGCCATTGCTCCAATTCATTGAAGTGCTCTTAATAGGAAGTTAAGCAGTTTAGTTATAGTATCCTATTATAAGTATAACATATCACATTTCATATTGTTTTAATTGTGAAGATTCTATTAAACTTAAACCTCAGAGCTTTACAATTTTTTAGGTTACACAATAGCATCCGATTATAAATGAATCAAGAACTAATTTGAATATGTACTGGATGATATAGGAATGATCACACTTGTATGTCTTAATACTATATAGATACTTCTTTAATCAAATATGCAGTAGGACATAATTCTTGTGTTCCAATTCTTGTTCCAATTTGTAACATTAATTGTTAATTATTATTTTATATTTTATTAATTTTTTGTTGTAGAAGGACATAAACTTAAGCTACAAATCTAGAGATATCATGTTAAAGGAACAGTAACACCAAAAAATAAAAGAGCTTTAAAGTAATAAAAATATAATGCACTGTTGCCCTGCACTGGTAAAACTGGTGTGTTTGCTACAGTAACACTACTATAATTTATATAATAAGCTGCTGTGTAGCCACGGGGGCAGCCATTCAAGCTGGAAAAAAGGCACAGGTTACATAGCAGATAACAGATAAGTTCTGTATAATACAATAGTGTTTTATCTGTTATCTGCTATGTGCCTGTGCCTTTTCTCCTTTGAATGGCTGCCCCCATGGCTACACAGCAGCTTATTTATATAAACTATAGTAGGGTTTCTGAAGTAAACACACAACTTTTACCAGTGCAGGGCAGCAGCACATTATATTTTAGTTAATTTTATACACTTTCATTTTTTGGTGTTACTGTTCCTTTAACACTGAATAGTTTTATTTAAAGGACAAATAGTAAACATGTTAGCCCCTAAAAAGTAAATTTACAAGATGACGTATAATTAACTTGTATAAAAACGTCTGTATCAAAGGGTGAAATGGAAATTTAAGATCATGTTAGAAAATACTGTATTACAGAAAAGTTGCTGTATATAAGATGCAGTTAATACACGTAATAACAGCATGATGTAAATGAGGCAATGATGAGCCAATTATTAAGATCTGGGTGTCAGGTATTCACTACAACTATCAGAGGCAGACAAGTGTTTGCCATAACACATTTATCAAGAAATCTATATTTGTTCATTATTAAAGTGAAATTTTGCAGCCAAAAATGGTCAACCTGTGGGTGTTTATGGCCTAATGAAGGCAATCAATTAACAGTATTACTACGCATTTGCATTTAAGAAAAGCTTTTGCATAGCAAATTACAAGTATAGTTGTATAAAACATTCAAAATATTCATTACGGCTGCTAATTAAACAATTGTTTTTCCCAACTGGTATGTTAATGAGGCATGGTTGCATACATATTTAAAAAATACAAGCATTCCAATTCTTGCTTCCTAATAAACCCTGGCATCATTAATTGTTCAAATGCAAAACACCTGATGCCTGAACAGCTTGAAACTGCATCGAAGTTGCAGTTCTTGGTTAGACAAAAGTACGGTTTTAATAACTTCTGTCTTTAGCCATGGTCAGCATGATACCTAAGTAATGTTATTTATAGTTATTATTTCTTTATTATACTTGCATAATTCCTAATTATTTGTTTTTAATACAATTAGTGACTGTTGACCATCTTAAAATAAAGCAGCCTATGCACTAGTCCTACCTTTTGTAGCATCCATTCCACCTACAGCATAGAGGGCTCCCACAGTTGACTTTCTTGGTTTAGTCCTGGGACTCTGCATCATTGATCTCCTCTCTGGTAGAAGATGGTACTTCATTGCTTCCATAAGAAATTTCTGGCATTCCAAGTCATTTGCAAACATTGGGCTGTTTTCAAGATCTGCAAGTAACTGGATCAAGTAAACTAATTAGCTAAACAATAACCCATTTTGGTGTACATTGGCCTCAAATACACACAACAACAGTGTTAAAGAATTTAAAAGAAAAACAATATCCTGAATAAACTTATAATTTAGCAATAAGTTAAAATTTTGTAGTTTCCTTGTCCAAAGAGGGCACTATCCTGTAAATACATTTATTACAAACCATACCCTCTGACTGGTTCCTATACAGACAGACTTTCTTATTTCTGAAACTGAACTAAGGTTTTGGGGAGAGTGGGGCTTGAGGTGAATTGGAATATAGTTGAATTGAAATGACCAAAAGTGGATCAGATGAGTGGCCTAAAATGTCTGCTGAACAGTGATATGCCCAATATGCATACATTTACCAAACTATGTGGCGTACAGAGGCACCCAAATGGATATATAGCAGACAAAATTTCTATGGCCAATAATAAGTAACAAAAAACAATGCAGAATGCAATAAAATTACTAAAATCTAATAAAACCACTGAAATTAATGCTTTTTTCCACCTAGTGTAAAAAACAGTCAGTTGAATCAATCACAGTTTGAATATTTTATCAACAGAATTAAGCAAACACCTATACAGAACAGATAATGCCATAAAATGGGCAAAGATTTAACATAATCACCTAAATAACATTAAAAATGTATTGTGCAGTGTGGTTAAAAAAAAAATGCAATAAAAAAGCCACTAAATTGTGTGCGAGTGCTGTGAATGTGTAAAACCCCCATAACCCCCCTAACCCCCTTAAAAATCTGTGTGTATGTAAGTGTAAATGTAAGTGTGTGTTAGTGCCAAGTGTGTGATTTTGTGTGTGTTACACTAATCTGAGGTATCAGAATGCCAATTCCATCTTCAGAGAGGCTGGAGGACTGGAAGGCACCAGGAGGAAACAGGGCGGAGTAAAATCTGGGTTTGGGGGCAGAGGAAGAAGAGCAGGAAACAGCAGGCACATAGTTTCCACGTGCCTGTTGTTTCCTATGGGGCCCTGGGTGATTGCACCCCAGGGGCCACTTAACCCCCACCTCTACTCGTTGGCTGGGGAACAAGCAAGGACAAGTGCTCCAGAATGTAGAATCTACAATCTGTGGCACTTAGGTACTTTTATCCACAGAACATAGAGTCTACGTTTTGTGGCATTTAAAGGTTTAAACCATTTTAGCATCAAGTTAGCAATGTTCCAAGCCAGTTTTGGGTCTGCAGTATTGATTTGTTTATATGTGTGCCATTTAAAGTTGTGAATTTGTCTCTTTGCTTTCAATGTAAATAGACAAATCATTGCAAACAGAGTGGTCTTATCTACTTTAAATAAAGGAGTGGGTCTTCTGCTATGGCTGCCTCTATGTCTCAGGTGAAGGTCCACTGCGCCTGGGATCAACAGGGCCCCAGTAAAGCCATTTTCTATCCTAGAGTACCCATCTACACTCTAGAGAAGTCGGGGATAGGGACCCCGTGAATGAGGGCCAGTTATATAGTTACACTCCATCAAACACTTTCTAGGAAAGCAAGGTAGTTAGGTATGGAAGTAAGAGCAGCTTTTGGCTCCATCCAGGAGGTTAGCTGGAAGTACCCTTCAATACAGGCACTGTTGCCTTAGCATAGGGCCACGGTTAAGACACAGGATACAGGCTAGTACCTAACCGTGATCCACAGTCGGCTGTAGGACTCTTTAAAGCTAAAGGTATTCAACCTGAGGACTGAGGTATCTATCCAGACTGCCCTCCTTAGCGGTACCAAGCTGACCAGGTGCTTTACCCTGCCCAGTATCCCAAAAAGAGGTGGGATAAACCGGTGGCATTATCTCTTGTTGTCCTCAGAGTGTACTACTGCTATAACATCTGCATTTGTGAGTATATGAGCTAACCCTCTGCACTGAATTATCTTGGATAATAAACCCAGTTATTGTTTGTTCACCATCAAGAACCTTCTGGGTCCATTATTTGCTATTTTACTCTGCACACAGCTAAAGTGAGTTGCAGTTACACTACACCCCAGGCTACTTCCATATAGCAAAGGCCCATCCTGTTTAAGAGAGCCGCATGTACCCCATGCTCTAACCTATCCTAGCTGGTGTTCGACTGTTTTACAGCCAAATAGGGGTTACAATATAATGTTAAGACATTTTGTGCATTAAGCTATAATATTCTGGGGTGGGAATGTTTGCATGTCCTGGAGGTTATCAAAGTATGCAAGGACCAAAACAGGTACCATCATCTTCTGCACATGGCAGTGCCTTTGGCTTAAATGTGCACAAAATATGCTAAACTAAACAAGCTGAACCAAGCCTTATTGGAAATCAGAGGAAGAGAAGGAGCACTAACTTTTATGACATTTTTTCTTTGCAGTTATCTAACACTCATTAAACATCTTCAGGAACATTTTAAAAAGTGTAAACCTACTCTAATATCACAAAACACTTTTAACAGGGCTGCCATCAGAGGGGGGGGGGGGGTGGTATTAGTTCTATCAGAGGCCCTGCAGCAGGTAGGTTTGCCACCTGGCCGGTAAAAATGTTATTGATGGCAATTTTTTCCTAGAAAATGTGGCAACCCTAGTAGCAGGTAGTGGTCCATCAGACTGGACTGTCAGATTTGCGGATCATAAAAGGACAGGGCTTGCATCAGAAGTGCAAAGGTTTACTGCAGCTGGGCAAGCCTTGTTTCTTTTTATTACATATGGAGGTATAAAAGGAAAAGCAAAGAACAATTCACTTGCAAGACATATTACAGTAAAAGTATGTTTTAACTTATTTTAAAGTACCTGTGGAGGAAGTAAGGGTAACCTAATGTAGGAAAGCAACATTCCCAGATCTCTTTGTCGACACTGAATGTCATGCTTGACCCACTGCATTAAAGCTTGAAATATTGTTTCTTCATCTGGAACATTGATGTCATCACTAGAAAGCAGCTTTGCTATTTCACTTGCTGGCAGGAGGAGAAACTCTTGATTGCGTATAACTTCAATAAAATGTTCCTGAAAATGAAAAGAAATGTTATGACTCAACAAACTGTCATGAAGTGAGGATCTTATTAACAGTCTGACAACTTCCTTTTGTTCTTTTCTTTGTTGAAAAAGAAATCTTAAAGAACAATGAAATCCACATTAGTGCAATATTGGGGGCACCAAATGGTTAGGAACCCACTGGACTCTTGCCCAGTGCTTCTCTTCTCTGAAAAATGCACTCTCCCAAGGTACATAAATTAAAATAAAATACTGGTCAGCCACCTTCTTTGATTTTTCCAGTGAACCCTTGCTCTGCTCTCAGCCCCAACTGTACTTTCTAGTTGAATACAGTACTCTGTACCATGCAACAGTCAGCATATAAACTTCAGCCTAAGAATCACAAGGTTCAGTACCCAATTTCAAACTGTTTTTTTTTTTTAAAGAGAAAAACCCATAATCCATGAAAAGGCATGATAGTTATTCCAATATTATTATAAGTATGGTATCTATGTTTTTGTATTTGTATTTTTATACAGAAATTCCATAATACAATGTCATTTGCCACAGTGTGCTACTTAAAGAGTGCTTTTTTAATGTTTTAATGTTCTTAAGCCATAGTGATTAAGATATCAGAAGACCTTTAATATGGCAAAAACGTGATACATATTTTGTATCAAACTGTTTTATTTCTTATGGCTGTGGAGAAGAACCATGAATTACATTTGACCTGGATAAGAAAACCAGTGATAATATAACTTCTATGTGCAAATGTCAGCTATACACTGCCCAAATTGACCCCAAGAGCTCTTCATAGAAACCTCCTCTGAGGCTCTCATTTTAATAAGATATTACAGCTTCAGTGGAAAGTTAAATTATTTATAGGAACCTATTAAGGGGAGAGTCACAAGGCATCCACAAGGAGATATTAATTAATACTACTGCTAGTTAAAGGAGAAGGAAAGGCATCTTGGAATGTTATTGGCAATAGATTAGCCTCAATAGTGCAAGCTAGATTGCTATATTTACTCTGCATAAAGCTTTACCCTACCTGAGTAAACAGCCCTATAAGCTCCCTTGGTTTGTTTAAGATAGCAGCTGCCATTTTAGCTTGGTCTCAGTAGCTTCCATGCTGCAGATCCAGCTGCTGGTAGTGCGGAAATAGAGACGATGGGAGGGAGAGAGAGGTTCAAACTAAGCAGACTTTTGCCGTGCCCTGAAGGATTTTTCTGAGAGAAGTAAGTCTGATACTGAAAACCATGTATACACCAAAGAAGAAATCCTGTGTTTCTTTGACAGAGGACTCTGTGAGTGCTTATAGCTATATTTTCATAGACCTTTCTGATAAAGCTTACTTAGTTTTTACCCAATTTAAAACAGGGTTTAATGTCTTCTGAATCAATGATGGTTTACCAGCAAATAAGCAGTAAATAACAATCACATTCTAACTGTAAATTAAAAATAAAATGAGAACTAAATATTTCTCATTGCAATTCACAGCTACGAATCATAAGTAACCAATACATTAATTTTGTTATATATTTGAGATGGCAGTACAATGAATTCATATATATTATGTAAACTGTTAGGTCCCGTAGGACATAATGGGGCTGAATAAACAATAATAATAATGCAGCATGGGGTTGGATTGTTAATTTTGCCAACTGGACCACACCACAGTGAACTCTCAATACTGCCCTGTTCAGTGTCTGTTAATAAAATATAGAGCAGCACAGTAATGTTGGTAGCTTTTTTTAGTTGGTAGCATTTACAAATGCAATTTTTGGGGGTCTTGGTTTTTTGATGCCAACAAGAAGAAATACAGGATAGGATTTGTTACCTGGAAACCTGTTATCCAGAAAGCTGTGAATTACGGTATGGCCATCTGCCATAGACTTCATTTTAATCAAATAATTTCAATTTTTAAAAATGATTTCCTTTTACTGTGTAATAATTTAATAGTACCGTGTACTATTTAAGATAAAATGAATCTTATGACTTAAAAAAATCTATTGGGTTTTTTTAAGTTTAAATTATTATTAGTAGACTTAAGGTATGGTGTTCCAAATTTTGGAAAAATCCCAGGTCCCTAACATTCTGGATAACAGGTCCCATACCTGTACTGTCTTTCCTATATATATATTTATCTGTATTTCCTATTCATAACATAGTGATCAAGTATAGTTTTTATAAGTCAGGCCAGTAAAATACCGGTCAGGTGGCAACTCTAGTTGAAACGGATTCACTCTTGACATCTGCCCATGCATGCAGTCAACAATTGCTGCCATGAGCTGGCTAAAGGACTAAAGGTCTATGCTGCTATGCTATGTTCTTGGAGATGTTTCCGTGTAAAGGAGAATGAGAAATCAATGCCACAGCTGTAACTACACTGTATGTCGCTAAATTTGAATTAAATGCTCTGGTGCAGAATTACACATTTTTTAAGCATTAGTATATTATCTGTGTACAGAGATCATATATTATTCACATCAGTCCTTGCCCCAGCGGACCTTACAGTCTAAGGTCCCTATTGCATTTACTATGGTAAATTTATCAGGAGTCATTTAACCTGTTTTTGTTTTTGATCCAATGATTCAGGTACAGCACCCCAGACCCATAGCAAAGGGAGACCCAGCAGTCACAAGCACAATTTCTCGATGGGTGAGCACTCCAAACACAGGTGAAGGTGTTTAAGAAAAAGCTTTATTCACAGTAATCCTGACACGTTTTGTGTCTTTCAACATGTAGTCATTGGTGTCTACATGTTGAAAGACACCAAACACGTCAGGATTACTGTGAATAAAGCTTTTTCTTAACCACCTTCACCTGTGTTTGGAGTGCTCACCCATTGAGAAATTGTGCTTGTGACTGCTGGGTCTCCCTTTGCTATGGGTCTGGGGTGCTGTACCCGAATCATTGGATCAGTGGGGTGAGTGTCCATGAAAAACTGTGATTTATGTGATTTTTTTTATGAAGATACTGTCATGGAAAAAATCTTCCTTGATTGAAGGGGCAAGGAACCCCAACCAACTTTGCGAGCGAATGCTAATTGAGACTAAGGGGCACATTTACTAACCCACGAACGGGCCGAATGCATCTGATTGCGTTTTTTTCGTAATGATCGGTATTTTGTGATTTTTTCGGAAAATTGTCGCGACTTTTTCGTTACCAATACGTTTGGGCGAAAAAACGCGAGTTTTTCGTAGCCATTCCGAAAGTTGCGCAAAATCGCGATTTTTAGCGCAAGTTTTAACGCTACGAAAAAATCGCCAGATTTTGCGCAACTTTCGGAATGGCTACGAAAAACTCGCGTTTTTTCGCGCAAATCGTATTGGTAACAAAAAAGTCACGATAATTTCCGAAAAGTCGTAAAGTCGCCGAAAAAATCGAAAAAAATACGAAAAAGTCGCAAAATGTTCGTTTTCCAATCGGAATTTTTTCAATTCGGATTCAAATTCGTGTCTTAGTAAATCAGCCCCTAACTGTTTTAAATTTGGTTTGATGTGCTGGGTGGCTTAGTGCAAGTTTGGAACAATTTTATTTAGTTGCGCAAACTGCAATACCAAGAGGGAATCCATACAGATATATCAATCCTACGCAAACAGTGCCCGAGCTAGAATCCAATTTAGGACTCCAGCATTACAATAAGTGTAACCCACTCAGCCACAGTGCTGCCTTTAATATAAAAAAATGCAACATGAAACAGCCAATCATTATATTTTATATACATTTTTAATACATACATGCTTGTATTAATAGTTAGAATCTGCAAATGCGTTTAAAGGAAAGCCCCTTCTGCTCCAAGCTTAGCAATATAAATGACAGCTCACTTCTTGGACTTATGGCATTCATCAAATGTCATGGTATTTGAAACTTTTAGTACAGTATGAGAATGACATTTGAAGAGCTACAGAACTCTATTTCTCAAAGTCATTCTTGTATGTTATATTACTTATAGATATAAATATTAGTGCTCCTAATATTCTTTAGTGTTTGTTCATCATTGGGCAGGTTCATAACTAGGTCTCTTAAGAGCACATCAGTCTCCAGATTCAAATGATCACTGCACACTCATACTTTGAACTGCTGACACCGATAAATTTACAATGTAGGTACCTGCTGCACAAATGCATTAAAATCATAGCTAATAAGATATTTTTTGTATTCTATTGAAGGGGTGATCTGATCAGCTTACACATGCTAATCAGGTTTCATGCATGTTGCTGACTGATTTCTGGGCATGTGTGGTATGCCAGGTAATTACTTATATGCAATAAATTAAACGTATTTAAAAGCTCCAGCAAATTAAATATGTAAAATGAAAAGAGGCTTTATAAGTCTCCCTGACAGGCCTGGTGGCCCAGGGGCTAATCCTCTAATTACAAGGCATAGAAAAGCATTTAACTGTAAGAGCCAAACAGCTTGTTTAAAACTGTTTTAAAAGGGAAAATAGTGGCATAAGGTAAAAGTCCCATGAACCATCTGGGCACACCCACATATTATAACATTTTATATAATCATATAGTATATCCATTCCCTTTCTTCATCCAAATTATAAATGTCTTGCACTACAGCAGACAAAATGTTCTCCGGTCTCGTGCAAGCTGAGCCGGGGGCTTGACAATCTTGTTATAATTTTGCAGTAATAGCCAATTTCTACAGGATTAGTATTTCTGTAACAATGGTCTCCAGGAATAAGATTTCTGCAATAATAGTCTAATTTCTCTGGGCAAAAGGATTTGTCTAATACAGCTGGGTAAAATGGAATCTCAATAAAGAACATACTATAGCAGCTAATTAGTTATCATTTGGCATTATTACATTATTTAAGTCCCAGAAAATCTATGCATTTCCTTTATTTGAAAATCTACCGAATATTTCCTCATGTTCTTTTTGTACTTCATTTCTAAATAAAGCCCCTACATTTAGAAACATGACATGCATGTATGAACCTAACTGAATAGCTTACTGAATGAAACAAGCAGTTAGTGTACAATTACTCTGTGAGGCTCAGAATGAGAAGATGCACGAACAGCTTCCTGTCGATATCTCTCTTGGGCAGATGAGTTTTACTTTTTACAAACAGACTACTATTTCCATCAATCCAAATGAGTCCAGCTTCCTGTTTCTATTGTGTAGTTCAACACAGAGCAGGAAATGTCTTGAAAGGCTAACTCTATTTATTTATAGAAGGGGAAATAAACTTTCTAAGTAGAAGGCGTGTTATCTTTATTCATCCCACTATTCATACACCATTTAATTGGTATCAAGGGTCCATTCACATAGATTAAGCATACAAGGAATTTCACTAAATAGTTACTGGAAATTATCACATTTATTGTTTTATACAGTCTTTACCTAATGATTATAATGTGTATAATTAGATTTTAAATACATATGCATTAATAATTAAAGATCAAGTGAAATGACTGCAATAAAACAGCTATCCAAATTAAAAAAATATTTACATACACTTTTGTTTTGGGTTCTCAGTCAATAAATGATTTGCAAATGTTGAAAACAAACATTACAAACTTGCTGAATATCTTCTACTATGTGAATACCAATGACAGTATACTGTATCTCTTACAAAGGAAACGGCAATACTTTCTGGAGTGCGGAAAACCCATGTCTTCCTGTTTATGGTTAATTTCAGCAAATGCACAGCACTACTTTTAGGGCCAGCCTTGCACTGTTTGCGTATTAGGTCAGCATCCCTTACCAATTAGAAAATTATGATAGATTCCCCTTTTGTGTAAGACTTTAAAAATCTCACTACTCTTTTTTTTTTTTCTTCTTCCTTCACATTAGAAAGAATATACTTAGCCTGGTTCCTCCTTTCTATGTACTGACATGTTTGGCTGTACTGACCTGCATCCCAAATGCTCACCTATAGTATTGTATATTCTGCCATAAATATCACAGCCTTTTTTTTAATATACTTTTAATACCTGCATTCAACTCTGAAAGTTGAATGCAGGTATTAACTCTGAAAGTATTGTTTTTATTAATAACGCATATTCATAAAGCCTCACATTCTGCGGTGCTATACAATAAATGGATGAATACATTGAATATACCACTGCAGTTAGTAATACTGTGTAAGGAAGTTGTGTATTGTATGCCATTTTACTACGCCAGTTTTGAATCAACTTTACTATTCATTTTGCAGCCTCTTAACATTGGTTAAATCTGCCTCTTTTTACAGTGATTAGCAGTGTAAAAAGAACTTAAAGAATTTGCTTGTGTGATGCTTTTTACGCTACTTTATGACTATGCCTCTGTGTAGAGCCAGTGAGTTATACAGTACTTTAAAATGTTTGCACAGTCATTTCAAGGACATGCAAAAATAGTACAAAAATTGCAAAAAAATTACAACAAATTATCTTTTTTTTTTATATACACTATTTAACTTCAATAAATTCCAGCACAACTGGGCCGGCCACAATATGGTATAAACTTTTGCACCAGAGACACAAACAATATTAGGTGGGCATTAGTATATATATAAATGGACTCAATAGGACTGATTCACTAAAGTGCGTTAATTTTTATCGCACACGCTTTTTTGCGTAAAAATAGATGAGAAAATTACCGCGCGATTCACTACAGTATTACCGCATGCGTTAATTTGCGCGCCAAAATAACACTAACGCATGATTCACAAACACTTAGACGTGCTAAATATCGCATTAGTCTATGCGAAAATTAACACCTACTTGGGGCAGGCGGTAATTATAGAAAAGTACAGTTAATGAGCTTTTGGCAATAAAATATGGACTTTGCAGTGTGATTTATTCAAGTATGTGTTGGCCCTAGAGTGATGTAGCCTCCAGTTTGCAGGGAAATGGTCATTTTCAGTACAGTAATTCTCCGAAAGGCTAACATGGCGTGCGTTTTTTCGCACGCTGCAAATATTTGTTCGCGGTGCGTCGATTAGCGCTCGTTCCGTCAAATACCGCACAAAAATAATCTTCGCAACTAAAATAACGCAAGCAGCTTCGAGCGTAAATTAACGCAAGTATGCTTTTAGTGAATCGTGCGTTAAGACGCGAAAAATTAGATGCGATAAAATTTTTAATGCACGTTATAAATAACGCATGTTTTATCGACCTTTAGTGAATCAACCCTAATGTGTGTTTGGAAGTGAAGTGCTAGTGCTAGAGAATATCGCACCTTATTTATTATCTGTTATTTAGTGTCATATTTGCTTCACAGCACTTCAGAGAGATGATAAATCATTCCCATCAGACATTGCCCCAATGAAGCTTACAGTCTAATGTAGCTTACACCAAACATGGCACAACTTGCACATAGCTATACTAACACACAGTATGAAAACGAAGGCACAAAGACACCATGTAAGGAATTTAATGGACTTGTTCTGTACCTATTTTATTACCTAATGGAGGTAAATAAGCTTTCACTGTGCTTTAGTGAACAAAAAATCCTACCATTGTATAGCTGTGGGCCACTCTCAGGAGCTCCACGCAGCCTTGTGCATCTCCAAATGAGCGAATCCCTAAACAGTTGGAGGGATGAAGCTGCTTCATCAGGAAATTACAGCAAACATCAATAACTTGGGATAGCTGGAGGAGACACGCTGCCGCTAGCAAGCTCTCAATAGTGTCTTCTTTAAGTTCTAAAACCCCTGCAGATTTTCATTGGGAAAAAGAAAAATTTGTGTTATTTTACATAGCAAGGCAGCATAATTTAGATTTATGGTTACCACTTCCATTAGAATTATATATTTGAGTCTATTATATTAAAAAGCTCTGATCCTTAGCTGAGTATGCAAGCAAGAAGAAAAAATACTGGAGTTCATTAAACAGTATGTAGGCTTATAAATGAACCAAAAGATATTGACTAGGTATCAAATCTAGTTACTTACAGGGACAGTAAATGGTAATCACACTCTGGATTCTTTCTAGGTTAAATTAATGCAGTAGTGGTTATTTTCTACAGACATATCAGCATTATTCATACTCTCAATGCAGTAAATGGAAAGCCTTTAATGTTTATTTAATATTACTCATACACTAGGTTTAGACAGGGCTGTACAAAAAGATGTAATGGGCCACAGCCTCATTAGATCTCCTCATATTATTGTGGTGCCTAAAATCAAAGGTACCTAACTTATCAAGAGCCAAACAAGAATTTTCCAGTAATGTCCAAAAAAAACCCAAAACCAAAGAGAGTAGGTACTGTAAATTAATAGTAATAAGCACATAATTTGCAGAGAAATTACTCATTTCACTATCAGCAATTTTTTTTCACAAAGCTGCAATTTGCAGTGACAAAAAGTAGCCAATTTGCCATTTGTAACCTAAAAAGTCACACTGTAGGAGTAAGGAAATGCCCGTTGAGTTGTGAGTAAAAAATTAAGAAAAGATTTGTCATTCATTGATTTTAATGCATTTTGCAAATTTTTCAGCAGTTTTGCTACATTTTCGGTGAAGCAACATGGGAAAAATTCACTTATCAGTATATATTAAGCATTCAAACATGCCAATTTTAAGTAAAGCTCATTTACTATAGAAAGCATATGACCACACTCCACATTAGGAATACCTTACTGAAAGTGAAGCTTATTTATTATAACAAAGTATATGGCCACTCTCTATACTAGCAATTCCTCATTTTACCCAGTTCCACAGCAGGAAGACAGACTGCATTATGGAAGGGATGGGGGGGGGGGGGGGCTTCAAAGATGGCCAGCCCAGAAATGGCCCTGCAACACAATCATTTTTTTCTCTATGATCCCATTGAGATGATGTAAGCTCATTTGCATTTCCAGTTACAACCATACAAATAGCAGTTTGGCAGAGTACAATAAGAACTGGCAGTCATCTGCAAATTACCAGTGGTAAATGAAACTGTTTTGCAAATTTAAGGATTTCTGCATTTTAGAGCTTCTAAATGTTTCAATTTATGTGAAGCCAACGCTTATTTCAATTCTCTAAACAGAAAAGAAGCAAAAATGTAACATAATGGTTAAACATTAACCAGATTTATTGTAATTCTCTGCCTCCAAGATATCTGTTTTAACCGGAGAAAGCTTCCATTTCAAACATTTCAATAAAACTGCAGTTTTCCATTCACTGATTTTTTTTTTTGCCGAATTTTGTATCTACTAAGGAAAAAAAACTGTGATGACAGCTTTAAAACAATATAAGATAAAGAACATTTTTTAATTTATAGTGACATTATTCCCATTTGCTAAACACAGCACCTTTTACAAACCACAAAATTGTGAGTATTGGCTAATCACAGAGCCTAGTGCCATTAGCTCTTGCACAACAAAGCAAGTCTTAGGCTTACAGCATGTACACTGGTGAGTCTTCATCAGCAGTTTATGAATGCCACCATATGGGGCAAGGAACATGCCCAGCTGCTATAATATTTCTAACAAAGAACCCCTGTGTGGGAATTTAATAAACATTAATAGAAAATAAAATGTGAGTTGCGAAATGTAAGAACTGTTTTTCCTCTGCACAATTTATATTTTTGTTTGGCATAGTTTGCCCAATTTACAATGTAATAAACTGTCTAACAAACAATATTACATTGTAATACACAATTTTTCATTCTTGTTCTTGTGAATTTTTATTCTGTGAATTTTTATTCTGCAACTATTATTACATACTGCCATTAAAGCTATCACTCTTTGGCTTAAGCGCTGTGGACTTAGAAGACCGATAACAGCTACAACATTCAAGTCATTTATATGGCTGTTATTGGCTTTAACACTAAACTTTAACACTAACATTACTCTTCAAAATATGAATGTACATAAAAAAGTTACCTATAAGTTGATCATTTTTTGCTGATATGGCTGCTTTTATAAGTAATTGTTACTTAAATCAGACTGTTTTGCCAACCTGACTGTCCCTTCTCAACCTATCAATTATAACTATGACTTAAAAAATTGGAAAAATATGTGACTTAAAATATAATAGTTTGGACATGATCTATATAAAAACAACAACCTTTCTTGTGGTCTAACCAGAGCTGCAGAACAGCCCCTCCAGGAAGATTACCCCTTGTACTAATATATATACCAATATTATATTTTTTTAATTACATAGCACACAGACACATTTGTGTGTATATGTGCGTGTGTATATAACATGTACTACATACAATAGGTTCCCTAGGTAATTGCTCTGTCACAGCTCCCTACAACCCTTGTCAATTAAATTAGAGTGATCACCCACTTCTGCAGACAATTAAGTGTTATCCCCATCCTTCTCCTCTTAGAACAACTTACGAATCATCTCTGCAACCCTCTATTTTCACTTAATGAAGGCACTGCATCTTCTTGCTGACAGCAATGAAAGCATAACACATAACTTCTGCCACCATTGTACTGTACTACAAAGAGAGTACAAGCAGTGCTGGTGCAGCAACTTGACACATGTTTACCTCAGGTGCTGGTGAAAAAGAAAAAACATTTTTATTAAGTAACATTTTGGTGCTTTCAGGAACCCTTTTTAAGACAGACAACATCAAAAAAGAGGCCTGTGAAAGGACCAAAACTTTTTTTAGATTCACAATTTTTTTTGGCGAAGCGAAACAGATTCACTCATCCCTACTAATATTAGATTGAGTGGAAAAATAAAGTCTGAATAAGGCCAAAATACCAATAGTATATGTCCTCAATATGTAGCAGGACCAGGGACGGGCCAAGCCAACCGGGCGCCGTAGGCAAGGGGGGAGCAGGGGGGAGAGAGAGAGAGAGAGGGAGTCATTCCTCCCACCTCGTTATGACAACCGGAGGGGGCAAGAGAAGGGAGCAAAGGCTAGGGTTAGGCAGGAGATGTTCCTGCCTGGCGCCCCCCAATTTTTGCACCCTAGGCAGGTGCCTCTTCTGCCTACCCCTAGTTCCGGCCCTGAGCAGGTCTCTGAAAGTATTTCCAGGACATCATTTCAACATTTAGCACAATAACATGTACCTAAGCTTGGTTAAATGTCTTTGTAATCAAAGGTTTTCTGTAGGAATAACAAAGGAATTTTGTAGAAAACGTCCGATAACTGTCACTTGATCGTACCTCTAGGGAGCCCCTTGTTAAATCATTTTTTCTCTAATCATATTACAGATGCATGCAAATTTTAGCAAGTCATAACTGCAAAAAAAAGTACTTCAGTGCACATTCCTTTTTATTGTTAAGGAAGGACAATGCTTCAAATAAAACTACCAAATATTGCTAACAAAAGAAAAACACTTTAGCATATATCAATAAAAGTATTGTCTTATCCCCTCCTTTCTAATCCCATACTGTTTTCTCACTACATCAGAACAGCTGGTGCCAGCAGTACATTAATAATAAGTGAGCTCCTTTATACCCATAGATAAGTGTGAAAATTGTTAAGAGGTGTGATGCTTTTTATGCGATTTAGAAGAATCTTGAACATTGTGTTTTATGTGGAGTTATTGTAAAATTACATGGTATACAATTTGTTCATATAAATTATAGGATAATAATGTATAGATTATTAAGTACAGTATCAATATTTTTAAGTAATGTATTAATCTTTGGCAACACATCATTTATCTTAAATATTATGAGGATATTGTTACTAAGGGCACTAGAATTCCATAGCATATGGGTATATACACACACAATAGCTCATTTTTGTCCACACTCTTTTCCCTGCAGTGGGTTGCATCTAAAACCACTTTTGTGAAGGTACTTGTGACTGCTGATTTACTACAGATGCTCTGTGCTGCTGTTGTTTACTTAGGAATAGACTCACAGTATATTGTATATATAAAATATAAAAGCCACAACACAAGGCTGATTAGTAGTTAATTCTAATTCTCATGACATAAGGCTAATGCCAGACGAGGCGTAGGGCGGATATTTTCGGCAAGAGGAAAAACGCTTGTCTAAAACTCTGCCCTACGCCTCCTACATGTGCCTGCACCCAAATGAATGGAATACGCTCGGGTGCAGGCACATGTAGCTGAAATACGCATAAAAACACAAGAGTCTCGTGTTTTTATGCGTATTTCGGCTACATGTGCCTGCACCCGAGCGTATTCCATTCATTTTGGCATTAGCCTGACATCTCAGAAACCAGTGCAATTTGCAATTAGATTTTTTTAATCAGTCCTGTAGAACCAGCTTCTATGACATATAAACATAATTTTTTGCTTTGATAATTTGCAAAAACCCCTAAGCTCAGTTTCTCAACAGCTGCCCAGAGCACACTGAGCATGCGAGTGTCACTGACATGCCTAAACAACATTCAAGATAGGGAGCTCCTGTGCACAGTTTTAAAAGCCTTCTTATTGTTATAAAGATAAAGAACTTTAAGGCTGGTATACTAAGTTCCATATATATTATACAGTATCTATACCCATATTTGTTTCTATGGTTTAGTTCTGTTTTGAAGAGAAACAGAATCTCAGATGTAAAGGTTGTGCAAACCACAAAAAACACTTTGGGCTCTCGTCTGCTTGTGTCCCTGATGTCTAGCACTTAAAGGGAAACTATACCCCCAAACAATGTAGGTCACTACATATATATGTAGTGAGAATCCTTAGCCTGGACTCTATCTTCTGGGTTTCGTATAAATGTCTCCAAAGGCATTATTTGTCTCTGAACACCAGTATGCAGTATAGTGTTGGCAAGCAGAAATTGCACAGATCTCTCAGTATGTTGAATAACAATGAGATGACTGATATAGCGGAAAAAGGGATGATGCTTGCTAGAGAATCTTTTGCATCTGTAATTAAGTTTGTGCTGCATACTTTGGAGAGCATGTAGTAGGAAGGAGACATTTCTCTTGGGAAGCTGCCATTTTAATGTTGAGAGTGGCATATCACTTTTCTTCCTTCTGTATTTGTAATCAGCACTTAGTTACTTTGCAATATTGATGTACTGTATAAATGTTATGTGCTGCACACTCAGGTGATGCTACTCAAAAATATACTTATATGCATACATTCAATTAAAAAATAGAATCCCTGCTGCCTATATAGGGATTCTGTTGCATGGTCCTGTAACAAAAGCACAGCATACATGCTGAAAAGCAGAGGAGTTTGGCAGACAACAAATACAAGCTACACAGCAAAATTGATTATTTACACTAAAAATCAATCAAGTCATTAGAATTCTTTGAAAGATAATTATTGATCAAAGACTGAAAAACCCCTGACTGTATTGCTTTAAGTAAAAAAAATGTACAATAGATCTGCAAGGATTTAAGAAGCATTCATTAATTACTGCCTGCAACTCTAATGGGAATTTCTCAGTGACTCATATGTAAGCCCATCGATTTAACAAATATTGGTCTTCTTAATCTGCATGAGAATATGTAGCCCTGAAATTGCTGAATTCCATTTTAATGTTTTACTTTAACAAACTATTTTAACTCTCTTCTTCTTTAAAAATTCCCTTGTCCTTTGTTTTAGATTTAACTTGTTTTCCTAGAGGCATCTGTTTAATCTCTGAATAAGGATTAATAGGGAGATGTACAGTTTTATAGTGCAGACAGAATTTTAAAAAGGTTTTGTTCTACTGAGAGCCTTACTAAACCATGCCTTGAATCTTTGATGTTGACAGTTGGAAAATATCTCCTTGATTCCTGCTTGTAATACCAGTTACTGCAATTGAACACTTGTGTACTTATGTGAGCATGTGGGCCTATAGGTATGTTAGTTTAAAATATCATATGATTTGTTTTTTTAATACTAATAACCTTGCCTGCAAGCCGCCCACTCCCCTACTAAGCAATGCCATCTATTCACCATTGGCTGCTGGGGTAGTGACGTTATTCTTGAGGCAGGGCAAAGACCCAACAGGTTGGCATACTGATAAAAACTCTGACCCACCCAACCTGAAACTGCTGCTCTAGCAGACATGAGAGAAGGTCATGTAAGTTAGAAAAAGACATTAAAAAGACGTTAAAAAGACATGACATTGATTATCGTAGTATCAGGAAAGTTCCTTAAATGGTACTGATAGGTTCCTGCAAAAGAACAGCGTAATATTAAAGATTTAAGCGTATGTAGATGCACATGCTTCAATGTCTGTGAAGATGTATGCAGCAATGATTTACCTGTATAGGCATAATGTACAAGAGCCTTTAGTGCATCTGGGTCCACACCTTCAATTTTTATCTCTTCCTCTTTTGCTTCCCGCACATCATTAGTAAACATCGCAGCAAAGTAATCTGACACTGCGCTTAAGACCAACCTTGAAAAATTAAATATATACAAGAAGGAAAATATTGTAACAACCTTCTTACAAAAAGTACCATTTTCTTTCTTTTGTGCACAGAAATAAAATCGATTTTGTAGATGTAACTGCATAATCCAATATTTTCTTAGCCTGTCTCTTATGATATATGGTAATGCTCTTTTTCTAGTCAGTTGAGTAGATTGAACTATATGTTATCACACTGTGATTTGGCTGTAAAGCTGATTGCTGTTTCTTTGCCTAGCTTCCGAGGCCTAACACAAAAGTAAATATAACAAAACCCGGGGCATGTTCATGACAACTTATGGAATTTCAGGCTACTGCAGTTCGATTTTAAAAAATGTATTAATACACTGTTTGTTGGTATTGAATTGAAGCCAACATTTCCAGCAGTGCAAAAATCCAGTTATGTTAGTTTAAAGATGTTATTAGATTAGAGACATGTGTCATAAGTAATAATAACACACTCTTGGATTCTGCATTGAGGCAGGTTGAGAAACTTGCCTCAGGCAGCAATACCCTGCAGGTTACCAGGATAGCAAAAAACGTTAAGATCCAAAAATATGGGCAATTCAGCCCTGAGACAGCCTAGCAGAGCACGGTATCGCCCCTGTTGAATGTTTATTTGTCCATCCCCCCTACTTCCACTTCCCTGCTTAAATTAGCCAAGGGCAGGGGTGATCACTAATGCAAACAGCTCAGTTTTGCTTTCTAAATCTTGGGAAAATTTTCAGAGGCCTTTTCACTGCCTCTACTGTAGCTCTCTCTGAGTTAATGTAGGTCACCTTTTATCATTATAGAAGCAATAATGATATTAACAAGTTTTGCTAGTGTGTAAAGTGCATGTGCAAATGCATTGTACATTCCCCTCACTGCATGGGTGGCATCATTTAAGCTTTAGACAGGGTCGGACTGGGCCGCCGGGACACCGGGAAAAATCCCGGTGGGCCCCAGCGGCCCAGTCCAACCTTTGCCGGCGTTCCCCCAACTGACTGTTCCTCCCCTGACGCGTTCAATTTATACGCGCTCGGGGAGGACGTCAGGTGGGGGCCCCTGGGGGGGGTAGGGGACACGGCTGACTGGGGCACCTGCAGGGCCCCTGGGGCGGGAGTCCCCGTGGGCCCTGCACCCCCAGTCCAACCCTGGCTTTAGATAATTTAAGTCAAGGATGCACACTTCTGCAAATTGCCCCAGATCCCTTCCACTGCACGAAAGGTCTCCTGAGGCATCTAGTAGAGGCAGTTGGCTATACTGTAAACATGGCACATAATGCCCCAACATTCAGAAGGGGTTGCTTTGTTTCCTACTGATCTGTGATTAGATTGAACATGTGCAATGTCTAGGCTTAGTTATTTCCTGGGGACATGCCCTGCTTATCTGTCCCTGGTTAGAATATGCCTCTGCACTGATAGTCACTTAAAGGGTGATGGATTTGATGTATTCACATTTTAATAAGCTACATTTACACTGACTAGCTACTGTTGTAATGCAGGCACTAGGCACTATTCTACTAAATATCTTTAAAGATAGTTAGGCACAAATATTATACTCTGCATCTTGTATACTATGGTCATGGATCAAAATTCTATTTAGTCTATATTTGATTTGCATTGACTTTATACCTGTGCGCTGGGATTTTAAGGTTTCCGGCGATCAGTAGAACATCACATAGTTGCTTTTGTTGGAGGTAGTTTTCCATTTTGCGAAATGTCTGTTCAGCATGGTTCAAAGACTGAAAATACTCATCTGAACCACTGGCGTTCATTCTATTAGGAGAGCTGCATGTGACGTGAAGCCTGCGATGATAAAGAAAAATGCATTAAGTGATTTCATCTGTCCTGTCTATTGTAAGTCAATAGTTTTTGTTAATCAGCACAGAGTGATTCTTCAAGTTCATTATATACGATTACTTAATTGCACATTCAAATCAGGTCAGCTATAAAAATCTATTCCAACTGCAGTTAACATTTGAATTTTGTTCTGGATACAAATATACTGCAAAGCGACATATTCACCATTTCTACACTGAAACTTAAAGTAACTGAAAAAACACAGTGTATGAAGAATACAGCTGTTAATGTTGTAGGATAAAGACTGAAAATGTAACTGCACTGCCATGAAAACAAGGTTCAAACAAGGATTTTTCACTGTTGGCCAGTAGATCAGAGAAACAAAAAGTGTTTTTTTGCCCAAGAGTGGCATAAATGTGTTTTAAAGGCTAACTATATAGAAATATTAGAAGGCTAGCTTTCTAGAAGTGGCTGCTTAAAGGGGCGTAAGTGGCTGCTTAAAGGGGAACAATCATGAAAAACGTATTCATAATATTGAAAATATAAAGTCTAGACAAACATTTTAACAATTTATACCTTAAAAAATGTTAAACCTTTACAAAGTTATGGCTAATTATTGAAGCAGCCTTCCATCCCCCACCCTCCAGAATCTCTGGATCCCTGGTCTGAGTCAGGGACACAGAAATGTGTGAGTGACAGAGCAGTGTGAAAGCTGATTTGCTGTGGCATTTCATGAGGCCACACCCCCTCAACAGCAGAGGGGAAATAAAGGAATGGAGCCGGGCTGGGTGCTGATTTTTCTATCTCGAAAATTACTCTAAATAGTGCCCAAAATAAAATTCCTTTCTCCCTGTATTCAGTCTCATGATTTTCATATAATTCAAAGCTTTCAGTTTGAATGTAGGCTAATGTCAGACCAGGCGTATGGCATATATTTTCGGCAAGCTGAGAAACGCTTGCCGAAAATACTGCCAAACACCTCCTACCTGTGCCTGCACCTCAACCACTATTATTCATCCCAGATTTTACCCTAACTGCTGTCCAAGCTGGGTTTGAGAAGGGCAAATAGGTATTTTCCCCAGTTCTCATCCTAACTGGCCTTCAAACTGAGGCTCCTACCTTATTGTTATGCCCCACCCCAATGAAATAATTGTGATAAAACAACAACTGGAGATAAAAGATTAAAAAGCACACATTCAGATTTTGGTCAGTGAATCAACAGTGAATGGGAATTTATTGTACATTTACTGTACCGAATCCCCTATATTAAAACAATACAGTAGTACCCACATGTTTTGTAGGTGGTGTGTGGATTCTTTTTTTATTCACAACCACCTTAAGGAACTAAAGATGGAGCAAAACTAAAGACTTTTCTCTGACTGAGGTGTGCGTGGCCCACAGTATGCTAATTGTCTGTGCCACTACCACAGGGGTATGGAAAGTAATATCTAAGGCAGAGGTAGCTCATGACTAACACTGCAGCTAGAGAACACTGATTACATCTAAAAACAATATGTAACAGACAAAACTATTATTCATACACAAAATCTAAATATGAAAGCAATAAAAGGCTACAAAATATGCAAATAAATTCAGTCAAAAAGCATTAAAATCTTTGATACTGAAAATATAATGTGAAGATTTCAGTTTTAACTTTAAGAGGGCCCAGAGCAACAAAACTTTGTAACAAATGCAATAAGTGAATCAAGAGATTTAGTTTATGATACATTTTTAAACAGATAATATATTAATATCTTCATATATTTTGCACATGACTGGGCCCTTTGCTGTTGAGGGAATGATGAAATTCATTCTTGCCTAAGAAGCCAATAACTTTTTATAATGCATGTATAATTAATGTTTAGCAGCATTGGACACAATTTTATGAGATAAAATGTTTAGCATTCATATTAATAAAAATTTCTATAGACTGAAATAGATGAATGCTATTCTAATTTCCAGTCACAAATGAAAATTTTGTCTGATCATTTCTAGAACAAAGCTGAGAATCGATTATATGTCATGTGCATTACATCAGAGGCACAACTACAACAATCTGGAAGCATCCTTTCACACAACCTTGTTTTATCTGTGCTACAGGGCTCATCAACTTTTAATTAATCTATATGAAATTGCAAGTATTGCACAGTTCATACTTTATTTTTCCATCATAATATGATTAAAACCTATCCCTGCTAATGATATAGAAACTAAAATTCTCTTAACCCTTTCCCTGGCAGGCTACTGTACCTAAAATTTTCAGCAATGCAAAATTTTTCAGCAATTATTTGTCATATTGTTGTGTGTGTATATGTGTGTGGATGTATGGTTGCCTCAACACATTTAGTATTTTACAAGTGAATAACACACATTTTCATGTTTTTATAAAATTCTAATACTGGCCCTAAATATGCATTTGTATACAGTGTAGCATTCTGGATGGCAGCAACTCAAAGTAAATGTTTGCCAGGTTGTGTCACTCACATTAACCTTATAGTCTGCCCTAAATAGACAGCAGGCTGTGTGAGACAGCAGCTACAATGAAGAAAGCATTTAGCATGATGGGAACCCTTAATCATACTGCCTATCCTTAGAACTAGGTTGGCTTGCCACTTCTTTAAAAAATACTGTATGCTGTCCTGAGGTGCTTTTCTTCTGAGCATTGGCTGCCACTGTGCTTTCCACTCCCAGATATTGCTTATGGCATTTAAAAGTTGGTGCATAAGCAGTATATCAAGATTCAAAACTGCTTTACTGTGTATGCACTTGCTCAGGGTAGAGTAAGGAAAATGTAGCATGAAAGCCCCTTAAAGTAAGTCTACCCCAGAAAAACATATTTTTGGAAAGCACGCAATGTGATGAATGCAAAATTGGTAAATATGTCTTTCTGCATGAAACTACCAAAGTAATAATCTACACTACGGTACCAATTCATTAATGTTCATAATTTTTAGTTTCCCCAAATCCACCCTTTTAGGGCTAAAAGTCTTTAGATAATTAGTCTAAAACATGAATTCTTGGTTATTTATCAAGCGTAAAAACAATGAAAAACTCGAAAGCAAAACTTTGCTATATAAAAGCCGGACAGTTTATGTAGAAGTCAATGGGACCTTTCATTATGTTTTTTGAGGTTTTTGTATTCTTAGTCATAATCGGTCCTAGACTTTTAACATTTGTGCTTTTTATAACTGTATTTTGTTTCATAAATGCAGACATTTTTCCTATTTAAAAAAGTGAGTTTAGTGGTGTTAGAAAAAGACATGAAAATTACACAAATATGAACTCAGCACCCTATCTCTGACGTTTCCTTAGGTACAAGATAAAATATCATACATGTGAAAAGAAGGGTCTTCAGTAAGATACCTAGTATGCATAGGATTACAACTCTATGCAACTCTACTCTGTAGCATGTAGAGACTACAAAATAGTATATAATAGAAGCAAAAATAAATAAATAAAACTAACTGATAAATAAAATAAAGAAATAAAAGCAATTCTACCATGATACTTTTTTAAAAATAAAGTAATAAAACAATTCTACAGTGAATTGCTGGTGTCTGTTTAGGCTACACAGTCCAAAACTGTAGCCAAATGCAGAGTATGACAGTAGGTGTTCAGTGCATTCTTTGTCAGTAATTAAGTTTAAGCTTTCTTTGATACAAAATTGGAAATTTACTGACTCCACGTTGACATGCAATTATAGAATAAAATCACATTTATCTTTTAAAACTGTGGGCAAAAATCAATCGAGCCAACCAGTCAATAGAATATATACTCAGGGGAAACCAAATGAAATTATTAAAGAAGTGTTGTTTTACTGGATATTAAATTCCCTTAGGTAACTATATGATACTTGGATTTGTTGATTTTAGAGACTCAAAAAGAAGCACTATATTAAAGTAAGAGTTCTTTTTTTACTAATTTAGTTTTTGCTAGACAACCTCAGAGAAGACAATCTTATATATGCAGTATATATATATTCCTTGCTTTGACCATGTAGCTGTTTAGAATATTACAGAATCAAATATACAATTAAATAGATTTTGCACAATTATAAACATCAGATGGGCAGCACACTATTTTGTTGCAACTTGGGAGATTATTTATTAATGTTTGAATTCAAGTTTTTAATGTGATTGGTTTTTTTTTACCTATAAACTACATGGACATGCATGGGCCTTGGAATCTTGTCAATAGGAGACGGAAGGAAGAGGATCGCTTACCTGTATGAACCCCCAGCCGGTGCAGTTTTTACCTAACAGGAGCACCAGCCGGGGGTTTCAGGTTAGCCATAACAATCACTGGGGGTTGCCTAACATTTGGCACCAACCAGTGATGTTTACCTTTTCTTCTTCTTTAAAGAGCATTTAACCATAACCTTAAAAGTAGATTGTAGATTTGTAGCTTGTTTTGTAAGCTCTTTTGGGCAGGGCTCTCTTCACATCTTGTATCGGTTATTGATTGCTTTATATGTTACTCTGTATGTCCAATGTATGAAACCCACTTATTGTACCGCACTGCGGAATATGTTGGCGCTTAAATGTTAATAATAATAATAATAATAATAATAATAAAAGAATAAAAATATTTTCTAACCTCACATCTCCCTACCTGTCAGTGAGATAAGTGTCATCTTGAAAACAGAGTTGAACTTGAGCTACTGGAGAAGGGACCAGGTGTGTTACCTGTCTACTGCTGCTACTGCTGCTACAGCCCATAACCCAGGAATAAATTGATAAAGGGGAATGCTCATCAATATTCTACATTGTTTTAAGAGCCAATATTGTAGAGGAAAAAGACAGGGTGTTTCACCTTAATATTTCCAAACTGAATCATTTTATAAAATGATTACAGATTCTGGGCAACAATATGTTACTGTATCCATAAGCTATCCATAAGTTAATTCTTGTAGATACTGATATTTTATATAATTAGTAAACTAATTATTATAATATTACAAAAAGAATAACTCTTATATATTGCTAGACAAAATATTTTAAAGACATGACACGCACCTGAAGCTACATTTTGTTTCTAGGCTCTATAACAAACAAGACTGGTATAATCTCTATCCTATTTAATTTTCTGACACATGCTATTAAATGTGAGGATAGCATCTCATCAAATGCTGGAGAGTTGTTGAAGAGATTCAAAAATAGAATTGAAAATTAACATAATGTCTACTTTTGAAAACTCACAACAAGGTCGTCTTTTTTTTTTTTTTCTTCCACAATGCAATTTAAATGGAAATAATAAATACCTAAGCAAAGCAAATATTTTTTAGCAAGGCCAACATTAAATAAATTATTGTTAGTCATGGAAAGTCAATTAGAATTAAATAGGCTGTATAAAAAGGTTAAAGACAGAATACTAAAGTTTTATTACAGACTCTATAGCTACATTTTCATACACTTAACATTGCACTTGATTTTGCTTGGTTACGAGGCAGCAAGAGACAGACATTCAGCTGTAGTATACAATAATCAGAAATGTTAAAGAGGGTCTCAAAGCAATAAATATTTGTGGCAGTGCAGACAACCAGCAAAAATGACTAGAAATGAAAAAATCCACCATTAGCATCCAGCATTAGTTTTACCCCTGTCTAGGACAGCTTGGGTGTTGGGAAAACATCTTTCAGAAAGGTCTTACTATTAATCTTAAAAATGTTTTCTTAATCTAAGGATGACAGTTTAGGGTTCAGGAGGATTTCCCCCAGAAAAAGGTACATAACACATAACCAGTTCCTAAATGGTGAGAAGGATGAATTGAGTGCCTAGTAAAGGCTAATTTTGGCGGACTTTTTTTATATTTTATACAAGCCACTAACATATGAATTCTTTCATACTTTGTATGCAATTTCACAAACATTAAAATGTCTATATTTCTCTTATACAAAGTAAATCATAACAGTCCCAAACCTAAGGCGAAAGCCATGAAAAAAGGAAAAAACAGAGAAAAAGAAGGAAAGGGAAACAAAATCCAGGGGGACTGGAGATTGAAGTAGAAAAAAAAAATCAAATATGTTATTAAGGTGGAAGGTGTTTCCTTAAACTACGTATAATTAACCCTTTATACCTCAAGGTCATCTCCTTCATTAGTTTCATCTGTTGCACGTGACTAATGACCTTGCCCTTGGTAGGGGCTGATTTTGACGTTACCACGTCCAATTTTGACGCGATCACATCAATTTTTTACACAGACATGCCCAATTTGATGTGACCACACCCTATTTGAGCAACGGAAAAATTTGTCACACGTCTAAGTGGCAGTCGTGTCAAAAATGGTTGCGCCAATTTTAGACGCAACCTTGACTTTTTGACGTGACCGTGACCTTTTTTGTGCAAAAAAATGCGGAAATACCAGTAGGTCCTTCCAACGGACACGAGGGCACCCGCTCCGTTTAGAAAAAGGGGAGTTCCGTTCGGAAAATATTTTTTACTGTGAGAGCTGTGAAGTTGTGGAATTCCCTCCCTGAATCAGTCGTACTGGCTGATATCAGTAGTAGGAAAACTTTTGGGAGCTGTAATAAAGGATAGGGTACTTGAATACATTGCAGTTCACAATACTATGGGGCTGATTTACTAACCCACGAATCTGACCCGAATTGGAAAAGTTCCGACTTGAAAACGAACATTTTGCGACTTTTTCGTATGTTTTGCGATTTTTTCGGATTCTGTACGAATTTTTCGTTACCAATACGATTTTTGCGTAAAAACGCGAGTTTTTCGTATCCATTACGAAAGTTGCGTAAAAAGTTGCGCATTTTTCGTAGCGTTAAAACTTACGCGAAAAATGCGCAACTTTTCGCGTAAGTTTTAACGCTACGAAAAATGCGCAACTTTTTTATGCAACTTTCGTAATGGATAGGAAAACTCGCGTTTTTACGCAAAAATCGTATTGGTAACGAAAAATTCGTACAGAATCCGAAAAAATCGCAAAATACCGATCATTACGAAAAAAACGCAATCGGACTCCATTCGACCCGTTCGTGGGTAAGTAAATCAGCCCCTATGAGTTTGTGGCAGCATGGTTTTATACATAACAGATCTTGCCAGACTAATTTAGTCGCCTTTTATGAGGAGGTGAGTAGGAATCTCGATGCTGGAATGTCAGTCATCTATTTGGACTTTGCTAAAGTGTTTGATACAGTACCTCACAGAAGGTTAATGATCAAATTGAGGAATATTGGCCTAGAACATAATATTTGTAATTGGATAGAGAACTGGCTGAAGGATAGAGTACAAAGAGTGGGGGTAAATTGAACATTTTCTAATTGGACCAGTGTGGTTAGTGGAGTACCACAGGGGTCAGTCCTTGGTCTTTTGCTTTTTAGCTTGTTTATTAATGACCTGGAGGTGGGCATAGAGAGTACTGTTTCTATTTTTGCTGATGACACAAAATTGTGCAAAACTATAAGTTCCATGCAGGATGCTGCCGCTTTGCAGAGCGATTTGACAAAATTGGAAAACTGGGCAGCAAACTGGAAAATGAGGTTCAATGTTGATAAGTGCAAAGTTATGCATTTTGGTAGAAATAATATAAACGCGAACTATCTACTGAATGGTAGTGTGTTGGGGGTTTCCTTAATGGAGAAGGATCTAGGGGTTTTTGTAGATAACAAGTTGTCTAATTCCAGGCAGTGTCATTCTGTGGCTACTAAAGCAAATAAAGTGCTGTCTTGTATAAAAAAGGGCATTGACTCAAGGGATGAGAACATAATTTTGCCCCTTTATAGGTCCCCTGGTAAGGCCTCACCTTGAGTATGCGGTGCAGTTTTGGGCTCCAGTCCTTAAGAAGGATATTAATGAGCTGGAGAGAGTGCAGAGACGTGCAATTAAACTGGTTAAGGTGATGGAAGATTTAAACTATGAGGTGAGACTGTCAAGGTTGGGGTTGTTTTCTATGGAAAAGAGGCGCTTGTGAGGGGACATGATTACTCTGTACAAGTACATTAGAGGGGATTATAGGCAGATGGGGGATGTTCTTTTTTCCCATAAAAACAATCAACGCACCAGAGGTCACCCCTTTAGATTAGAGGAACGGAGCTTCCATTTGAATCAGCGTAGGTGGTTTTTCATGGTGAGGGCAGTGAGGTTGGGGAATGCCCTTCCTAGAGATGTGATAATGGCAGATACTATTAATGCCTTTAAGAGGGGCCTGGATGAGTTCTTGAACAATCAGAATATCCAAGGCTATTGTGATACTAATATCTACAGTTATTATTAGTGGTTGTAATTATAGTTTATGTATGTGAGTGCATAGATTGGTAGGTGTGGGTTGTGTGTGCTGGGTTTACTTGGATGGGTTGAACTTGATGGACACTGGTCTTTTTTCAACCCTATGTAACTATGTAACTATGATACATTATATAGCTTTAAGAAGGGCCTGAATGGCTTTTTAGCAAGTGAGGGAATACGGGGTTATGGGAGATAGCTCTTAGTACAAGTTGATCCAGGGACTGGTTTGATTGCCAACTTGGAGATGGCAGAGGTCACCCCTATAGATTAGAGGAACGGAGCTTCCATTTGAAGCAGCGTAGGTGGTTTTTCACGGTGAGGGCAGTGAGGCTGTGGAATGCCCTTCCTAGTGATGTGGTAATGGCAGACTCTGTTAATGCCTTTAAGAGGGGCCTGGATGAGTTTTTGAACAAGCAGAATATCCAAGGCTATTGTGATACTAATATCTACAGTTAGTATTACTGGTTGTATATATATAGTTTATGTATAGAGTGTATAGATTGGTTAGTATAGGTTGTGTGCTGGGTTTACTCGGATGGGTTGAACTTGATGGACAATGGTCTTTTTTCAACCCTATGTAACTATGTAACTATGTAACTATATATCAGTAAGATGACAGACATACACATTTTCCGAACACCTACACTATCATTGGATTGTCATTGGATGACAGATCCCACCAGTGAAAGGCAAACAGAGATTATACACACCATCTAAAGTTTGGCCATACACGTTACAGTTACAATCTTTGCTGCAACCGTTGATCGTTTATACCCTCCATTGACGTTCAGGGCTGAATCGGCAGATATGGAGGTAGAAATAATAAAAAGTCTGCCCCTATCTGATGATTTAGCCCTAAGTGCAGCATTTGTTTGGGCTCCTTTAATGGTGCTGGATCAAAATTTCCAACCCACCAATATCGTCTCGTCGATCCACCATACATGTACTGAATATTGTACAAAACCTCAATTCCAGTTTTTATTCAGCTTTTTTCAAGCTAACACCTCTTTTTATGGGAGAATATTTTCCTTTGCTATACATTTGAATTAAAAGCATTGCTCTGATGTGAGAGAAAGGCGCAAAGCCCTGGAAAGTTGCCATTCTTTATCCCCTTATAGTAGCTTGCTCCCAACCCTGTTTGCCAAAGCTAAGTGTGTATTTTCTTTACAGAGTAGGTTGAATTTAACCAAATTAATATATTTCACTGTATTTCCATAAGGAAAGTCCTTCTGTGTTCCATGTGATTTTTTGAAGGCAAATGAGTGTGTTCCACTTAAGCAATCTAAAACCTCAAACAATTTGAGATCTAAATACCATTTCATCTTTTCCAGGTGTAATCTTTACAAAATGTGTTAGGAATTGGAGAAGACATTTCCAGCGTAAAACACATATTAGAAAATATGTCCTGTTAGCAAAAAACGTCACTTGCCCGGGGTACATGCAGGGGAGCAATCCTCTTCTGTCTGCACTTTGACTAAAAAGTCAGCTTTTTTACTCTGCTGCACATGTGTGGCCAGTGGGATGGCAACAAAATGAGAACGAAGGAAGAGGATCGCTTGCCTGCATGTACCCTGGGCTGGTGCAATATCAGGTAAGTGATTACAATCACTGGGGGATGCCTAACATTTGGCATTTTGGGATTTTAACTTCTCCTTCTTTAATATTTATTACAGGGTCAATAGGCTTAATTTAGGTAATGGATAATGTCAGATAAATTAGTCATTCTCAGTGGATAGCATAGCTTGAATAATATGAATTTGCTACGTTAATAAACAAGTAGTGATGGGCGAAAAGTTTCGCCAGGCATGGATTCGCGGCGAATTTCCGCGTTTCGCCATTGGCGGATTGTTTTGCGAAACGGATGAAAAATTTCACCGCGGAAAAATTCGCCGCACGTCCAAAAATTGTCGCGGCGTCAAAAAAGAATAGTCGTGGGCGACGAAACAAGAGCCGCACGACGAAACAAGAGCCGCGCGCGACGAAACAAGAGCCGCGCGACGAAACAAGAGCCGCGGGCGACGAAACAAGAGCCGCACGACGAAACAAGAGCCGTGCGCGACAGATAATAGCCGCGCGACAAAATAATAGCCGCGGGCGACAATTTTTTTTGTCGCACGACATTTTCGCCGCTTCGCGAATTTTTCGCCGTTTCGCGGATCTTTTCAAAGATTCGCGAATTTTTCGGCGAAGCGAAACGGAACAGATTCGCTCATCACTATAAACAAGCATTGTTACATACAGTGTGAATGTGAATTATTACCTCTATAACAGATACTTGGTGAATAATTTGTTTGAGAATGCAGCACACAATGAATACACAAACATTAACAACAACACCTACCCATACCCCCCAATGGTCCTAGTTTATGCAGGACAAAAAGGTCTAGGGCATGAGCACCCGGACCTATCATAACCAAGGGTAAGTCTTCTACCGCATCACTGAAACTGTGTTTTTTGAGCATTATGCAAGACATCTCTGAACCACAGACCTGAAATGGGACATGCTTAGGAGCTAATGCGTTATTAATCAAATGAACGGGACTGGGTTTACTTTGTACAAAAGCACAAATAAGTTATTTATCTCAAGGCAAAGACACATTTTTACCCAGGCTCCCATTTTTTGACTCCTAACCATTCAACCATACAAGACAGCTCATTTACGAATGCAACTGCAAAGTGCAATTTATAATGAAATGTGTTTACCCAGAATGCAGTGTTTGTTCCATAATTCTGGCATAATGGCAGCTATGAGGGGCAGGTGCATCTGGCAGTCACACCCATTGTGTCAAAACACATGCAATCGCATGTCTGTTTTGATGAATTGGACCCAGTTATGCTGAAAATTTTTGTAGTCAGGGTTGCGTCATTTTAGCACCGGCATTAAAATAACATCCTTACATAATTTTTTAGGTACCGGTATGCTGTGCCTATTGATGGAATTTCAGCAGCTATCTGGTTATTAGGGTTAAAATTACCCTAGCAACCAGGCACTGATTTGAACAAGTGATGGGAATATGAATAGAAAAGGGCCTGAATAATAAATAAATAAGTAATAAACAGTAGCCTCACCAGGCAATAGTTTTTTGGCTGCTGGGGTCAGTGACCCCCATTTAAAGCTGGAAAAAGACTGAACTATAAACAAGAAAGAATGTAGACCAATGGAAAAAGCCACTCTATAACATATGAAAAGTTAATTTAATGGTGAACCACCTGTTTAATAGGCTGTATTTTACAGCTTTAATAATTGTAACATTTTGCAGCTAGTAAATAAAGTGTATTGACAATGCTTACTTGTGCCTCTTTGTGATTTAATTATCCAGAGCTAATTTATTAATAATTTATTACTGATTCCATCTCTTACAAACATGCAATTGTCAGACAGTCTTCTATATTCTTGGAGATTTAATAAGGCAGTCCTGCATAGATGTGTATGGCTTATAGTTACGGGTAACAGCACAGACGATAAAGCACAGTGGGGCTCATTTATGAAGTTTGCGCAGCACAGAATTATTTGCACAGTGAACATATTTGCCCTGTCATGTTTATATTTATAAAGCTGGATAAGATTGGTTCATTTAATGTGCAAATATATTAGTGAATTTTTGTGTGGTTGTCCTTAAAAGGTTTTTAAATATGGCATACAATATGAGCTGCACAAACTTTATAAATAACCCTCATGTGTCTATTTCTGCAGTGGCATATACTACTCTGATCCTGAGGTGTTCAATGATACTTCATAGTCTATATTGTGAGTACTGAATACTGTACTCTCTTTTTAACTCTGTACAGGCCGGGCGCATCCTCTAACCACCCCCCCGTAGGGGCCCCCCTAACCCCCCTCGCAGGGCCCCCACCCGATGTCCTCCCCCGAGAGCATAAATTTGACGCGTCAGGGGAGGAAGAGTGCCGGCAAGGGTGGGGTCTAGGCCGCCGGGCCCAGCTGACCCTGACCCTATAGCAAGGTTTAGCCTTTAGACTGTGGCATTAATTGTTTTCTCTTGAACTTTGTTAGTTCCCCCAATGTTTTCAGCTTCTATTACTCAGGATATAAGAGACCCTTACTAAGTGGTACAACTCACACAGCAGATCCGACGACTGTGGGCGAGCCAGAGGAGAAATGGGGCCAGACACGTGCAGGGGTTGTCTGTATAGTTTCCCAACCAATTGATTGTGAGTGATTTGTGGGCTCGGATAATCAGTGGACACAGAAGGCAGCTCTTGAACAACAGTAGCAAATCCCTTACTGGCTGCATACTGTATTTCATCAGCGTTTACTTAAGGCAATAAAAAACGTGAACCTTTGTCTATCAAGCACCAGAAGGGATTAAAGCAGTTGAGAAAGTTTCTGCATGCAAAATAAATATTGAATAATATATTATTTTATCCATTTCAATATGCAGTAAAATAACAAACCATTTTAGAGGCAGGGAAACTGCATATGTAATAAATTATACATGGGAACCTTGTTGTCTTGCCATGCATATTTGATAAATAGTAAAAAAAAAAGAAAAAAAAGAATTTCACCTACTTTTTTGTTCTAAATAATTTAGAGGTTTTGCAAGGGTTTTTCCCAATTTCAGCATTTTGTTAACACACAGTGTTCCTCTGTAGGTATATATTTATGCATAGCTGAAAATGTTTAATGCTGATTAATGTATACATACAAGTAATAGTAAATTATCTATAAAACTTGAGCATAATGATATGAAAATGCCATTTCTATTACCACAGGTATGGGATCTCTTATTTTACATACTTATCTTACTCTTATCTCACTTGGTATTCAGAAAACTCTGAATTTCAGGAAGGACATCTACCATAGAGTCCATTTTAAGTAAATTATTCTAATTTTTGCAACTATGTCATTTTCTCTGCGATAATAAGCGATACCTTGTAGTTTGTAGTACAACATTAACCAATTCGCATAAATTGATTTTGTTGGTGTAACAATGCTTTTGGCTTTATTTGATTTATTTTTTTGTAGACTTTAAGTATATGGAGCCAAATAACAAAAAAAAACCCTATCCAGAAAACCCTTGCCCCCCAAGTATTTTGGATAAAAGATCCATTTTTTGTACAGCTCTCAGATGTCCCTTCTTAATTAATTTTATAAATGTGTTCTGCCTACCTCATGTGTGGGCCGGGCCTACTATGCAATATTTTTAAATGTATATTTCTCTGAGCTTTAGTTCTTAATATACCCATGTAAAAGCCAGTTACCCTGATAGACACCTCTTAAAATCACAGAACACTTAGATACTCAGTCTCTTCTCTGCATGAAGTACTTATACACCTCTTACTGAAATATATGGTCCAGCCTCCCTTGCAAGCCAGGAGTGATGATGAAAGACAAGCTGCAGTTCAACAATAGTAGGCTTATGGATCACTGGAAAAGCCTAGTTAATGCTCAACTTGGACTCTACAAACTAACATATTTATCTAGAGGAGCACCTGACAAATTTGACATAACCATCTGTTACTCTGGCTTACATAACAGCATATAAACTGTAATGCCATACTTTTGTATGTTTTAGACACCTTTAAAAAAATAATAGTAGGCATGTGAATAAATTATATTAGGCATGTGGATGAATGGGGAGCTCTCTGCATAGACACCAACCAATATCCCTTCAGATCCAGATGTGTCTTGACCACACCAGCACGATACCCTAATTATACCAAGGCCACACGTAACCAGGAAATTAACACTGGAACACAATAGAATAAATCAGGATTTTAATCTTTATTGTTTTGGAGAACTTATTTGTAAACTATTATTTTAAAAATCTGTGAAAGTTGTGGATTTGTATTCTTAATTTTTGTCTCGTAGTATTTCCTTCAGGAAGAGGTGGAGCAAGTATGTTTAATATAAGGCCTAAAATTAAAGTGCTTTATATTCATTAAAATATAATGATGTGTACTACAGTGAACTGGCAAATAGTGTGCGTGCTATAGAAACACTAATATAGTTTATATAAATTAGCTGCTGCTGTGTGGACAGTTTGGCAGCCATTCAAGTTGAATAGGACAAAAAGCCACGTGTTTACACAGAATATAAGAAATAAGCTGTATAGAATTAATTGCATTTAGTTAGTTATAGAATCAAAACCTTTCCTTAACCCAGTCAAGGTAAGATGGTTAGAAGCCCAACCAATGTTTAAAGATCTTAAAATCATGGCTAGATATCCCAGGCACCTACGACCTTGCCAAAACTGCTCTGTGAGGTCAAGGGTAATTATATGGCCTGTTTCAAATGTTCCTTTGCCCATTCTTCTCTTTCTTCCTCCTTCGTATCCTCTTTTATCTTCCCTACTTTTCTTTTCCGTGTCTCCGGTATTGTTTTCTTTTTGTTCCTTTCTATATACATGTAGTACTGAGTTTTCCCAGTGATGTTCAGTAATTGTTTATAATGAACATAAAGTGTTTGCAAATTGCCTGCTTTCTTTATTTGTATGGCCCCCACACATTTTTACTTTATTACTGCAATTTACTATACCCCCCAAGATTTTTTTCCTTATATATTTTTCATTTAGTTGATATTTTTTTGGAATGAATAACCTAGCAGTAGGCCTATAATTATATGTGCATTTACAGATGACTATTTTAAAATTAGCCCAGAAAAATAGATTATACATGCTTCATCACTGGACACTATGTTGCAAGTGAACATGCTGTTATAGTCTGGATAACTTTAAAAGAATGTATTTATACATGAAAGGTTTAGATTTTCTCCCTCAAAGGTTTTCTTCAATCTGCCAATCTCCCATTGGGTCTAGCTGTTGCTGCTATCAGTTTTAACAGCTGGGATGATTTCAATAGACCTGATTAACTGAGGAAATTGAATGCTAACAAATGAAGTTCGGAAAGAGATGGAAAGAATGTCCTTTTTTTCTCAGTTAACCTTTGCTTTTGTGGACCAATACTATAATTGCAGCTTGCACAGCAAGATGGAACTTTTCAGGCAAAAGCTACGATGTATTTACTTTGATATGGCTCTTTCAGTTGCATTTGAGTGCTTATATTTCAAACCTCTGGCAAGTAATATTTAGTCCTTTAAAAAGGAAACTAATCTAGTTTTATCATACAGAACATTGATAAAGAGGTCAGTGCATTACATAGTAAGTTTCTCAATGTCTCAATCTCTAGTGCAAAATATAAATAGGGTGCAAGACCCAGTGGCATATTGAGTGGATCCCAATAGTGAGGTCTAATGAGCAATACAACATCACCATACCATTCAAAATTCTCATTTAGAAACACTGAATATTTTTGGCTACACTAGACAGGTCTTTGTGCCATGAACTGCACTAGTACAATGGTTAGTTATTATAGTTGCACCTACATTTGTGACCCTCTGTTCCTGGAAATGTCCTAGGATGTTACATTTTGCAGTAAAGTGTCAAATAATGCAAAATAATGTATAAAACACAAACACATTTAAAATCATATCTATTTTAAAACCGTATAAGACATTTCTGTTGGGTTGCACTTCTCTCCCTGATCAGAGAGACGGTTATGTATGAATGATGTCAGTGACACAACGCTCTAGATCCAAATTTAAATTAAAAATCACATTTGGACACAGGTTCAATGGTCGAAAGTTTCCTAAGTTCCTGGGTGCACTATAATTGTCTACCATGTTTCCTGACTATATTGAATATCTCCAACTAGAGTATGCAATTTGCTGCCAGCCCTGACCATTACCATTCAAATAATTAACCAAAAGACTACAATTCTAGAAGTTCTTTGAATACCACATTATTGGACTACTGAACTACTGCTCTTTGAGGCTACAATTTTTATCAAGTGTACACTTGATAAAGGGTATTGACCCGAAACATGTTGTGTTACCACTACCCATAATAAATGTTTTACAGCAAACCTGCTGAAGCTTATTTCCTATTTTTGGGATTTCTACAATTGTATTTGGTTGCAGCAAAGAGCAACAACTAGGAGCTAAAGGTTTCTTTCTCAAGTATTTTATACAAAGTTCACTGACAATTTTTTATTTTTATACATAAACCATACATTCATACTAACTGTAGATTTTAGCATCACAATAGCCTTGGATACTATGCTTGTTCAAGAACTCATCCAGGCAGAATCTGCTATCACAACATCACTAGGAAGGGATTTCCCCAACCTCACTGTTAGAAAACCACCTACGCTGCTTCAAATGAAAGTTCAGTTCCACTAATCATTGTTCCTCTAAAAACTGTGTCGACAAATCAACAGAAAGCTTTGGGAATGACCTGGGGACAGAGTATATTCTAGTCATAGGGGCTGATTTACTTACCCACGAACGGGTCGAATGGAGTCCGATTGCGTTTTTTTCGTAATGATCGGTACTTTGCGATTTTTTCGTATGTTTTGCGATTTTTTCGGATTCTTTACGAATTTTTCGGATCCAATACGATTTTTGCGTAAAAACGCGAGTTTTCCTATCCTTTACGAAAGTTGCGTAAAAAGTTGCGCATTTTGCGTAGCGTTAAAACTTACGCGAAAAGTTGCGCATTTTTCGCGTAAGTTTTAACGCTACGCAAAATGCGCAACTTTTTACGCAACTTTCGTAATGGATACGAAAAACTCGCGTTTTTACGCAAAAATCGTATTGGTAACGAAAAATTCGTACAGAATCCGAAAAAATCGCAAAACATACGAAAAAGTCGCAAAATGTTCGTTTTCAAGTCGGAACTTTTCCAATTCGGGTCGGATTCGTGGGTTAGTAAATCAGCCCCATAATGTCAAAAAAGGGGTGTTTAAAATAAGTGAAGCTGCAACTCCTCTTCTCTTCCTGCTGTTCCAACTACAGGTATGTGATCCCTTATTCGGAAACTCATTATCCAGAAAGCTCCGAATAACGGAAAGCATGTCTCCCATAAACTCCATTTTATTCAAATAATTCAGAATTTGAAAACCAATTTTCTTTTACTCTGTAGTAATAAAACAGTATCTTGTAATTGATCGCAACTAAGATATAAATAATCCTTATTGGGTGCAAAACAATCCTATTGGGTTTAATTAATGGTTTATTGATTTTTTAGTAGGCTTAAGGTATGGAGATCTAAATTACGGAAAGACACCTTATCCAGAATACCCTTGGTCCCAAGCATTCTGGATAACAAGTTCTATACCTGTATTAAGGCTGTTAGTTAGAATAAACATAACAATAGAAAGGTTTATAGACTATCACAGCTGCATTAAGGTCAGAAGCTCCATTCTAAATGCAGTTGTGGGATGTTGAAGAAATATTTAATTAAAAGAAAGGGATCTGAAAACTTTCTGCCTTGGTTTTATCTTAGCTTGACATTGTTATTTTTAGTGTAAGGAATCAGAAGAGCATCCTTTAAAAGACTTGTTATAATAACCAAATTCCCAACCCGAGTGGTATTTTAATTAAAATGTATTTAAGAGAAAAGTTCTTCCTTATTTCTCTGTGGACAGAAACTATTACACTTCAAAAGTTAATGAGAGGTCACATCATGGTGGCTTGCTCCCTTTTGCACTCATCACTTTCATGTAGAAAAAGCTATTTCAAGTAAATGTTAACTGACATATAGAAACCAGAATTTTAAAATGTATGACAGAATATATATGGAATGGACTTTCCTCATATTTTCAAGGCTTATACATGTTTTAAAAAAAAGTTTTTAAAAAGTTTCAAAATGTATAAAATTCCCTTTATTTACTTCACAATAGTTTGTCTATAACCCAAAGTATTATTTCAAAAAGCAGAAGCAAGAGTTTTTCCTTTTGTACCTTCAGTCACTGCTGGGCAGTTTTATGGTTTGTCATTCTCTTCCTCTTTAGATTTTCTGATTTGTTAAAAAAAAAACAAAAAAAAAAAATCTAAACAAATGAAAGGCCATCATGCACTATCCTTATGCTATACACTGTATCTATATTATATACTTCACTGATACAGATGGAGCAGTATTCAATGGTTCATATATATATATATATATATATATATATATATATATATACATACACATACACTAAGGGGTTTATTTATTATGCTGTGTAAAAAGTGGAGTAAAACATAACCGGCGATGTTGCTTATAGCAGCCAATTATATGCTTTGCATTGGTTTTTTAACTGTTGAAATCTAATTGCTGATTGGTTGCCCTGGGCAATATGTAATAATAATGTTCACTCCTCTTCACTCTAGCTGTGACACAGGCTGTCCCTATCACTAACCTCTAGCTAAAAGTGCAGAGGTTATCCTTTACCTGGAAAACCCCATAAGAAATGTTAATAAATCTTGGTATAAATAACTGTTTGTGAGCATGTAGCCATAGATAAAAACATGCACAAAAAATAAATTATAAAAACTTGGTAGAACTTTCGGTTTTGTGGATTTCTAACTAAGTTCTAATACCTTTGCAAATATAGGTATGGGACCCGTTATCCAGAATGCTCAGGACCTGGGGTTTTCTGAATAAGGGTTCTTTCCGTAATTCCGATCTGCTCCTACCTTAAGTCTGCCAACAAACGTATTTAAGCAATAATTAAACCCGACAGAATTATTTTGGCTCCAATAAGGATTCATTATATCTTAGTTGGGATCAAGGACAAGGTACAGGTATGGGATCCCTTATCCGGAAACCCGTTATCCAGAAAGCTCCCAATTACAGAAAGCTTGTCTCCCATAGACTCCATTATAATCAAATAATTGAGAATTTTAAAACTGATTTCCTTTATCTCTGTAATAATAAAACAGTACCTTGTAATTGTTCCCAACTAAGATATAAATAATCCTCATTGGATGCAAAATAATCCTATTGGGTTTAAATAATGTTTAATTGATTTTTTAGTTGACTTAAGGTATGGAGATCCAAATTACGGAAAGACCCCTTATCCTGAATACCCTTGGTCCCGAGCATTCTGGATAACGGGTCCTATACCTGTACTATTTTACTATTACAGAGAAAAAGGAAACCATTTTTAAAAATGTGAACTATTTTATTAAAATTGAGTCTATGGAAGATGGCCTTTCCATAATTCTAAACTTTCTGGATAATGGGTTGTCCGATACCTGTACATGTTTTTTGGTTTCCTGCTGATAAGACCAATTGCTAATCTTGCACTATATAATTTGCTTTCTCAGTATTAATAAAAATAATAAAAATTCCTGAAAAATACTATTAATGTAGAATAGAAACATGCTTTTCAATATTCAAGAGTCACTAGAGAGGTTTGTGAGAGTTTGGTGTATTCAACTTTAACTACTCTCGATTAGTTTCCCTTTCATTGAGCTATATTTTCTCTCTTTATCGCTATTATTATTGTTAATGCTGTAATGTAATCTGAAATTACCTTTAATAGGTTCCAAATGAGCAGCTGTTCGAAACACATTCAGTGCAAAAAACTGTGGTTACCCTAGCAACAGGAACCCTTGGTAAGCTCTTAGAATAGCTTATCAAACATTTTACACTTTTTTTTATACTTTAATAATTTACGCACCGATTTACAGGCATAGGCAGGTGCTAAGGTTTTAGTTGTAGAAGGTGATTGCTATGAAACTACCATAGATAAGTGTATACTTTTGTACTTAGGGCCTGACTCTTTAATGCCAAGTTGATGTACTGCTGTGAAATGTTAAGAGATTCCGTTGACCCCATATCTTATTGGGAAGCACGTCAATGAAAAGGAAGAATGTCTAATAATGCACCATGGGACTTACTGACACAGCTCTGGCTTCATTCTTTCAAAATAACTTACGTGCACGTGCTTATATAAATGTTCACACTCACTCTCTCTGTATAAACATAACAACTAGAACCATCTTTCTTATTTTTTCTTGTATTGGAGAGGTTCATAAGAAAGAACAATGCTTCTCGAGAGGTTTTGCAGCAACATATGCCTTTCAGTTGATTAGTTGTCATGGCCATGGGGTCTCAAATATTTTCCAGCAATAATCACAGTAGGATACACATTTGTGTTTGTGTGTGAAGACAGAAGGCTGTTTATATTGAGTTTATGGCTATATAAATAACTATCTCTACTTCACCAAATGAGTTTCTCCATACATTATAGAGTCTACTTAGTATGGTCAGTAATGGAAGTGCTGAAGGCACAAAGGGGAGCAAGATTTGGCCTCTTATACCCCATGCTCTTAGCACTGTCTTTGTTTGTGCTACTGCACTCTGTACCTTTTGATGAACTGAAAGACTGATCAAGCAACACTTACAGCTGCAAGAGAACCCAGTACTATTACGCACTGCTCTCCTTTATGCCCCCTTGCACTATTTCTTTGCATACCCTGGATGATAAGGTAGGTAGGGGTGTTCCAGGAGTTTTTGCACCATGCCAAAATGCCTTTTTCATTTTTTTATTAATGTCATGTATACAAAAAGCCCCATACTGGACTCTAAAATCATTTATGGACCCTAAATTTAAATTAAGGTATAATTAATAGAAATGATGTATTAAACTAATAAAATTAATTCAGTCAATTTATTAAAATCAACAGAGAGTATAATGCAAACATAATTATTGTGCACCCCTAGCCTTCCACATCAGCCAACGGGATCTCTCCACACCCCCGCATCACCAGTCTTTCTAAGGACTGGCCAGGTGCAGTGTTTGGAAGACATTGTCAATATGAATAAGTTCTATAAAGAACAAATGTAGCATAGTAGAAAGGAGCTTCTCTAACAATGTAGGGCAATGTAATCATATAGCTAAAAATAGCATAGCTTATATGCAATATAATTTAGCCTTTTTCTGATTCCTCAAACAATGCAGCAGAAGTCAATGGATTAGCACAACTGGAGAAAAATTGACTTCTGCTAAAATATTTCAATAAGTCAAAACTTCAGAACACAAAGGCAACAAAAATACAGATTTCAGTTGCAATTAAATTTACAAAAAGAATATTTGTAATATATGGATATTGGAAAGACTCTTAAAATGATCTATATATTTTTTTCATTCTGCTTGTAAAGTACTTAGAGTTTAGTGTATATATATATATATATATATATATATATATATATATATATATATATATATATATTTATATATGTCATATATTGTCATAGTATAAACTCAAACCGCTTTCCCCACAACCTTATTTCCAAAATATTTGTATTAATTTATATATGTAAGAGCTACTCTTTAATTAACAATGTTAAGGTAAAACTGAAAAGTATATTTAAACTTAAATTTGTCAGTACATTCAATGGGCAAATTAGCAAGTGAAAATAGAAAAATGTTTACAATTAGTTACTTTTAAGTTACTCTTCATGACATATTATTTCAATAAGGGAAGCTAGAGTAAAAGTATGGTCAGCTAGGTAAGCAGGTACATGCAAAAACTAGATGCATGCCTACTTAATTTTCTGTTATGCTTCTTTGTGGAAATAGTATACAGCTGATTATGGTCAGTGTGTCTCATTAGCGAATCATGATTATTCTGCCCTTTCCCAATGAGATATCTGTCTCGAATTTATAAAAAGGGGTACTAGTTTTATGGGATATTTTGCACATTATAGAAGAAAACCTGACAGTTCAAGTCCTTGTTATATATGTATAAAGAGTTACAGTTTCCATCTCAGCTCACTAAATTTGTTAAGCTAAATCACTATTTCCATTGTATAGATGATTTTTCAGTATGTTGTTTGCTGCTGCACTGTTGGTTGACAGGGATGTATCAGTGGAGCCTTGGTACAAACTGGAGCATCTCCACAAACCTTTAGGTACAGATTACTGCATAAACTGCAGGGCCAGAAAAAAATCCCAAAAATGTCTAAAGCCTTAAATTAAATAAGTCACCTTTGCTCATTTTACAAATACTTCTGTGAGATGCAACACTTTAAGATTAGATAAAAAGGTGTTGAATAGATGCATGTTCATGGCGCATAGGCTGTGATGGCATTATAACACCAGGAGTTTATAAGAATTTATCTTTAACATAGTGATTACCAAATTTCCAAAGTGCATCATCTAAATTTGATACACTCTTCTAAACATAAATAAGATTTGAATCATTTTCCTGACACAGGAAACTAACATAGAAAATGCCAATGTATTTTAATGCCGCATAAACAAAAATAAAACATCTCGGGAAAATTGCTTCAGGCATTAACTAGGAAATAAAGAATTAAATGCCTTATTCAAATTGAATTATTCTGGAGGACAACATTTAGTAATAGTCCCCTGAGTTATCATTTTGTCCAGACAGTGCGGTTTAGGGAGTAGAAACTGCTTACAGTGTCAGAAATACTTGACAGAACAAAGACAACTGCCTTAGTAATTAAATGTAGACAACAGTTAAACACTGAATATTCTCAAGGAATATGTTCAGCTGCTACAGCTAATGGAACCAGCGGAACACAATTTTATATTTGTCTCTTAAGGCAGCTGAGTTGCAGTATAAAAAGATTTTCTCTAAAGAGAATTGGCATCTTGCGTGTGAAAAGAACTGCATGAAACAACACATTTGGACGTGATTCATCTCACAGGTAATCCTACCTAGTTGACATTTCTCAAGCTTACCCTACAGTAAATACAGCGGTATCACGGATAACACTGGATACAGTCATCTTGTCTCTGGTAACAAAATCCATTGCAGTTAATTAAAAATAGCTGTATGAGGGCCATAGAAATGTTTATCAAGAAAAATATTGGTAGAAATGTTTAACTGAATGGTTTGCTTTGATAAATAAGCACAAGAATCAACTTTCATTGCTTTTGTATGCAAATACCTCTCTAAGGGGCACAGCAAAAAAGGTATGGTTTGGTCACAACATGACTTCTGCAGCTGCTTTTATGTCAAGTGAGTTCTGCTTCAGTGAGCATAGTGACTGCTGTTATATTGCCATTCCTCACTGCTCTGCAGCTCTCATTCACAGCCCACCGGAAGGGGGTGCACAGCAAGTGAAATCTGCACAATAACCATAAAATCATTGCTTGTAAAAGCCAAATGTAGAAGAGTAGTAGCACAGGGCTTTAGTTTATATATTATTTAATGTTTATTGATACCAATATCCAATACACAAAATATTAAAATTCATATTTGTGTATTTTTTTTTTCTACATTACTAAACTTTCTTTTTAAAAAAAAAAGCATGAATGTCTACTCATATATTAATAAATCTGAATATAAAAAGTGCAAGAAAATAGAAAGACGTAAACAAATAAGAATATGAAAACTTCAAAATCCTTATTTTTGGTCGAATTTTTGTGCGATTCCAAATTTAAAAAATCTCTTAAGCCTTGAATTAAATAAAGATCTTACAGTTTAATAAGGACAGTTCCCATTGACTTCTACATGATACTGCTTTTAGATGTTTGGTATTCAATGTTTAGTTTTTTATTCAAGTTTTTCGTGGTTTTTACAATAAATTATGAAAAATTTGTGTTTTAGAGTAATAATCTAAATATGCAATTTTATAGATCAGAAAGAAATATAACAAAAAAATGTTAATAAAGCTGCCCCATTGCCAGATAGGAAATGCTTGAATGTTGTTTCCCAAAAAAAATTAACTATTAATAAGCAAAATTTTGCAAGTTGATTTTTAAGTAAAAGGTTTTACTATTCTTTTAACCTCTGGAAAACTTCATACTCCAAACCCTAGAAGCATAGGTACTGTTAAGCAAGAAGAAGCATTTTTAATGCAAGAATAATAATTGTCACAAAGATCTTGCAGACTGAGAAAATGGACTTTAATGTGTCATCTCTATACGAGTGGTTTTCTAGTTTCTACTTAAGGAATAGATGTCTTTATTGCTTTGTTTTCAATATGCTAGCCTTATTTTAAGTGCTTAACACATGCTACAGACACAGACAGATATTACAATTAATACACACTCATGTTAAGTATTCCAGCTACAGTATCAATGCAATTCTGTAATGTAATGTAGAACGAAATGAAACAAACTGTTATCCATTCTCTGCAAAAAAGAAGTGCTTCTAATGGCAAGACCTTTTTTCATTTTAAACATACTATTTATTATGAAATCAAGGTTTCTCAAACAGTACTATATGTTGCAGGGATTGCGGTTTTATTTATTTAGAGGGAGGGGCACAGCATTAAATTGTTATCTGTGAAAAAATACAGGTGTCATTTATGGTGACACAGGATAAGAATATCTAGGGATTTTACACCATCATTTTATGTAAGTTATGGTGGAATTAAAAAAAACAGAAAAAATTAAATTCGCTGCAAAAAATGGCTGTGTGAAAAAGATGGAGAAGTTGACCAGATTTTACACGTTTATTTTATGTAAGTTCCGGTGGAAGAAAAACCACGTACAAAATATGCCAATTTTACACCATTTTTAAACGGCGATGCGTGGCAAATTTTGTTGCCATTTTTTACACACCATAATAAATCTGCCCCATAGTGTATACAGTAATGTATCCTCTTTTATAAGTATTAGATCTCTGATATCCAATCAGAAAAACTATATTTTACAGAAAGGCCATCTTTCATTTTAGCAAATAATTATAATTACCTTGAACATGAGCATAACAAAGCTGCATGAATCTATATTGATTAAAAAAATATTTTTTGGTTTATTTAATATTTTCTTTTTTTAGTAGACTTATGGTACAGTGATCCAAATTTTGGGATAATAAAAACCCTTATCAACAAAACCCCAGGTCCCAAGCATTACTCATTACAGATCCTGTATAAGGATATTAGAAGTCACTATTGCCGTATTAAAGCACAAAGGTCGTAAGCCAAGTGCTTTTATACAGGTAGTACCCATATCCAGGACTTATATAGATCTTTTATAAGTACAGAGAAAGTGCAAGTAAGCCTTTAATTGGCCAAGCTCCAAAGAAATACACTGAGAAAATGCACATCTATGCTTTTTTCCAGTCCTACATGTGAACATCCTCTGTTTAATTGTGAGGTACAAGGCGCAAGAAAAGAAAAAAGAAAGGCCTTTATATAAGCTCTGGTTTCAGGCACTCTGGTTTACAGAAGCCAACTAAATGACCTCTGTCAAAGAGAGGGTGTTTGTCCCTTTCATAATAATGAAAGAAAAATCATTTGCATATTCCATAAGCATATGCAGACACATTTTACAGACATCCTTTCTTGGGGTTCTGCACTGTGAAAACTCACCCTTAAAAAGCAAAAAATGGCATAGTGTATAACTTATATTGTTCGTTATTATTATGCCTCTAATTTTTAATCCCCAAAAATAAATGAAAAATCAAACACTGAAAACAGTCCTTAAATATAGTAAAATATCTGCTATGTATTGATGAATATTGGAAAATGCTATCTTTGTAATTTGTAGTCTTCAAAGCATGCTTTAATCCTCTACAAAAATCTTATGCTTAATGGAGGAATTCTTTTTGTTGTACTCACGTGGCTATATCTATTTCTTTTCTGGCAAATAACAGGAGCCCTCAACTGCTTAATTGCATGGAATCTACATTAACTCTCAGTATCAAGAATCCCAAAAGAAAAAATCCCTCAAGACAAATTCCCACAACAAAAAGCAAGTTCAATTACCCTTTATTTGAAAGGCACATCAATATTTACTTCTCTGCTGCTTGTAGATATTAATTTAACAAAATAGCTACAGCAAAAATGGCACGCTGAAACTTCCCTTCTGTGTACTGCTGAAACCAGATTCTGGTGCAAAATATGTTGAGGAAGTGAGAGGCCGAATTGATATGTCTATACTGCTCTTATGTTTTGTGAGTAGTAGTTACATTGATGAATAAAGGTTTTAATTTGCTCAGCTGAGGGCAAATATACAGTTTCCTTAATTTTAAATCTACATGAATTCAGAACCTACTATGTTACCAAATTGTTATTTATTGTCTGCTATTTATAGAGCACTGACACATTTATACAAAGATTGTTCATCTTTTACATCAGTGCCTGCCCCAGTGAAGCTTGAAATCGAAGATCCCTATCACCTGGGATATCGAACTGACCATGGTCGTTGCTGGGGGAAACAGTGAAAAATGTTGATGTACACCATGACATCACCATACTCTATGCTCATGCTGACATCACTGAATGCTTATTCTATATACCCACACGGTGTTCACCAGAGAACTTGTAAAATCCTGAGGAACTGGCTATGGTGACATGAGATGGGGGGGGGGGAGGAGGCCAAATTAGTTGAGTTGACAGCTATTCCCAAATACTATGGTCACGCTTACACTGAGCTAATCAAACTGCCTGTGTGTTTTTGGAGTGTATGAGTAAACTGAAGAACTCAAAGGAAACCAATGCAGACACAGGGAAAGTATACAAACTCTTGCAGATCACCCAGACCAGAAGTAAAGGCTGGATCCCAGCTCTGTATGTCAAAAGTCCTAACCGCTAAGCCACTGTGCTGCTCAAAATAGCACTAGTAAACCATGTAAAAAAATAAAATAGAGAAAAATAAATACTATTGTTTTCTTTGTAAGTATCCAGTTGAAAAGAAGAAAGGTTACAGTCTGCTGTATCATGGTTATTTTCTTTAAAAATACAAATTTAGCTGAGAAATGTTGACAGATGAATGGTGGGCAGGGAAGAGAAAGAACAAACTACTAATTGGAATGCAGGAATATATCCTTCAGTGCTAACCGTATTATACAATTTTCTGTGTCACTTCCATAGTAAAACTTTTGTTTAAAATTAGCAATTACATGAATTTCACTCCACAGCAGTAAATCATATTTAGTATACATACGGAACGTACATACTGTATGACCCAATTCCATGGAGGACCCCATTCCATGGCAAGTTTTATAATAAATATATATTTCATGATAGAATTGTTCAATTAGTGCATCAATTTAACAGTCATCCTGGAAAACCAAAAGAGCTATGCTTATATTTTTATAGATACATAGATGATGGATAGCTGATGTAGTTGATATTCATGTCAGTGTGATTCAGTACCATTAAACACTAAATCACACAATCTTAGTTTTTAGACTACGTGGTACCTTAAACAAGGATTGAATCCTGGGAGTCCATTAAATCTCCCAAAGCCAAACTGCAAAATAAGCAAAATCTGTGGGATGTTGTTATGAATTCTTGTGTATGGATTGATATATCTAAGTGTCTGTGTGACTGACAAGATAACATAAAAGCCAAGCAAGTATTTTTATGCAAAAAATTAATAAATAAAGGTTTGTGTAGCAGGAACATGGGAGAACATGGGGGAAATATAATAAAAGTTGTAAACAGAAAAAATGTTTGCATAAATAAGGCCAAACATTTGGTTGAAAAATAGGCCAATGTTTGGATAAATAATTGACCTTGATATTGATGTATTATTGTTAGCATTCTGGTATTCAATGAAAGTAAGCCTCTGGCTAGGAAACCCATATATGTATCATTCTCACTTCCACTATTCTACCCATTCAGATCTGAAAGAAGCAAGTATAAATTTCTTACCTCCAAGATAAGTTAAGTTCAAATATAACAAATATCTTAAAGAAGGGGTACCTAGAGCAATGATGGAAAGTAAACCTCTTATAAATACCTCTATAAAATGATAGTGTTATTGTTCTAATCTATTATCTTAATACAGTAGTGTCTAGGAGGGTAGGCAAAATAGGCATGTGCATAGATGCAACAGCCGGGTGTCTCTAGGTAAATATGTCATCTGTCTGCTTACCCCTAGCTTTGCCTTCTGCCATCAGCACTGTGGGTTGGGGGGAAGGATTAATTGTAAGTTGCTGAACAGAGTTGGGAGGTGGTAGACATGTTGATTATGTGATGAGTGAAGTGAAGGATGAAAAATGGGTGGATATTAGATAAACTGGTTCTCCACTTTGGTCAAACTGAATGTTAAGAATCCTAGCTTAGTAAAGCCAAGAGCAATTATGTGTGCCATACAGCTTAAATTTTCTATGTCTATCTATAGACTTGTTTACAAGAAGGAGAGGTGATTATAATCACTTACCTGCTACTCTGGTGCTTCTGATACCAGATACCATGGAGCTATCATAATTTTTCTTCTTCTTCTTAATGGCTGATGCATGTATAGTAGAGAGAAAAAGCCAGCTTTTTTGCTTAAAATTTGGCATTTTACTTTACTGCACAATAGGGATGCACCAAATCTACTTTTTTGGATTCTGCCAAACTCCCAAATCCTTAGCAAAGGATTCGGCTGAATACCGAACCACATACACTAATTTGATTTTGGAAGGATTACATTTCTAACTTATGCGTTTACATGACAAAAAGTCACATGGTTTTTTTTTTTAATTCGGAACCCTGGATTTGGTGCATCCCTACTGCACAAAGCACTAATGCAAACAAGTAGGAAGAAGAGAAGCAGATTGCCCTTTGTTGCTTGCTTAGAATAACCCTAAGCCAGTAGTTTTTTCCTAAAAGGAGCACCAGCCTGAGGTATTAGTTTAAGGGGACCACTCACCCAGACATAAAAAGCTGTATAATAAAAGTCAATTTCAAATTAAACATGAAACCCAAATTACATTTTCTATTAACACATCTGTACCCATTGTTAAAAATTCTAGCTGTCAATCATATATTGCCTGCCCCTTCTCTATGCCTTAGATATAGAGGCGGGGCAGACACTTTAACTTTCCATTCAGCACTCCCTTTCCCCCTCCCTCCTCACCATCTACAGTTGAAGCCACTTGGGTTTGTGTGTTAAATGCATCATGACTAGAGATAAACCGAAGAAACTGTGTTATTTTAAGTCATGTAAACTCATTTAACACATTTAACCTTTCAAAGAGCACCATTGTTTACATAAGGCAACTACTAAATTAAACAGGATACCGTGATGCAAATTTCAATGGGATAAGTGAGTTAAATGAGTTTAGTTATTCTATGTTAAACACACAAACAAAAGTGGCTTCATCTGTAATTGTGTAGCTTGTGCATGGGCATGTGCATCAGGTCCCCTATTCTGGTGCATACACAAGATTTTGGGGTGACGCAAAACTTGCCTTAATAGCAGTGCACACAAAATGGCACCTGCCTGCATGCTAAAAGAAACAATATTTATAGGATTTATATAGTGTAAGTGAAATTTTGCTTTACAAACACAATACAAATAAATTTAGATTATCTGTTAGGATGACCGGTCCCCTTTAAGGGTCTTCTCTCCCCCCCAGTGATTTCAGACATACCTTCAACATTTAAATATATAAACAAGTGTAACAATTTAGGCTATGCCCAGACATACCCCTAGTAAATCCCAAATTTTCCTCTAAGCCCCCAAGCCTTTGGGGCCAATGATGTGCGATTGTCTATCCTAAATCAGGAGCATTTGAAGATTTTTAGGCCCATTATGTTCACACATTTGGCCATGTAACAGTTGTTTTAGGCACATGAAAAATCTTCTAGAAATGTTGCAAGCTGTCTTCAAACTGGGTCAGAAGGGAACAAATGTGCACAGTTCTGACCATTCTCAGATCAACAGTATATATAAATCATAATACCAGCAGCCTGAGATTTTCTTATTTGCCTATAAGGGAATTTAACCCTTTATTAAAAATATCTAGTGTATCTGTAAGATACTTTTTGTAGAGAATTCCACAACTTCCACAATTATCACCAACCACACCTTACAGCAGGGATCCCCAACCTTTTTCACCTGTGAGCTATACTCAAATGTAAAAAGAGTTGGGGAGCAACACAAGCATGGAAAATGTTCATGAGGGTGCCAAATAAGGCTGTGATTGGCTATTTGGTAGTGCCTATGTGGACTGGCAGCCTAAATGATACTCTATTTGGCAGTACAACTGGGTTTCATGCAACCAAAACTTGCCTCCAAGCCAGAAATTCAAAAACAAGCACCTGATTTGAGGCCACAGGGGGCAACATCCAATGGGTTGGGGAGCAACATGTTGCTCACGAACCACTGGTTGGGGATCACTGCCTTACAGTGTAAGTTCCTGTCTTCTGATCAAAAGGGATGCTTTTGGGACCTCTGTTCAGATATATGGTCACACACTGCAGGGACCGGAAACTGTAATCATTTATAGAAGTGAAACTTTTATGGATCAATACGCTCATTTCTAGTGTATGAATATGACCATATAGGCCTTGACTCCAATGCAAATATGTAAAACAGGGTAAAACTAGATAACTATTCAGGCATCATGTTCATATAGATGTAAGCTAGAATTTGCATTGTGGTACATTTCTTTTCATGGTATCTAAAGCTTCACAGATTAACAGATGCTCCAGGATAAAAAGAAAAAAAATTGCTGTAAAATGTTGATTCTACATTTTCTATTAAAAACAGTAAGTAATGTATGCAGAAAATGCTATACCTCCAGGTAACTGTAGATCACTGCTTTTCTTAAAAAAAATCTAACTATTATCCTAGAGTTGAACACAATAAGATAGCAAGATAATAATAGTACACATATAGAAGTTTCCTGCATTTTTATTCTGTTTGTGTGCATGCTATACATATGTTATTTAATAGATACATGAAAAATATGTAAAATACATCCTTATAGAGGGGACTTAGTGAGTTCATCAGTTACAATAAATATTTAGTAATGTAACATCACATCTTAGTAAAAGTTCTGTACAAAAAACATAGCAATTAAAACTTTTGCAAAAATATAAGAATAATAAAACATCTTCCATAGTAAATAAATAGTACTTCCTGTAGAAGTCACCTCAAAATTCTATTTCCTGTATAAAGGCACTCACTTTACAGGAACCAACTTATACTGTATATAGTGGGGGCCATCAATAAATAACCCACACAGGCAACCCTGGTTGCTCACTTATGTACCCCAAGACCAAGAATTCATTTAAAAGATACATTTATATAAACTGTCTCTTGGACATTGACTGCTTTTTAGTGAAATTCCGACAGCTTGTGGTTTTATCCAGAGGTGCTGATGGCAGTGTTTTCACCTTTTTACCCTTTTAGGACATGTAGCTTTGGCAAGCCAGGGGCCTCTGCTGCCCCCCGCAACCTCCAGCTCTTATCTCCTTCATGTTAGAGGAGTGGGTTTGAGGGGAGGCTGCATCGCTAGTGCAGAGAGTGCAATTACACTAGAAGAGCTAAATGCATGTTTCAATAAAAAGGAAATTTGATTCTGAAAGTTACCAGAGGCAGCTTCTCACCTGGTTCTCACCTTGCCTTGTGACTGAAACGCTCCTTGCTGGCTTGATAATTATATAATACACCAGTGTACAAGGGCTCTTAGCATAAGGCTACACCAGTTATTGTTCTTTAGACTAAAAGATTCCACTGAAATAGTACAGTTAAAAAAAATCTGTTAGCAGCAAATGTCTATCTATGGAATATGCCTACTTCACTTACCAGCCACTGACGTATACATGCTATACTAAAACATTTTTACTGATGTATATTTTCACATTTCTATAAACCAACTGAGCAATTTTATGCAACTGACATCCTAAATACAGTGGAGTTTTTGAATCTATGAATTTTAGAGCAATCTTTTAGAAACAGCATAACATATATATATTTATAAGAGAAGAGGTATTAAAAATGTCATTTTCACATCAGAGAGATGAAACATATACAAGTTTCTGACACCATAAATTATTCAGAATAGGTTAGAGGACAAACAACATGTAAAAGTATAACATTGCTGTTAGCTAACCTGTACCATAAAAATGTCTTCCTCTTCAATATATTGGGCATGATTAAATAAAAAAGCAAACTAAAGCACTGCAAGCTCCTTGGAGAAGTGTAATAAAGACATTAGTGGGTTATTATTAGACGTTTCTGGTCACTAACATATGGCCACCACTAATGATTTAGTTGTTATCTGTACTTGACTCCAATAACTGTTCCGCCATGGCTACCACAGTAGTATGCTGGGTTTGGGAGTGGGACAAATGTTCTGGCCTCCTAGCTGATGCAGAGACATTTTTGTTATAACTCTGGCCATCAGTTGGGGCTGTAATTCATGGCACTCTTCTATCATTTCATACAATTACCTGTATCTTTTTGCACTGCTGTTTGTCACTTTTTCTACTTTATCTTTTTCCTTACTGGGATTTTGAGGATGGACCCATCAGGGCTCTCCCCTTTAGATCTAGGTGACTGTGTGACTATCAGGCACCAGTCCTCCCTGAAACCCTGAGGGAAGCTTCAGCTTAACCCAGAAAAAGCCATGAGGCAAAGAAGGGTCTGAAGACCCTGCCCAACCTAGCTTCAGCAAAGGTGGGTCAGGAAGAGATTTTGTGCAGCTGTAGGACTTAAGTATAGGAGCCTTTCCTTTTTAAGGGAGGTTTATTTTTAATTTGTGCCCTTGTGTATGTGTGCTCACTTTCTGTGATAGAAAGTACAACTCCAAGCAAAAAAGACCAAATAGACAAATGCAAATAATTCTCAACTGAGTTGAGAGTAATCCTATAACAATGACCAGATAAGACTCAAACTTTGGTGTAGGATATAGTTTTGCTTGCTTTTTATTATACTGGGAAAGAGCTTTGTAACACACCTTGCATACAGTAGGAGTCACCTCTACTATCCCCTACAAGCCTGGAAGACCCTGGCAAGTATAGCAGAATAGGTGTCCTGAGACACTATTAGTGATACAGTGTTGAACTACATCTAGGCTGGTATTTTACTGGTCTGGCCAGTAAAAATGATGCTTGGTGCCAGTGTTAATAGGAACGTAAGATAAAAATATAGCAATCTTGCCATAAATGCCATGGGACAGACTGGCAAAAGAGTTTTTAAAAAGTTGTATGACTTGGAAAAACCATAAACCTCTTTAAAGTTGAATGCCTACAAAACTTGATGGAAAAGGGATTACAAACCATCGAGACCTGGTCAGAATGCCTGGTTTATTTTGGAACCACACAGGCAAAATTTGAGCTAGTTACTCAAAACTGATAAAAATGATTGGCATTATCTGCATGAGTTTGCTGCTGATTTTGCTACAAGTATGTACCTTTATTGGTGCATTGACACATGGTTAGCAAGTTTACACATTGCTAAGGTGTACTGAAAATGTAATATTGCATTTCTTTTTTTTATGTTATCTGATGCTACAAGAGAACCTAAAATTTATTGTTTTATGTTCAGAATAAAACAACAATGATAGAATAAATGTTGCATTAAATATCTCCCATGAATAACAGACATTTTAGTGTAATCAGTTAAGACAGCTGAATGGTTTTCTCAATTTTCTCTCAGTTTTACTGACCATTTTTGCATGACTTATGTTACTCTGCTGCAGGTATAGGTGACCATAAAGGGGTTGCTCACCTTTAAATTAATCTTTAGTATGATGTAGACAGTGCTATTCTGAGACAGTTTGCAATTGGTCTTCATTTTTTTATTTGAAATATTTCAATTATTTAGCTTTTTGTTCAGCAGCTCTCTAGTTTGGAATTTCAACAGCTATCTGGTTGCTAGATTCCAATCTAACCAACAACCAGGCAGTGGTTTGAAAGAGAGACTGGAATATGAATAGGAGAGGGACTAAGTAAAATAAGTAATAAAAAGTAACAATAACAATTGTAGCCTCACAGAGATTTGAAGTCAGAAGAGGTCAAAAGAGGAAGACAAATAATTAAAAAACTATAAAAAAAAATGAATACTAATTGAGAAGTTGCTAAGAATAGGCCATTCTATAACATACTAAAAGTTAACCTGATGATGAAAAATTCTGAGACAATTTGCAATTGGTCTTCATTTTTTTTATTTTGTTGTGGTTTTTTTATTATTTAGCTTTTTGTTTGGCAGATCTTGAATTTGGTATTTCAGTAGCTGTCTGGTTGCTATGACCTTATTTACCCTAGCATCCAGTCAGTAATTCAACAGAGAAATGGAAATCTGAATAGGTGAAGGACTGAATAGAAAGATAAGTAATAAATAGAAAGAATAACAATAAAACTGTTGTCTGGAGGTCAATGACACACATTTGAAAGCTGGAAAAATACAGGAAAGTAAGGCAAATAATTAAAAACCTATTTTTAAAAAGACCAATTGCAAAGTTGCTAGGGCATTCTATAACATACTAAAAGTTAACCTGATGATGAAAAATTTGCAATTGGTCTTCATTTTTGTATTTTGTTGTGGTTTTTTTGTTATTTAGCTTTTTGTTTGGCAGATCTTGAATTTGGTATTTCAGTAGCTGTCTGGTTTCTATGGCCTTATTTACCCTAGCATCCAGGCAGTAATTCAACAGAGAAATGGAAATCTGAACAGGTGAAGGACTGAATAGAAAGATAAGTAATAAATAGAAAGAATAACAATAAAACTGTTGTCTGGAGGTCAATGACACACATTTGAAAGCTGGAAAAATACAGGAAAGTAAGGCAAATAATTAAAAACCTATTTTTAAAAAGACCAATTGCAAAGTTGCTAGGGCATTCTATAACATACTAAAAGTTAAGTTAAGGGTGAACCACCCCCTTACTATTTTTTCTAAGCATGCACCGCATAACTTTTTATAGGCACAAATAAAGTAGGTCTTTTCTAAAGGCTATTCGGTCCTCAAATCAAACATGGTAATCAAAAAAACACTGTTCAAAACCCTATAGGCAAAATAATCATTAATTGAATCACTGATATTTCCAAGGCTTCCAGTGCAGTAAACCTGGGTCAACTGAATATTGTCATGGGTATATATTATCAGTTTTTCATTTCTTTCCTATTATGCTGGCTAGCACTCATCACCACAGTCACTTGTGTGCATCTCTGATTCATTACACAGGATTTCAGAATTGCAGGGGAGAATGGTGTGATCTTTCCAAAAGGCCCCCGAGGTGTGACACAAAAAAACAATATCAGTCTTCCTCATTTTTAGACTGTACAGTTAGCACATATTCCATGCACAGAGTAGCGAGTGCTCTGAAAACAAGTAATAACTTGGGGTAGCTAAGGTAATAGATAAATGGAAAAAGGCTTGTTAGTCTTAAAAGTGTTGCCAGTATAAAAAGCCTGGTTTTTATTTACTGCTCTTCTAATACTATAACAATTTGAATTATTCCTCTGAAACAATTGCATTTATAGCACACTTGGGGCTGATTTACAAACACAAGCAACCACACAAAGGTTTTTGCCAATATTATTATAATAGATAAAGAGAATGCAGTCAATAGCAATAGCAGTCAATCAGTAATTCGTTTTGAACTAAATGAAATTAAAAGCAACTGGTTGCTGTTGGTAACTGCAAATGAACAACTTGGCACCTTAGTAAATCAACCTTTTTTCTGTTAAAGACAACATTTAAATAAGTTGTCATGTACCTCTTCTTTTTCTTTCTGCTTGCATAGGAAACAAGATTGGTGCAGTTTGCACTCTTGGCATCCAACTTTAAACAGAGAGGGTAGGTAAGCTGAAGGAGAGTCACTTCAACTATTAAAGGGGTTATTCACCTTGAAATGTTAACTAAAATAACTTTTAGTATTATGTAGAGATTGATATTCTAAGACAATCTGCAACTGGTTTTCATTTTTTCATTATTTGTGATTTTTTAATTATTTAGCATTTTGTTCAGCAGCTGTCCATTTTGGAATTTCAGCAGGTATCTGGTTGCTAGGGTCCAAATTAAACTAGCAACCAAGCAGGGGTTTGAGTATTGCTGTAAAATGAATAGGAAAGTGGCTGAATAGAAAGATGAGAAAATAAGATAAAAGCTAACAATAACAATTACATTGTAGCCTCACAGAGCAATAGATTTTTGCTTCTTTGATCAGTGACCCCATTTGAAAGCTGGAAAGAGTCAGAATATAAAGGCATAAGTCAAAAACCATAAGGAATGAAACAAATTAAGACCAACTGCAAAGTTGCTACCTATTGGCTATTTTCATACTGAAATTTAACCTACAGGTAAACAACCTCTTTAGCAGAAAATGCAAGTGTCCATATAAGATGTCCAGAAAGGCCTGTTAGAAAAGGTTTTGGTTCTTAATTCTGATAAAAGTGCCTTTCATGACTTTGGAGGTAGCAAAAATACCCATCAGTATGTAAAACCTCTGCAGCAGAAATAAATATACTTTAAAAACCAAGCAGGTTATAGGAAAAGGATTTTTTTTTTTATTTTTCATTTTAACTTTGAATCCATTAGTTGATTCAATATCCCCTGCTGTTCCGCTATGAACATTTTGTTGCTTCCACTGTTTCCCCCCTCTAGGTTTTACTGCTGGCAGATTTTTAATTAAGAAAATAACATTTGAAAACAACGTTAACAGTGTATACTCTCATAAATAAAGTTTTGTTTTTTAGCTAATATGTGTATATATATATATATATATATATATATCTATATATATATAGATATATATATATATATATATATATAGAATAGAAAATAAAGAAGCCGCTCTCACAGGACTTATGTGAAAAAATAAAGATTCCTTTAATGAATGGTGGACTGACGTTTCGGCTGAACACCTCAGCCTTTCTCACTTTGAGAAAGGCTGAGGTGTTCAGCCAAAACGTCAGTCCACCATTCATTAAAGGAATCTTTATTTTTTCACATAAGTCCTGTGAGAGCGGCTTCTTTATTTTCTATTCTGTTTCCGGATTTTGGACGCTGCACCCAGGCAGAATTTGTGCTTTACACGTGAGTGCCAGTGACTTCTATTCCTATATATATATATATATATATATATAATCTGTTTTAATCAGTGACTTGGCTGGCATTCCTTGTTCATTCTCATGGAGTGGAACTTAGTACAGTACTGTATCTGGATAAGAAATAAAATAATTGTTTTTGTTAAATGTTATTCAACATCGGACGATACCCTGAGATGTTTATCGGGATGAGTATTAAATTGCAACATTTTTAGATACAGAAATTAATGTTAAAAAAAACCTGTGGTGCATATATTAATATTCCTAGCCACTCATGAAACAATTGCAGTTCTTTGCAAATTAAAGTATTAAAATATACAAATGGTTTTGTGTGTACTACTGGGAAAGGTTCTTTTAACCTTTCTCTGAGTTCTATAATAAGCTTGCCATAACAGTTTACACTGGGTTATGAAACCATTTCCTTTTTTCCATCTTAAGAAAATACATTTGCAACTATCCCCTAAAAACCTATTCTAGAAAAGAGAAAGCACACATAAAAATAATTATACACTAGAAAAAGACATATTCTGGTAACATAACCCTCTTTTGAGCTGAGTGAGAAATAAAGGAACACACAGAGGAAACTGGTGTCATTCCTTTAGAAATCACTCAAAAGTTTAACCCAGGAAGGAATTTAAAATGATCCCTGACTAACCCTGTATCCTGTCTTTTTACTACCCACAATAAAAAGACTCAATTAAGGTCAAGGATTTCCAAACTGCAGTGCTGTGGTTGTTTCCAAACTACACGTCCCAGTATTCCCCAGCTGCTGACAAAGAATGCTGGGATCTGTAGTAAACACAAGCTGGAAAACTGCTTTTTGGAATTTATTTTATTAGATCATATCTCTGCAAGGCAGCAATACTGCTGGTCCCTAGTGTTTGGATCATAAAGAAGTGGGCTATGTTTAATGATCTGCTATGTTTAATGATCATTCCGTGCACAGTTTACTGTACACCATAGCCTCCTCTAGCATTCAGGCTGTGAAGAAAAGCTGCATTTCGCAAGCCCATTCCATTTGCAGCCAGACTACACACATATAAGATACTAACACAGACTTATTAATACAGAAGTACTTCTCGCTTGTTGAGCTAAGTGCCCAGCACCACTGAGCAAACAAAAGTTGACTTTATAGTGCAAATACCCAAAGTAACATATACAAGACTACCCCATTTATCAACTTCAATGTCAGGGCTGCTGTCAATCTATATATACACTCTAAAAGAGCCATATACCTTTACATGCTTCCTCTTGCAGTCCTTTTACAGAAAATATTAAATGTTGTGCTAGCAAGAATCTGATCTCAAGGTACGTCTGCCTGAAAGCGCCAGTCTTACTTCTTATATATAGATATAAAGCCCTGTATTCCCTATAAGCTTTTTCATTCCTAAAAGGATAGATGTGCTCCGGAGAAGCTGCCATCTCAGATCTACATCCTTTTCATGAATTACCTGGCAATCTCTGCATCAAGATAGCAGCACTCTATAACTAGGATTTTATTACCATGGTTGCATGGAGTTTATTGCTGTCTCTGTAAAGCAGCCAAAAGGCCAGTGTAGCATGCCTGGAGATAAAGCATGTGAAAAGCCGAGCAAAGTTGCTCCATTTTTCACATGGCTCAAGGTTAATTGCAAATCTAGGAAAAAACAAAAGGATGAAGCAGTGGATTCCCACTGTTCACAAAAAGGTTTTCCTCCATCTTCTCTCTCTGTTTGCTGTATAGACAGTCACACAAATAGTTTTGCATCTTTTGTGGAATGTGCCGCTGCACCAGTACAACTCTGTGACTGTCAGGGCATTGCTGGTAAAAGAAATGGCTCACTCTGCTTTTTAAATGATACAAATAATACAAAAAATGAAATTTCTTAGAAGTTGTCTATTGTATGATAACGTATTTAGCTCAAGAATACTACAGTCATTCAGATTTTAACCATGTGCTTCCAGTTAAGGGAGCCAAAAAGTGTGCCAAACTTACCTGTCAGTGGCAGCCTCAGGGTGCTCCTCTGGGATTGCCTGCACCTCCTCAGCACCCTTGCTCTCTTCTTCCTTCGCCAGTTTCTCCTCAGTGCCAGGCTTTGGAATATCCTCGCTTGCCTGAAAATTTTCAATGATGTTTTGTTGCTGCCAGGACTGGATGGATCGATTGTATGCAGGGGTTGGACCTGGCACTGGTGCCAGTATGTTATGGACAGGGCTGCTGTTTTTCTTTAGTCCATTCCTGTCCCGTGAGTGGCTTTTCAACCTATTGTGAACCGGTGTCCCCCTGTGCTCATATCCTTCCTGCTGCAGGCAGCCACCAGAGCCTGCAGAGCCCTGAGAGGGGTGGCTGAACCACCTCCAACGCAGCCTTAGGATCTGCTTCACATCAAACTCCTTTTTCCCAGATACCGACATGCTTCTACAAAAAAATAAGGTGAATGGAGAAGAAGAAGAAGAAGAAGAGAAGGAAGAAGAAGAAGAAGGAAAGCTAAAATATATGTATATTAAAAAAATAAGAAAAGGAGAGAAAGAGAGGTAATAGAGCACTGGTGTATTTCCAGAGCTGGTTAAAATCCTTTGTTGTTACTTTCTTTGTAGCCTTTCTGTCTGCCTCCTCTGTCTCCTAAAAGAACCTGCAAATAACAGTTGTCCCTGTGTAGCATGCTGCAGCCACTCAGTCCCATGCAAGGCTAAGTGTGGAGGTGGGATTCCATACTGACAGGGCGATGAGGTCACACCTTAAACAAGTAAATCAGCTCAGCAGGAGAGGAAAGTAGCTTCTATAATACTCCTCAGCTCATTGCTGGCCTCGCACACTGCCAGCTCTTGTCGACAGTCAGGGCTCACATGATCTCCTCCTCACAACTCACACTGCAATTTAAGATGCGAGAAAGCACATCCAGCAGCAGCAGCAGCAGCCTGATAATAGCAAGGCTCTGCCTTCTGTGGCAAATAATGTATGTTTCACTCCGGAATGGATGAACAGCCGGTGCACCTTGCATCCCTCTCTAGCTCGTTTGTTTGTGATGATTCAGGAATAAATGCTTGCCTCTATTATCCCGAGCTATGTGCGAAGTTTAATCACGTGCATTCTGCTTACACACGGGAAAGGTGATTATGAGGCAATGTTATAGCTCTGTAGCCTTGCTCCATGTTTAATGCTAATAGAGGAAAGGCAGTGCCTGCAATGTGTGTGTAGTAAATAGTGTGTGTGAGGTAACAGTGAGCAAGTCAGGGTTGGAAAGGGGTCTATGCAGGGGGGACTGGGAACTGGGTGTGAGAGAAATAGATATGTTAATAGAAAATGATGTTGTAGTGCAACTGCCAGATAATCTCTGGGGATATAGTTTCACAAAAGCAGGAGGGAAACAGCCTGACATAGCGTATTTCTCTTACCATGCCCCGTGTCCCCTGTGGGCGCTGGGCAAACACCTTCTCGGACCTTCCCCCAAAACTGTCCCTGCAGCAAGTGACCACCTCTGTGTGGCTGCATGTCCTAACAAACAAGCAAACCGTTTTTCTTTGTCTTCAAACGCTGGTGACAGGGTCCAAAAAATTTTATATTTTTACTTATTATTCAATAGCTTATTTGGATATGATGGACTTTATGCTACTACAGGTATAGGATCCATTATCAACAAATCTGTTGTTCAGAAAGCTCAGAAATATGTTAAGGCCATCTCCCATAAACTCAATTTTAATCAGGTAATTCAATTTTTTTAAAAACAATTTACTTTTTCTCTGTAATAATAAAACAGTACCTTATACTTGATCCTAACTAAGATATAATTAGTCCTTATTAAGGGCAAAGCAATCATACTGTGTTTAATAAGTAAATCATTTTTAGTAGACTTAAAAATATGGAGACGCAATTTATAATACAATCCCATATCCAACAAAACCCCAGATCCTGAGCATTCCGGATACCAGGTCCCATACTTGCTATAAATTTGTGCCTAAAATACATTAGTTTCCAGTTGCTTGATTTTGTATTAGACCATTCATGGGTTTTATTGATAGCCACACAGAAAATGTTTGTAAAATAATCCTCAGAGAGATATGTAGAGATACAATAACATACCTCTCCCTAAAATGTACTTAACATAATGGTACATCCAATACAGGTATATTGGATCCTTCAGCTGCTTTAGTGGTATTGCCTTTTTCATAGAATCTTAAATCCATAACCCTGGTGTGGTTGGCACTTGGGTTTATAAGCAGTATTTGCCCAAGGTGGCACAACTCCTGCCATGAAACACTGTGTCCTTCCTCTTGGACAGCCTTCTATTGTAAAAGTTATGGTCTTCTATGTTCTTTGTGGTCAGACAACCTTCCGTGTTTTGGGTTTTCTATTTGTCTGGTTCTACCTTTTCTACCTTAAAGGCTCTTGCACACGATCATTCTTAACTGCCACCCTCTACCTAGGGAAAGAAATGCAACCCTTTTTTCCCAATCATTTTGTATTCAATAAAGAGCAAGCAAGTGCTGAAAGCTGGTGAAATATATCGAGTTGCAATCCACCTGCATTTGGAATGCGCCACAATGAGTACAGCTTAATAGGTAATACAGCCCAACATTTCTTCCAGAATTTTCATGTGCTGAAACTCATGAAAGATCCAGTGCTGGAGAATACAGTTAAAAATACTCTTCTCTAAAAGCCCTACCACATGCATTCTGGGCACAGAGTGCTATTCTCAGTATATGAATAGAGACTGATTGAGCTAGTAGCAATAGCAAGTATCAGTCTTATACAAGATCAGAATAGCCCTTTAATCACCCTGTGTCTACGTGGGTTTCCTCCACATACTCTGCTTTCCTCCCATGCTCCAAAAACATACAGGCAGACTACTTGGCTCCTGATAAATATTGTCCCCTCTGTGCATGAATTTGAAAGGAACCTTAGATTGTAAGCTCCACTGGGGCAGGAACTGATGTGAATGATGTATAATCACTGTAAAGCGCTGCAAAAAAATGTGTGGCACTATATAAATACAGGAAATAAATAAATGAAAGGAGCTTTATACTGACATATGGGCACTAATGTCTAATAAATGCTTTGATAACAATGACATGCTTAGTGAGGTTAGCGCAGAGATTTTTCATTTTCTCATGGTTATTTGATCACAGAGGGCACTGTTTCCATTTATTCTGTAGATGATTGTATTATAGCAGTATGGTAACACTGATAATAATCTAAATACAAATATGTGCCTAAGAAGATTCTTGTGCAGAATGAACAATGCCAGTATGTTTTGCTTCCAGGGCAGTACAATCATTGGTGCAGCGGGGGTAGCTGCAGGGGCTCAGGCAATGACAGCAGCTCACTGAGTTTAAATAGTACAACAGAATGGCTTTCTGCTGTTTTTTGTGAAATAAGGTCCCAAAATATTTCTACATTGGGGACCTTTAATATGTTGTTCTGCACATATTTTCCAGGCATTTTGTAGAAAAATAACATAAAACAATTTCACTTTGCTTCCTTCATTTCTTTGCACCTCAGTTGGTAGACTGGTAGTTCCTGCTGTGTGTAGGTTACAGAAAATTGAAGGTTAACCAATGCAGGGGGATTGGGGTCTTATAGGTCCTGCTCGACAGAACGCAGGTAGCATAAACAGGAGAGACTGTGTATTACAGCTTCCAGTGCCTCTGCTTGCATTTATTTAGTCAGGTACAGCCTGCAGATAGATCAGATAGATGTGTAGGCCAGTCCCTACCCCCCTTTGAATTGTTCAAATACACATGCACAGAGCCATGCATGCCAGAAATCCTAAGGGAATTCAAAGTGATAATGTTTGTTCCTGAGGTCAAACATCTAGTGACTGAAACGTTGGACTTGTCCAATAAATTTCTTTTTTTTTTCTGTTGTGCAAATTCTGATAGCATGGTGCTCTTTTGGTCTGTTTATTCCGGCACAGGATCTATTACTTGACACCTAGGGTATTCTGGAAAAGGGGTTTTCTGAAAAAAGGGTCTTACCATAATTTGGTTAAGCATACCTTATATACACTAAAATATATTGACACCCAAGTAGGATTGATTGACAATAATATCAGTGTTTGCAGCTTAATGACAATGGTGAAGTTTTGTATTAGAAACCATTAAAACAGTTTGAATCAGGTTTATATATGCATATATATATATGTGTGTGTGTGTGTGTGTGATTGTGTTGGCAAACATATTGCTGTGATCATTTTGCCAAATAATGGAATATGAGCTGTGTTACTGCTTTCTATTCTCCTTTGCATTGTTTGATGTGGAAACAAGAACATTTACATTTAAACATGCACCATTTTGTAGAAAATACGGCTCTGAATAATAGTTTTTGTTTGGGCTTGGTTTAAACGATTTAGCAATTAAGCACTTTTGTCGCCAAATAAGTTTGTTAGTAAAGAAGTATCTGCACAATGTATGACTGATAAAAAGACATGTTTTAAGGCTGTTTTATCCAGTAATACAGCATTTATTTATTACTTATACATTATATTTTATTACCATCTGTTTGCACAGTGAATATCACCCTTGTAGGCATAACAAAGACATGATATAGCCATCTTTTGCCGACATGATAAATGCTTTGATGCATCTTTTAACCTTTGCATTAGGGCTGTACATCAATTAGATTAGAGTAGTTGGAGCTAATTGTGAAAAACAGTTATAATTAACAGTATAAACAGCTATGATTACATTCTTTTACAAGTGTTGCACAAGTAATTATGGAAAGCTGTGCAAAACAATATTGGTTAAAGGGCAGACTTTTCCTCCCACTGAATATCTAAAAATTCCAAAAGTATGTGTCACAAAAAATGTGTCACACAATGTACAAAGTATAAACAAAAAACCTGCAGTCGGCCATTTTTCACACTTTGGCTACTGTGAGGGGGGGCATTGTGCAAATAGATGCAGGCCTCTTTACTCTATTTCAGAGCACATAGTCCTGGGGATTGCTGTTTGAATGTAGTGCTGTTTGCATTAGAACGCATCAGATTTAAAATGGGTTGGTGGGGGGAGGCACATAGGTGTCTTTCCTTCCAACTCCCTACCTGCCCTAACTATTTAGGAAGTAGAACATGAGACAGGCCACATATTGGCCCTTAAATTATGGCCTAAAGGACAGGGCTGGGTTGTGCCTCCTGATACTACAACCCCAGCGGTGCAGGTGTTAATTGAGTACTAAGGAGCACATTCTTGCACCCCTTAATGCTTTTGCACTCCCCCCCCTCTATTGTTTCTTAAATATAAACTATGTGCTGTTTAGTCTTTTAGTTGCTATTATGTTCATATTGGTATTATGATAGAATTAGATCTCCCATGAAATGTGAAAAATTTTACATTGCATTTTTATGAAATATATGGGTGGAAGAAATGCAGAGGCACTATTTTTTATCCACTGGTTCGACTGCCCTTAGGTGAAATAGGACCATGACAAGCATAATTCAATTAATGTACGGCAGGCATGGTCTTTTATTTTTAATTCATTTTTTCATGCTGGAGTCTTGGCTTGATGTGAGCAAAGCACTCATTAGGAAATCTAATCAGGTGAATACTGGCAACTTCATGTTCATGAATTTTCCATCACCTTATAAAATATTCTCAATTTAAGTCCTGGGAAATTAGCATATACTACTTTTCACTGAGATGTGTGTAGAAGAAAATGAAATGTATATTTTTCTTTGGTAGTTTATTGACAGTCCTGCCAGTCCTTTATAGTGTGAGTAGCAAGACAAAGATGTGGCAAAAGGCACATTCAAATGTTTGCTTTGTTTAAACATGCCAACATACTGTATATGTGTACACCATATTTTTCAATAATGTTCTGCTCAATTGCACACCTTTAAATACATTTAAGAAAGCTTGTTTTTAATCACATTTAAATGGAAATTGTTTTTTTCTACCATTTATTTATATTTGTACAGGATTCACTTAGGACAGTACTACAGAACAGTTATGTTGTGGTCTGTATTACATTTCTGTTCTGTTCCCCTGTGGTTGTATCTTTGCTGGTTTTTTTTTCGGCGCCTTTATGACTTTTCGGAAATTATCGCGACTTTTTCGTTACCAATACGAAACGCGAGTTTTTCGTAGCCATTCCGAAAGTTGCGATTTTTTCGTAGCGTTAAAACTTGCGCAAAAAGTTGCGATTTTTTCGTAGTGTTAAAACTTGCGCAAAACGTCGCGCCTTTTAAGTTTTAACGCTACGAAAAAATCGCAACTTTTCGCGCAAGTTTTAACGCTACGAAAAAATCGCAACTTTCGGAATGGCTACGAAAAACTTGCGTTTTTCCGCAAAAATCGTATTGGTAACGAAAAAGTCGCGATAATTTTCCGAAAAAATCGCAAAATACCGATCATTACGAAAAAAACGCAATCGGACGCATTCGGCCCGTTCGTGAGTAAGTAAATGGGCCCCTAAGTGACATGGAGGGTCAGGTGCAGGTAGAGGGTGGAAGGAACAAAACAAGAAAGCAAGGTCCATAGGAACAAAACAAGAAAGGTCTTTCACTAAACATTTGCAACAAGTGGCAAGTGTAGGGTGCAGTTGTACTCCTCCACCAACTATACAGTTGGTACTATACATTCAGGCAGGTAGCATTCTCCTTGCACCTGCCAACCACACACCAATCTTGCAGACATGATGAATTACTGCAGGGAATAATATTTGCTAATACCGAGTATGCAGTGACATTTACAACACACCAGTTAAATGGTCATGCTTTGAGCATGTGCTGATGTTGCTTCCAGAGACAGGAAGTTGGCATTGAGTGTTCTAACATAGGGCACATGGTTTTAGATGGAGTGGTTGGATACTTATGGACACATAATGGAGTTAATGAGATGAAAAACTTGTGTTACTACAGTTTATCCATTTACTCAATGAATCCTGTTTAGCTTGCACTTTACTTGAAGGGCTGATAGGAATATCTCTATTTTGTAAGAAAGAGTTGAATGTGTTTCTTTCTGATTGAAGAAGCCATTTGGATAAGTCCTTCCATTAAGCACACTATAATAATAACTGAGGTGAAAATATCCTTTTGAGCATTAGCTCATTTAGTTGGGCTTATTTAGAAAAAGCATAAACGCTGCCTGAACTTCCAATTTATTTTTTACAAAGACATAACTGATTCTGCAGATTGAAAGGAATCCATGATAGTCTGTTTGTGTTTCAATGAAGATTTCAACCCATACCCCCATTAGGCTTAAAGTATAATACAAACCCTCCTTCATCTTGTTTCATTGTGAAGTGTTTTATTCTGCTTTGAGTTTCAGACAATTGGTGTGCCACCCACCAAAAAAAGCAAAATCTATCACTCCTTTAATTACAGTCCTGTTGCAACCCTTAGTGACTGTGTACCCTATGGGAGGTGTAGGAGAGGCTGGGTTATGATCAACTCTCTCCAATCAAGACAAGCCTTCTGCCTTGAGGTACATGATAGTATTTCAACCTCAGAAATGGTAATTATTAATGTGTAATACAGGTATGAGACACATTACCCAGAAAGCCATTATCCAGAAAGTTCTGAATTACGGAAAGTTCATCTCCCGTAGACTCCATTTTAATCAAACAATTCACATTTTTAAATATGATATCCTTTTTCTCTTTAATAATAAAACAGTACCTTGTACTTGATCCCAGCTTACATATAATTAATGCTTATTGGAGGCAAAACAATCCTACTGAGTTTAATTACGGTTTGAATATTTTTTTTTAGCAGACTTAAGGAAGGAGATCCAAATTAAAGAAAGACCCCTTATCCAAAAAAAACCCAGGTTCCGAGCATTTTGGATAATGGGTCCCATACCTATACTGCTTTTGTAGCTATTTCTATATATTGGCTGTCCTAAAAGAAGACTTAAAACAGCTAATTTTTCAGACATTCCAAAATTATTATTAATCTCTACAGAACCAACAGATACAAGTTTTGAACCTTTAGGGGATTAAGACTGTTTTGATATATTCATTAAATGATAATATTTTGTCAAAAATACAGTAGAAAATTCTATTTTGTTGTGAGATTATAAATGTACTAAGCTTTTTTATTATATTCATATTTCATATATATTCATATTTAACTAATGATTAGGGATATAAAACATTCCAGGCTACTTACCTAAAAGGGATTAGTTTTCATATTGCTTTATCATAAGGTGTTTTAGTAACCTTCTCTGTTCTTCCATCTGCAGTCAGTGTCAAAAGAGTCACACCTTGGTAGAGCCACTATCCCTCATGTCATTTGACATGGCAACTCGGTAACAAGACATCATTTATTTTTATGTTTTACTGTGACCTATATTGCTGTGATAGAGCCTCCCTTCCTTGTTTCTTGTGCATGCCTCCATCATCCCAGTACTTTCCTGTCTTCTTATTCTCATATTACTTTCCCTTTCTCCATTAATTTTACTTTCTCATATAATGTAACTGGCATTTTTGTTTAAATAATAGAAGTGTGGCAAGCCCTTCCATTTTGGCAGTATCCTTCTCTACATTTTGTCAAACATTTTGCTTCCGACACAAGAGAATAGAAGGAATAGAGGTCAAGTTTGTGCATTTTTTTTGAGACTGTAGTAGGAAAATATCTATAATGCGTAAAAGACACAGAATACTGTACTTGTTACCATTAAGGAAACAAACATCCTACTGTAGTAAATAGAATGTTTGAGAAATTAGCTAGTGTTCAGATGAGCATGTGGTTGGTAATTAAAATACAAAAGTTGAAAAGAGTGGGAAGAATTCTACAGTCTTTGGTTTCATTTTATTAAAAATCATTCAGGTACTAAGAAAAGTCATTAGTAACTTTTTTAAAATTAATTTCTTATGCAAAACAAAATCCTATCATTGATTTCAGACAAGATAATGCACTGTATACTGCAGCTACAGTATCTGTTAAAAACATTGAATTATTTTGGATTTAATATAAATATATATGATATAATAATTCACAATCTTTATTTGTTATAGAAAGAACTCACCCCATACTATCTCCTTTGCCTTCTCCTCTTAAATGTACTGATATAACTCTTAATTAGAGCTCAGAGTTATCAAGAAAAAAATAATGCACATCAAATAAAACTCACTGCTTCTGCAGATGATATATCATCAGTTGTCAAAAATTCTCAATTTATAGAAAATTCTCAGGTTCTACCCCTTGCAGCTTAGTACTGAAAGCCAATTATATGTTGTTGATCTTTCAGACTGTCTTCTAAACTGCCCTTCTTTAACTACAGAAAATGTACTGAATTTTGGAGAATGTCTTTGTATAAAATGTTAACATTCTTGAAATTAATTGATCTAATGGTAATCTAAAAACATAGTGACATAAATACAGTGAACTCTTCTCCAAGTACATTTCTCTAGATTAGAAGATCAAAATCTGAGTGAAAGGATTCAGATTCTGATAAATGCATAGGAGATAAATCTACCTGGAAAAAACTCATGCAGAAACCTTGAAAAGTCAGCAGTATAAGCAGTATTAATTTAATCTATAGAGGATTTTCTATAAAACATTGTAAAGTAGCCTTCGAAATGAATTGTTCAAAATGTAACAAAGCCAAGACAGATCATTTGTATGATACCAAATTCAGAGTTGGTAAAATAAATTAGGGAAGCTATCCACAACAACAGAAAAAAATTGTGCTTCTTTTTTGTTTTGATCAAGATTACATTGGCTGCAGCCAGAAAGATCTTCTTTTTTTCTAACAGGTCCACAAAAATACTTCTTAAAGACAAAACTACAATATGTATAAAAGACCTATGTTTAAAAGGAAAGTCAATGTCTCAAAACAAAGACTATACCAAAATGGTCTTTCTACTTACGTCGCTCACAAGAAAAAGAAAGACAAGCACATTACAGCAGCATTCAGTAACTGTAAATTTAGTACAGGTATGGGATCTGTTATCTAGAATGCTCGGGACCTGGGGTTTTCTTTGTAGTTTGGATTTCCATGCATTAAGTCTACCTAAACATTATTTAAACATAATATAAACCAAATGGGATTGTTTTGCTTCCAATCAGGATTAATTATGTCTTAAGGCCCCCATACACGGGCCGATAGAAGCTGCCGATATCCGTCTCTTGGACCGACTCGGCAGCTTATCTGCCCATGTAGGGGCAGAAACGAGCGGGCTGGCTGACCGATATCTGGCCTGAAATTGGTTAAAAAATTCAGTCGGATCGGGGGCCGCGTCGGCTCGTTGATGCGGTCCCCAATCCGACTGCCCCATTGCCGCCTACATAATCTGGTCGTTTGGTCCCAGGGCCAAACGTTCGGATTATTTTTTTTTTAAACTTCAAGCTCCCTGATATCGCCCACCCGTAGGTGGGGATATCGGGGGAAGATCCGCTCGATTAGCGATCTCGCCAAGCGAGCGGATCTTACCGTGTATGGGGACCTTTAGTCAGGATCATGTACAAGTTACTGTTTTATTATTACAGAGAAAAAAAGGAATAATTTGTAGAAATGTGAATTATTTGCTTTCCCATAATTTGGAGCTTTCTGGATAACAGGTTTCCAGATAATGAATCCCATACTATATATTCACATTTTATTATATAGTTATGTATGTATTTACAACATTTTTAGTGGTGTGAAAAACTATTTGCTACCTAATTTCTTATTCTTTTGCATGTTTGTCACACTTAAATGTTTCTGCTCATCAAAAACCGTTGACTATTAGTCAAAGATAACATAATTGAACACAAAATGCAGTTTTTAAATGAAGGTTTACGTTATTAAGGGAGAAAAAAAACTCCAAATCTACATGGCCCTGTGTGAAAAAGTGATTGCCCCCCTTGTTAAAAAATAACTTAACTGTGGTTTATCACACCTGAGTTCAATTTCTGTAGTCACCCCCCGGCCTGGTTACTGCCACACCTGTTTCAATCAAGAAATCACTTAAATAGGAGCTACCTGACACAGAGAACTAGACCAAAAGCACCTCAAAAGCTAGACATCATGCCAAGATCCAAAGAAATAGAGGAACAAATGAGAACAAAAGTAATTGAGATCTATCAGTCTGGTAAAGGTTATAAAACCATTTCTAAAGCTTTGGGACTCCAGCGAACCACAGTGAGAGCCATTATCCACAAATGGCAAAAACATGGAACAATGGTGAACCTTCCCAGGAGTTACCGGCTGACCAAAATTACCCCAAGAGCACAGAGACAACTCATCCGAGAGGCCACAAAAGACCCCAGGACAACATCTAAAGAACTGCAGGCCTCACTTGCCTCAATTAAGGTCAGTGTTCACGACTCCACCATAAGAAAGAGACTGGGCAAAAAACGGCCTGCATGGCAGATTTCCAAGGCGCAAACCACTTTTAAGCAAAAAGAACATTAAGGCTCGTCTCAATTTTGCTAAAAAACATCTCAATGATTGCCAAGACTTTTGGGAAAATACCTTGTGGACCGACGAGACAAAAGTTGAACTTTTTGGAAGGTGCGTGTCCCGTTACATCTGGCGTAAAAGTAACACAGCATTTCAGAAAAAGAACATCATACCAACAGTAAAATATGGTGGTGGTAGTGTGATGGTCTGGGGTTGTTTTGCTGCTTCAGGACCTGGAAGGCTTGCTGTGATAGATGGAACCATGAATTCTACTGTCTACCAAAAAATCCTGAAGGAGAATGTCCGGCCATCTGTTCGTCAACTCAAGCTGAAGCAATCTTGGGTGCTGCAGCAGGACAATGACCCAAAACACACCAGCAAATCCACCTCTGAATGGCTGAAGAAAAACAAAATGAAGACTTTGGAGTGGCCTAGTCAAAGTCCTGACCTGAATCCTATTGAGATGTTGGGGCATGACCTTAAAAAGGCGGTTCATGCTAGAAAATCCTCAAATAAAGCTGAATTACAACAATTCTGCAAAGATGAGTGGGCCAAAATTCCTCCAGAGCGCTGTAAAAGACTCGTTGCAAGTTATCGCAAACGCTTGATTGCAGTTATTGCTGATAAGGGTGGCCCAACCAGTTATTAGGTTCAGAGGGCAATTACTTTTTCACACAGGGCCATGTAGGTTTGGATTTTTTTCTCCCTAAATAATAAAAACCCTCATTTAAAAACTGTATTTTGTGTTTACTTGTGTTATCTTTGACTAATAGTTAAATGTGTTTGATGATCAGAAACATTTTGTGTGACAAACATGCAAAAGAATAAGAAGAATCAGGAAGGGGGCAAATAGTTTTTCACACCACTGTATGTATCTAATAAATTGTTGTATTACATGCTTTTTACTGTGCCCCTTTTTTAATTTCTGTTAAATATCTAACTTGAAATAAGAATCTACTCTTCTTTAACCTATTAAGTTTTAGGTGCTTTTTACATTTCTAAAGTGGATTGACCAAAAGTGCTGCCTAAAATGTGAACAAAATGTCTGGAGATGACCACTACATTATTATTCTATGATTTTACTATCCCTTTAATTGTAGATTAACTTCTTAGTGAAATATTGATTAATACATTAAGTTTTTGAGCCATTTTAATGCACATAAGTTTGTGCCATTAAATTCTAAGGATTTTAGTGAATTCTAAGGATTCTAGTGATTCAGTAAGTTAAGGTTTTGTAGCAGTAGCCCAGTGATCACCAGTTTCTAAATGCCCCTTCCATCTTCATGTATTCTTCAACTTCTTCCTGTGAGATTTTGACTAAGACCCTTTAAATTGCATTTTAATTCTTCTTCTATATATTCTTTTTATATCCTGGACAACGGAGTCTTTTTAGTATGATGCTAAGCTGATTTTTCAGTTTTCTCGGAAATCAAATTTTAGTGACTGAAAAGCAGATTCACTAGAAGGGCAAATTGTTATGCACCTCCCAGTTAATCCAGTTGGCATGTTGTTGTCCCAGACTGTGATTCTTTTAAGGCAAAAGCTGAACCTAAAGGAAAAAGAAACAGAACGCTGCTCCTCCAGGTACCAACTCGCATGCACAATTCAGTCAGTCAGTGCAAGGGACACCTGAACAGTTAGAAACATAGCAGTTGGATTCTCAGGAGGGTGCTTAATTGTTTGCACCCCCCCCCCTTCCCAGTGGATTCTGCTTTTTTCATTGTTACTAACCAGAGCTGGAACTAGGGGTAGGCAGAAGAGGCACCTGCCTAGGGCACAACAGCTAAGGGGTGCTAGGCAGGTACCTCCGTTGCAACCCCTAGTCTGGGATCTTTTACCCCTAGAGCTGATTTCCGGGTCGCTCCCCCCTCTGTGCGCTGTCTCCACGTTTAGTGCTGCACTCCCCCCTCAATGGTGCGCCCAGCCAGCTTGGCCCACCTCTTTTACTAACCATGGAACTCCTGTGGGCTGTATGTCTACCATTACAGTTTTCAGTAAGGGGTTTGAAGAACAGAGATTTTGCTCCTAGAGGACTAAAGCTGTCCCAGATTTTGTCAAATGGCCACATTAGCCGTGGTCCAGAATCCATAAAAAATGTATTATTTTATCTTTTTTTTTTTTTTTCTAGCAACTAAAACTTTTAAAAAATGTAGGCATAATAAAAGATGGTAGTGGGGCAAAGAACACATTTGTAATATTCTGTCTGTTATTGTGTTGATCCTGCACTTCTAAAGAATCCCCTAAGGACAAAATGTTATCACCTTATTTTTCTTTACTTCATAAAGTATACTCTTCACAGAATATTTTTTCTATATTCTTAGACAGTTAGAAGACATAATATACTTTCATACTCATGTAATTGGAATAGATTAGAATCTAGTTACATGATAAGACGTTCTTAGTCTGCAGAAATAAGACCTGTGGCTGGTTTTCTTCCTAGTTCAATGAAAAAGAATAGAACAGGTATGAATCCAGTGGGGATACTGCATTCTAATATGCATTTTCTTGCTGAAATAAATGACAGCCAGAGGGGACAGGGGGCACTGCAAACATGAAATATAATAAACAGGAAGCTTAGAGCGATCTGAAAAATAAAAATACACTTTGAAATATGGTATTCACGAACTCACCTTGTGATTAATCTCATAACTATTTAATGTCACTTGATTGCACCAAAGTGGCAGGAGGGATATATAAATCCACTTAGGGCCAACATGTTAACAATGCAAGATTAATAAAGGTAACATTCCTATAGCTAACAGCAAGAAGCTTCTTTCCACGCTGCACTGCGGGATGTAGAAATGTATAAATCAATCCAGCAGAACCAGTCATTATTGTGTCAGATATATTTTTCTATGCATTTATTCAGTATATCTTTAATTTACAGATTAAAATGGCAAGATTAAGGACCCCTTGAAAATGCATTTTTCAAATTCTGTTTCTTGTGTGTATAGGAGGGGTGCTTCTTACTGGTAAAATAATGTGTGATGCCTCTTCAAGGGTCAGCCTTGAAGGTTATTTCTTAGTGATGAATTATAGATGAGTTTAGTTTCATACATTGCTTTCCAAACCATAGACTCACACTACTTTCTGCAGTGTATAGTCGTTAGCCTAGAACATTGAAGAAAGATTAGAATACAAATTCAGGTTGCATACGTGTACTCTTTGCTGAAATTGTAGTTTATAGATATTAAAGGTGTTATTTATACAATGAATTTTAAGGTAATCTTCCAGCTCTAAAATATTAATATTCCATTACATATTGGCGATTAGTTCAGATGAATAAATCAGTTTATAAAACACATGTTAAGTATGCATCTGGAATGATCATCATTTGTTTATCCATCAAGAGATGAATACGTTTGCCATATACCTTTTTACGGACATGCCACAAAGGTGACTAAATAAAGAAAAAACTGTTTTGGGATTTTGCTAAATACGCTTTGTGTGAAGAGTCATTGAAACTTTGTGACAAAACAAAAACATTGTGTTACTCAAAACCTATTGAACTGCCGAACCTTGTGCCAAAACTAAGCAGTATGAAAATTGCATCATGAGTATAAAACTGCACTTTATGATGATGTTGATGTTTACCATCAATTAGAGATGAGTGAATCTGTCCCGTTTTGCTGCACTGAAAAATTCTCGAAACTGCTGAAAAATTTATAAAGTGGTGAAAAGTTTGCAAAACACGGCTCCTGCATTAATTTTTTAGGACTTATTTGACGCAACACCAACTTTTTTAACACGACTGCAACTTTTTGTTTAAAAAAAACTTTTTTACCCGCTCTGCGAATTTTTGTCCCAGTGAATTTTTGTGTCAGTTTTGTGAAAAACCTCCATGCCTGGTGAAAAAAATCACTACTATCAGTAACATATTTATAAGGCACCAGCATGTTTTATAGAACTGTACACCAGAAGATGCAGAAGATAAAAAGCCTCGCCCATTACAATCTAACAGAAGGGAGTGTGAGACACATTAGGACATGTTTATTAAATCAGTTATTCATCTGGGGCCCCCAAATGGACTCAAGTGCGTAGTACTAACATTTTTGGCCAGACTTCTTGTGTCCACTACAACTAGTCACTGGGTAGGGTTTGCTAGGCAGAAAGTTTGAACTTGATGAAAATTTTTGATTTTCAACCACAGATACTACAATACAAACTCACCAATCATTTTACTGAAAAGCAGGGGTATAACTATAAAGGAAACTGACCCTTCAATTGCTGGAGACCAAGGAACTATAGGGGGGCCAGTAGGACTTTGATTGATAAGCAGCTGCAATACATAACAGCTGGTGAATTTTACTTCATCACTCCTGTATCTGGGTTCCTCATACAGAGCAGAGACGCTGACAAACCTTCCAAATCTTTATAAGTTAGCAACTAAATCAATCTGGAGAACCTTGTAAATCAATCCATCATTTATTTAGGTGAAAAATGCACATTTCAGATCCAATGATCCTTCATCAGGTGCACAGCAGCTGGAAAGTTTGTGAAGATTAGTGATGAGCGAATCTGTTCCGTTTCGCTTCGCCGAAAAATTCGCGAATCTTTGAAAAGATCCGCGAAACGGCGAAAAATTCGGCTATTATTTTGTCGCGCGGCTCTTGTTTCGTCGCGCGGCTCTTGTTTCGTCGCGCAGCTCTTGTTTCGTTGCGCGGCTCTTGTTTCGTCGCCCGCGGCTCTTGTTTCGTCGCCCGCGGCTCTTGTTTCGTCGCCCGCGGCTCTTGTTTCGTCGCCCGCGGCTCTTCCAAACCTTCCAAATCTTTATAAGTTAGCAACTAAATCAATCTGGAGAACCTTGTAAATCAATCCATCATTTATTTAGGTGAAAAATGCACATTTCAGATCCAATGATCCTTCATCAGGTGCACAGCAGCTGGAAAGTTTGTGAAGAACTGAAGATTCTTATTCATCCAGGTCATGGTATATCTGTAGTAATAAGTCAAATCAACTGGACATGCTGTTTTTCGTTGTTGTTTTTTTTCCTTGAAGACGTTTCATCAGTCATGCAACTGGCTTTCTCAATTCAAAATAACTTGTACAAAGTTCTTCTTGGACCAGTGCTGTTTTGGCACCCCTGGAAGGTATAATAACACCTCAAAGCTCCAATCATGCTGATACAATCAACACCTCACCTTCATGCGATCCCTGATCCTATGCTGGTTATGATAAACAGATTATGCTGATTGGAGCAACATTCCAGGGTATTTATTCCAGGAAGAACTTTGTACAAGTCATTCTGAATTGAGAAACCAGTTGGATGACTGGTGAAACGTCTTCAAGAGAAAAAAAAACACAGCAAGTCCAGTTGATTTGACTTATTACTACAGATATAGCAGCTGGAATATTTGTTCTAGAAAATGTCTTGTCCCAAAGTTTAGGGGCCCAGTGATTTTGACGTGGGGCCCAAAAACAGTCATTCCAACATAAACAGCTGTGGCTCAAGTAGGGATGCATGGTACTCTCTATTTTGGGAAACAAATCCAGAATGGAATCTGAACCCTAATTTGCAAATGCACATTTGTAGTTTGATTCGTCCAAATCTGAATCCCAAACCGAATATGGGATTCAGTGCATCCCTAATAATAATAAGTTCATATAAATAGTTCAATTAGTTAATAAAAACAAATTTGTCATTGTGCAAATTTAATATAGCTTTTGCAAATGTAGTTACAGTTTAGTGACCACTTCTTACAGTAGAAGAAAGTTTGTCATTTTTTTAGTTTGTGCCAGTGCCCAGTGTATGTAATAAACGCAATAATATTTAAGTTAAAAGTTTGCACATGTACAATTAAAATTTGCAATGCAATAACTGTATAATGAAAAATATTACATTGCAAATTTTTATTCTTATTTGTGCAATTTTTTTCCTGTTTCTGACTTTTATTACATTCTCCCATATAACTGACTGAAGGGACAGGGAACCTTAAGTAGCAATTAACAATTATTTATAAGTAACAATTATTTACAAAAGCAGCTCTATCAGTAAAAAAACAATCAACATGGCCTATATGTAACTTTTAATATACCAATAACATTTTGAAGTCTAGTTTTTTAGTGTCAGTATCAGTTTAAGTTTATTAAAGTGAAAAAAAACTGCCATGACTAGATATTAAATTGTACCTGCCTGAATTAATGGAGGAAGGTGCTGCAGGTACTAGCTTGTGCAAGTTTGCCCCAGTGCAGTACCCCATAGCAACCAGAGAGTATTGTTGATGATTATTATTCATAACACATATTATTAAGGTTCTAACATATTCTGCAGTATTTTATAAGAGGGGTGGTAGTTAGACAGGTGTATACTTCAAACGTGAAAATAAAAATATTCACCAATAAATAAAGAGAGCTTTGCTCATTAGAGGTACAAACTAGTGGGACATTTGCATGGATAAATTCAGAATCTTACTGAATATATTAAATGAAGTGCCAAGGTTAATTTAAAAGTTTTATTTTCTGCTGTTCACATAGTTTGTATCCCTGATTTGGCCCCAGAGCTAAATAAGAATAGATACAGATTTCAAGGAGTATGCAATAGAATGTATGTACACTGTACTCTTGATCTGAGAGTCAAGAATGGATACTGTTGAACTTTTTCTGTGAAATAAAAATCCATTTATTAAACACCAAATCAATGTTTCAAGAAAATCCATGATTGCTTTTGGTTCCGCCCCAACTCCTTTTCAGGCAAACTTGGCTGTGTCTACCCTTAAATCACAGACCTATGAAAATATGACTAACACAATGCTATAGTTCTAGGGAAAACCATGACAGCAAATCATCATTCATCCTCAAATTTCCTTCTAATTGGCCTTCCGCCTTAGTCCCCCTTCCACTGCATTTGGTCCCCTAGTGGGCCATCAACACAATTTGGGAATCACTGCTCTATACAATACAGTCTCTGAAAGATCAATTAGATCTGCTTCAACAAAAATAAGCTGGCTGCTCTACACATAATAAGATTTATAGATCTCCTTTAAGCATCAGTTGTCATTGCCTTTTTTTGCTTAAATTATACAAACTTACTTGGTAGCAAGCCTGATCATTAATATTCACCATTTGGAGGATTATTTCTACCAGTGGAGTAATTCATTAGGTATTTGGTGTTCAAACACTGTGATTGATAATATCGAAACAGTAGAGCTGTGCCCTGTGGAATTATTATTTTTTAACATAATCTCCACAAGTACACTTAATCATTAAATACATATACAGCAGATGGTTCGTTAATTCAGAATTTACTTGCTTTACAAGGAGCACAAATACATCATCACTGTGTGTTATCTCCCTTGTGCCTCTGATTATGGATTGCAAGGCCACGCTGTCGTAACTCAACACCTTATTAGCTAACAGAGCTCAGCTCTGTGTACTAAAAATAAAGAGGCATATTTTACCGTAAATTATGACTCTGCATAAATTTGCTAAATGCATACTGTAAGGGGCTTATTACAATCCCTGTACTTAATTTTACTTTAAATGGTATTTGTGAGGCATAATTCTGATATTTGTTTTAATTGCATACATTTGAAATGATATGATACTTTTTAAGACCTAATTATAGAGTTTGTACTTACTGCATTATCTGGACTATACATTTTCTCCTAATTTTTATCAATGCACACTTGCCTTGGAGCCTAGTAAAATTGGTTTCAATTTTAAAAGGTGCTTGCCTATTAGCTCCCTTACCCAAACAAGGATATATATATATATATATAGTTAGGCAAATGACGGCACTCGCAGGAATTTTCATACACAAAAGGTCTGAAAAGAAGCTTCTTTGGTTTATTTAATCCAACATTTCAGTCCCTTACTGGGACTTTCATCAGGGATGCACGAACACCTAGGTATTAGCTTTTTCTTATGAAGTGCTGATTACTTGCTGCTTATATATAAATAAATATTTTAGCAGAAAAACACCAAACTGTATATCTAGAATTTTAAAATTACCTAGAAGCACTCTTTAATGCAATAATAATCCCAAACAGTGTAAATTTGTCAAGGATATCCCATGAGGAAAAAGCTGAAGAACTTTATGTCATTCATTGTTACAGCCAGAATATTTTTTTTATAGAGCTGCTCTAGATTTGATTTCTTTCTCCATATGCAAACCTAGTTGTCATCTTCATATATTCTTTCTTTTAACTCCTATTATGTCATCTTCGCAGATGACAGATTGCTAATCCACTTTAAAGATTGTGATATTCTCAGAAATGTAAGAATAAAATTGACTCTGCCTGGCATAATATCTCACTGCACCTTGCTATTCATGGACCACCTCAGTTTTAATCCTTGACTCATTCAGTTCACAACAGAGAATGAGGTTACTTCAGCTTTATCATTTTCTCACCTGCTTCCTGTATAATGAATTCAATCCCCTCTGAACCCCTCTAACCTCTCTCTGTGATACTGATCCTAGCACTAAATGGCTTCTCACTGCAAGTGTTTTATCCCAAACCTTTAATCTTGCAAAATTAATTTCAGTCATACTCTTAAAGACCTATGGTGGCGTGTAATTCCTGGCAAAACAGTTAATATGGTTGTACAAGTAGTTTGATAGCACACTATAGAAGATAAGCTTTATTTTATAGAGTAAACCTTCACTTAAATGACTTTTCCCTGCTGTGAAGCCTTACCCACTAGCTACCAACCCTTCAGCTAAAATGTTCTGTCCTCACCTTTTAATATTCAGATTAAATAAAATCAGGTCTAGCTTTAAAGGAGTAAAACAGAATGAAAGTCAAAATCACTGCAATCGATTATCCTGGCACATACCTTGTAAAATACCTGCAAACATAAAAAAAGATGGCAGTGCTGCACTAGAAAGTACCCTTGGTCAATGTGCTTTGAAAAAATGAGACATACCATCAAGTTAGTATTATATTCTGACTTTAGTCCTCCTTTCAGGTTAACTTTAAATTTTAGTATATCAAATGGGGGTCACTGACTCCACAGTCAAAAAAACAATTGCCTTGTTCAGCTACTATTTTATTGATACTGTTAATTTTCTCCTATTCCCATTCTATTCCTATTTTATTACTCCTATTTATATTCCAGTCTCTTATTCAAAGCACTGGTTCTAGGGTAAATAAGACCCTAGCGACCATATAGCTGCTGAAATACCAAACTGGAAAGGTGCTAAACAAATATATAAATAGCTGAAAGAAACCTAAAACCTAAAAAGAAGACCAATTGCAAAGTGTCTCAGAATAGCAATGTCTACATCATACTGAAAGTTAATTACACCTTTAACTACACCTTCACTTTACAGTTTATAAATACATTATACTTTTTACTTTTGTGTTCCAGTGATTGCTGACCCAGAGTTCAGCGGTGAGATCCACTCCTCTCTACTATTTTCTTAATAATGGTCTCAGTCTAAGGCATGACATGCTTCCTTTCAGCTGGATGAAATATGTTTGTTGTTGCCCCCCCCAATCACTTGAACAGGAAAACCAGTAATTGCGGTGCAAACACTTTTCAGCCCAGGCTCACAAAGGCACTTTCAGGCACAAGTGTATGGGAGCTAGGAAATGTGTATTTTAAAATTACATTCTGTTTGACATTGGCCCAAAACAAAATGTATACACAAAATCCTGAATAATGGTAGCAGAAAAAGTTTGCAGTATAAATGTAAAGTTTATTTGTAAGCAGGGCCGGAACTAGGGGTAGGCAGAATAGGCAGCTGCCTAGGGAAAAACGGTTGAGGGGCGCCAGACAGGAGCATCTCCTGCCTACCCCCAGTCTTCGATCCACTTTGCGACGCTTCGCATCGTACATCGACCCCCCCCCGCGCTCGAACTGCACATGCAAGCCAGTTCGAGCGCGGGGGGAAGAGGGGGGCGGGGGTTGGTGCGGGATGCAGGTGCAGGGGTGAGGTGGCTGACCGGGTTGCGGCAAATTTTCATGGAAGTTTCGCAAAACCAATGGCAAAATGCGGAAATTTGCAGCAAACCCATGCCTGGCGAAAAAATTTGCTCATCACTAAGCACCATATTTAAGACTGTTTTCAGAATGATGTTTAGGTTGAAGCCATCAAAGGGCACCTAATTTACTCTATGTAGTTACAAGTTGAGCCTGCAAGCACACCATTGCAGGAATGAACAATGGAAACAACAGGAAAAAGGTTTGTGGGTTGTGGGTATTTTACACTTTGTTCAAAAGTTGCACGCAAAAATATTGTAGGCAATGTGGGTAAGTTCCAAGATAAAATACAAATGAGCACACATAGCGGCAGATTTATTAAAATTCGTGTTTGTGTAATTTTTTCTACCACAGCTAAACTCACTTTTTAAAAAAGCATGAATGTCACACAAAAAAAGGATGAATAAAACCACAAAAAACATCAAACATTTCATGTTTGTAAGAATTTTTGTGCACTAAATCCACAAATTAAAGATTCTTACAATTTGCCTAGGATAACTGACATTGACATCTACCTAACTTCGTCAGCTTTTAGATGGCATATTTTACTTTCACATTTTTTGTAGTTTTTCTGCATAGTAAATGGTGAAATTGTCACTTTTTTCTCAAAAAAATACTTAAGCTAAAAAAAACATGAATTGCGGGGGAAAAAGAAACGCCACATAGTCACCATTTACAAAAAACATCATGTCTTCCGACATAAATTCCTCAACGACTGAATGCAGTCACTGCCCATTTTCAAGGTCAATTTCATAAGCAACAGAATAAACAGCTCTAAATAGAATAAATGCATGGTAGCCTTTAGAATAAAAAATGATTAGTGATAGTAAACATTCAGTACTATACATGTCATAATAGATGAATAAAATCTTCTTGAGACATATCATCTTTATCATCATCAGTTAACCACAAAAGGTTTAGGCTATTAACCAAAGAGAATGTGTTCAGGAGTCCATTCTGTATAGATGAAAGCCTATTAAAGAACTTAATAAGTGGCACGTGAGTCAAAAGGGTTAAACTTGTAAAGGAAATGACTTGGATGTGTTTTTGTTCTCTCACCAAATGTGCAGACTGACATTAAATTTCCTGTTATCGTATCTTTTTGTTTTCCCTCTCATTCCAGCACTCATTTGAAAGAAAAAATAACATACCCAAATATATGCTTACCAGCATCACAGCTCACTCCATTACTTAGCTGCTATTAAAAGAAAATATAGTGCAAGTGATTTCATTTATGACAGCAGCTAGGCCTGGCATGCAGAATTTAAAGCAACGAGTAAAATTAAAGAACTGACTACCCAGCTGTTACATTTTCATGATGCCAAGAATGTTACAAGATTTATTGTGAAGTAGCCAGAATATAGAAAGGAACAGTAACAAATCTCCAAGGACATTTGTGTGCCAGGCTACTCTTCTTGGGAACCTCTTGGGATGATGATCATTTCTGGTTTGGATATTTTCCACCCCTAAGCAAGAGAAAAACATAATTTTATCTCCTGGGATACGGGGACAAAAGATAAAAGAAAAAAGCTGATTTCTTTTTTTACTTAATGTAAACTTCCTCATGCTGAAGAGGAAATAGCATTTTGTTCCCTGAGCAGTAAACAGCTTTCAATTGTAAAAGGCATCTTTATATTTTGAAATTCGGCCATAGATGTTCCTGTACCAAAGTACATTTTCCCTTTTGTGTCAAAATATTTTACAAGGTTGCGCAGGATAGTTTCAAGGCTGCAGTAAATTTTCTGTTTTTAATAAAATGTGCTTGTTGTACCGCTGTTTAATTTTGTGGTTTTATTTTCATCTCATTTTTTATTTTGCTTTTTTTTGAGGTTATACTGCATACTACATTTTCTAAAGATAATTTGCAATTCAAGTTTTTTAAATTAACATAATAAGAACATCTACTTATTTCTAACATGACTGATTTCCACTGATCAATGAAACATATGCAGGTATATCTTTTCATAGTCATTGGATTTAAGATTTTCCATATTAAAGCTGCATTCCCTACAGCGTGGTGTAAAACAATTACCCAATATGAAGCAAGGTGTACAAGGCAGGGTGTGTACAATATTGTCCAGTCAGGACATAAACTTACAAAGTAAAAACCTATTCGATGAAAATTAAGAGCACAATTTAGTACCCCAAGTAAACACAAATGAAATGCATGTAATATAATAAATTAAGTAGTAACTAAGGTTAAAAAAAAATAACACATGTCCATGAAGTAATTCCCTCCTGACTCCAAGAAGGCAGTCAGACCAGTCCCTCAACTTTATACATAAATCATATCTCCCCTTAAGCGACTCTTTTACAGAGCCCCAACTTTGCTAGTCTTTTCCCAATAACTTTCCATACCCTTTACCAGTTTAGTTACCCTTCTCTGGTACCTTTATATATAAAAGGATTCTGAGGTCCTCCTTTATTATAGATTTGCCTAGTGCAGCTCCATTAAGGGTATAAATGTATTGCATCTTTTTTACATACCAGGTGAATAACCTTGCAATTAGCAACATTAAATCTCATCTGCCACTTAGTTACCCATATTGCCGGTCACCCCTGCTGCAAGGATGCCACATCCTGGATGGAATTAATAGGGCTGCATAGTTTTGTCTCATATGTAAATACAGATGCATTACACACACTACTAATTAATATTAAATAAGTAAAATAAGCTAATTAAAAGTGGACCCAATACAGAACCCTCTGGGACTCCACTAAAAACCCTACTCTAAGGGGCCGATTCATTAAAACACGAGTTTGAATTGCGACTTTTTCGTTTCTTGCACAAATTTTTCGTCGCCGGCGTGACTTTTTCGTATTGAACGATTGTAAACGGCGGGAAAACCTTTCCGACTTCGATCCTTCTATGCATGATTTTGGAAGCCTCCCATAGGACTCAATGGCACTCTGCAGCTCGTACTCGGCGCGACAATACGAATTTGTCGCGATGGCGAAAATAAATTTGCGCAAAAGTCGCAATGGCAATGAAATTGTCGCAAAACTAACGATTACTAAAAAAAAACCATTCTGACGCATTCAGAGCGTTCGTGGATTGATAAATCTCCCCCTAAGTATATAGAATATAACATTAACAACCACCCTCTGTACACTGCTCCATGAATCGGTTTTCTATCCATGTACAAACAACAATACTGGAACCTTAGTTAGAAAGTAGTTGTTTTTCAGATAAAGACTGGGAAAATGAAAATACCGGGTACTTTTTTATAGCTCAGTATTACTTTGTTCCATTGGGCATGCATTTTGTCCGATCCTGTGCTATTTACCCAGCTGCCTATTTAAATAAAGAAAGTTACAATCCCTGGGGGTGCCAAATTGAGGCACCTGAAACCCGGTGCCCCTGTTAGGAGAAAACTGCACCGGCCTGGGTGAATGCAAGCGAGCATTCCTTTACCTCTAGAGGCAAGAGGATTGTGTTCCTGAATTTATCCTGAGCCGGGGCAGTTTTCTCGTAACAGGAGCACTGGGTTTTAGGTAAGCAATTACAATCACTGGGGGGGTGCCTAACATTTAGCACTCCCTAATGATTTAGCCTCTCCTTCTCCTTCAATTTTACAGATTTTTGCTTTAGTTTAGAAATATCTAAGTACAAAGGGCTGCAATGCACTTGCGTCTGGATCTTGCACACTGCAAACTGAATTCAAAATATGTCACAAAGCACACTCCTGAAGAAGAGCCCTGTCCCTTACATCTGTTATAAGCAGGAGATGGCTCTCTAGCAAGCTTTATGCCTTATCTTTTTGTTTTTTTTGGTAACAAAGTGACTGCTAGGTGGATAGATAGCTGCATGCTGTGCTCCATTTGCCCTTCATAGGAATGTTACTAAACATATACCCCATATTCTAAGGTGAGCAAGGGGTAAAGAGGTAAAGAACATCTGAACATACCCCCCTTTTAAATGCTATTATAATAGTACATCCACATTTATCCTTGCCATGTAGATGCAAATTATTTCCATTTATTTTATATAGTATTTTGCCAGATGAGCAATATACTAGTAGACCCATATGCCCCATTTACTGCTGACTGTTTGCATACAGTTCCTGCCTCATCAACCCCAAGCATCCTAGGTATAACTCATAGATTTGTGTAGTTTCATGACTACTTAGCAACATCATCGTTTGACTGATGTTCTTCTCTTTTTCAAAGCTGTGAGCTGCTAAAGAAGTATATTTATGGATTTGGGTCAGTTGGCCTACAGTACATTTAAATACATATGTAGTTTGTTTAGAAGTGACAGGTTATAGCTATGAACTCTCACTCTCATCTGCACAGGAGGATACCCTGTCATAACTCAAAGCAGAGGCTGGGCGATTCTTTTCCAGATGCATCTGCATGTCCAATCTCCTCTACTTTACCATGTAGTAAAAGTTAACTTTGATATAATATAAATGGTTTAAATAAATGGAGAAAAGAACATGTTTCTGATACTTTTGTGCCATCTTTTTTCAACAATACAGAGTATTTTGTCTAGGACAAGACATATGTATTTAGCACATGGATGTAGAATGTTGCCTTTGTTCTGCATAAGTGGTATTGAGTAGTGTTATAAGGCACAAGGTCAGATCTGCTTGGACTGATACGTGTATTATGAAGGCATTAGTGAGGTGATGTAACAATATGGCTGAAGCTGGCAAACAGCTATTAACTAGCAGAAACTAGATGTCATTGTTCAAATGGTGGTAGACCACTGAATAGTTGCAAAAATGCTAATGGAAGGTTACTATGCAAAGGGCGCTACAGCATGTAAATTTAACAATTTTAGAATGTAATTAACTCCAGACCAGACCAATCCAGACCATGTGACTAAATACAGAAGTTAAAGATTTTCATGAATTAACCCCAAATAGTTTGAGGATCCATACATCTGGCTATTGTTTGGCCACCACTCAGAATCACCAATCAAAATTTTAGTTTTGTGGGTTGTTATTCTGGTTACTACATCTTAATTTTTATAAATGGTGTGGGCTAGTCCAAGGATGTAGTGTGGCATGCTTTACCATATAGATATCTCCCTAGGTTTTTTCATAGTCCATACACACAGAGTAACTGCAAACTTATTCTGACATAGATATTGGTATTCCCCTTTAGGAAGAGAAATTCTGTAAGATTTTTTGATGGTATGCTTAAAAATCAGTGGACATACTGAAAGTTTGAAATATATCTGCAGATCTTTTTTTCTTGACCAAATACTGCCTGACCTTGAGCCCCAGGAAAAGCACATTACCTTAGATTAAAAAAAATGAAGGTCAGTGTATTTCACTAACAGATTTTTTTTTTTTTTTGTTGAGGCTGCGTTTTTGGCTTTTGGAGATGTGTCCCTGAAGAAAATTGCAAGCTATCCATAAAAATGCACTGCTTGCCATGCAATTACCTTGTATAGAATGTCATATTCTAAGTTAGTTTAATATTTCATTATGCCTTTTCCCAGTTCTATAGAAACTGTCACATAATATCAGTTAAAGCATTGTCACCCCTACATCTAGCAGAATTTAATGAAGTTGGTTGGTGTGGAATATATATTATACTAAGTAAGTACAGACGTTTGAAGCATAAAAACTCTGTCTCTAGCGTAGAGTTATTCTACCCTGATGTGCAATCAAGTGCTCTAGCAGAGGAACAAAATAGAGTACAATGAACATTAAATGACCAGTGTTCTCTTCTCAAACTGATCCTAAATCTTCACAAAGATATAAGATAATTATATATTTCTTGTGCTAAGATTGCTATTCTTTCATGTTTCTACTCAGCACAAAGTGGTCTTCCTTAATCTCTAGGTAGGAATTCAAAATTAATTTGGCATAGTGTAAAAGTGTAACTGTAGAATAGAATACAAATTCTAGCAAAGAAATAATAACAAAAGAAATGGTTACTAATTTGTGATCTCTACTGCAATTTACAAGGACCCCAAAATAACAGCATAAATCAGACTCAAATGGATATATTTATAACAGGATAAAACAAAGAGTTTGCATTAGCTGGCTATTTCCTTTCTACTCACATTTAAATAATTCATCTTTTGATAAATATGTGGTTAAAGAATTGAAAAAGGATTCACCGACCACCAAATGTCCCTCTGGCCAATTGTGGCAAAGTCCATTTTCGCCCTTTGATAAATATCAGTTTAAAAGAGCAAGGTAATGAATATGGCACAATGCTCAAATAATTGTGGTTATTAAAGAGAATGTTACTATATGTTTATAAAATATGAATTAAATATTTGATAAGTATTCCATCCAAAATACATAAATTGGACAATTTTTACAATTCATGAATAAAAAAGATTAAAAGAAAAAAAAACTAAATCTAGAACCAATACATTGCAATACTGGCTGCTTTATCATTATTCCTTATAACCTTCCAAATGCCTGTGCTAATATGTATCTAACAGTTGTGGGGGAAAACACCTTTATCCAATCATACCCCACCCCACCCCCCACCCCCAGTATACAGTACTGAGCTCTTTTTTATAGGTTGATATATAAGGGGTCATTTACAAATGGCAGGAAAAGGTGCAAAGGGAAAAACAGATAAAAGCCACCATGGTTTTTACCTTTTACACCCTGTTCCTCCAATGTGCTACTACAAGTATTAGAATAAAACACAAGGACCACCTCCTAATAAATACAATATATTTGGCAGCACTGTATAAAAGAGGGGCAGCCAGGGGAGATCATATCTTAATCCAGGGTACCTTTTAAATAATAAAAGTGAAAAAATATACCAGTCATTGTTAACTTGAAGGTTCTATTTTTAGTTTATTGGTTGCCATTTTAAAACTTGAACTGGTTACTCTAGATCAAAATTGAGTGTAGTGGTCTGAAAATACAAAAGTGCTAATGAATGTTTAATGCTTTCTAGTGACACATTTAAGCACATGACACCGAATTGAGAGTTTCCTGTAGAGGAGACACCAAGCTTATAGTGAAAAGGTAAGGTGTTCGAAGAGGACCTTAAAGCTTCAGCCACCAATGAAGTTGCTTTCTCCCTTGTAAAGTGTGCTTTACACCTAGATGAATAAGCTCTCCTGATGACCAGCTTATCCAAATTGAGATCATGTATGAAAGGCCTTGCCTGTGTTCTTTCTACCTGGAAATAGAAAGTAGTAGAATACTTCCTGGACTTAAGTAAGGTGCTTACAGCACTAACAGAGGAGCTCTGCACCTCTAGGTTTTGCCATTCAGTCCCAAGCTGTTAAGGCCAATGGATCCAGATCTTGATGTATAAATACATCCTGAACCATGGGGAATCCACTGCCATTTGTAGTAGCTGTGGAGACAAGGGAAGCCTCACCTGTGCTATAATTATACATATTACCTCTGCCATGTCCTCCCTGATCTTCTGAATCACTCTCCAAATCAGAGGAAGAGGAGGACAATCTAGGCAAAAGGATAGTTCCACTTCTGCAAAAAGGCATCTACTGCTAGTGTGCACCAGTCTGGCCCTTAGAGTAAAAATGTCATTTTTAATTCTCTGATGAAGCCACTTCCCTGACTGCTTGAGGGACAGCCATCTGCCTTTGCTCTGAAGTAAAGTGAATCCCTCATGAGAATATATGGTGGCCCCTAGGTAGACAATCCTCTGAGAAGGGCAACACTTGCTTTTCAGCCAGTTGTGAGATCAACCATGACCCCTGCAGGAAATGTATCCCTGTTTCTTGTGATCCCTGGAAGGGTTAAGGAGAATACAGTCATTAAGGTGGTTAAAGATGTGTATCCTCTGCCAATGTAGTGCTCCTGGTTCCGGGATGCAATGGGTAAGGGATGATAGGCACATCCAGTAGTCTGGCCCTAGAGACTGCTTCACCAAATCCAATTATTCCATGCTTAAAAGTTGCACTCACTGCCTTCTTGACCAGAAACAATACTGAATAAACTCCAGATCTTAACTTGTCCTATGAAACTGAAACAATAAGTGCCTGACAAGTCAAGGCACTGAAAGGGAGCTTTCAAGTTTAAGGGGATTCTTGGAATTGCTGATTGAAGACAACCCAACAAAATATGTCTGATTGTGAATTCCAGTCTGTAGCCCTTCTTGATCACCATGTAAATCCAGGCATAATTTGGGGAATGATCCCAGGATCCTCAGAAATGAAAAATCAATGCTTCTCGTCTGCCTCTATTGAATCCACGTAGGTTGCTTTATCATCAGTAGGCATAGTAGTGTTTTTAAGCCATGGGACTGAGCAAAAGTCTTTAATGTCATTTAATTTAAAGGATACAATTAGCTAAACTTCTGCTGGGTTGGACAAAAGTTCCAACTCCTCCAACTCTGTCAGGAACTATAGGGATTCGATCCCTGGACTGTGTGTGGAACTGCAGGTGCACTTGCTTGGTGAGCCACCGGAGGCTCCATGAGCTCCATGGGATCAGTCGCCCTTATGTGCCTTCTGCATTTCCACCAGTTTTGCTTATGTTGCAACAGTTATCATTTATCACATGTGTGGCTGCTTCTCTAATTACCCGCCTATATAAACCCTCTTCGGGCAACACCCAGTTGCTCGATCATCGCTCCCGCTTAGCCTGGTCTTGCCACCTGATTCCGGATACTTTCTGTTACCGTGTTCCCTGCTTGTGCCCTGCCTGGTCCCTTTGATTGAATACCCTGGTTTGACTTCTGCCTGACTACGGACTTGCTTGAACTCTGCCTGGACTGACCTCTGCCTGCCTACGGACTTGCTTGAACTCTGCCTGGACTGACCTCTGCCTGCCTACGGACTTGCCTTTTGCCAGACTCTATTTGCTCTTCTCTGGCTTGTACTTTATTTTTACTTTGTTCTGTTTTGGTCTTTATTAAACATCCTTAATTCTCATACTTGGCTGTCTGGCCCTTTAAGGGAGTTCTGAGGGTTAATACACAAAGGCTCCTACCTGCTGGCCTCTTGCCAGAGGCCAGGCCTGACAAACTCAGACTTAACTAAATCTACTTCCTCCTGGTGCAAAGGAAACACTTAACTTCTACTTCTGGACAACACCAGCCTTTCATACTCCCTACCTGTATCTAAAAAGAGCCCGGATGCCAGATTCTTTATAAGGAGCATGGATACGCCTTAATTGTGAATACCAGACCTGCAAGGAGATGGTAATGGGGGGGCTAATACTGTCAGCAGACAAGCAGACCCAGGAAGGAAAAATCCTATTGTAGGGACACCTTATGGGCATGCTAATGCCTCCTGAAAAAGAAAAGCTAAGTTCTCAAAGGAGTGGGGGGAAAAGAGAATAACAAAAAAGGTGCCAGGTAGGGTTATAGAGGACAACATGAGTGAAGGAGCAAGTCCTGGTTAGTAATGACATGGAGAGGGCAAGGGAAAAGAAACCCACAAGTAAATGGGGATATTAACCTGTACTATAACTTAGGAAGTTTCAGTCAGTAGGTCATAGTGAGCGACACAGCAGTCCTATGCCATAATACAAATAAACCAAAGTCATATTAACAATTTGGGCAAACACAAGTGTGTAAAAACCTCACTAATGTTATGCAATTGCATTGCTTTGAATTCTGATAAGGTTCATTCAACAGTATACACCTGCTTCACAACCCAAACCATTAATGCATTTTTTCTACATTTTCTAAATTATTCCAATAATGCTATCAAGATTTTACTTTGTATAAACAGTATCATTTATTGCAGTATACATGATGTGCAAGGTATACAAATGAAACGCACAGCTCAAATGCTGCTTAATATAGTACATTAGTAAAGAATGATCCTCAACTCCACCGCAATCAATAAAGAGGTGGTAAAAACTGTGAATATCATGGCTTTGGATAATGCTTGGAACAATCTGTATGTATTAAGCCACTAAGCCTGATAAATGATTTACTTCAGTCGGTGAGCACTGAAAGAAGGGCTTTATAACAATGTTTTGTCAGAAATGTCCAGCTTACTAATGGTGTGCTGAGACCTCATTTATTACAAAATAAGTACAGGCTGTACAATAAAAAAACACGTGTTTACAAATAAACATCAACTTTGTTGAGATGAACCAATCATCCAGATTGAAAAATAGTTTATTGATTTGTAAACAAACACTGCATTTGTTACTTATAACAAAATCTCTAGGTACAAATAAGCAGGTATGCACTCTGGTTTTGTGTACTATTGTACTATTGTAGGGCTATTTTATGATCTGCAGTTTATCTTGCCATTGTTTTACATAAATAGTGCAATCTATGTGTATAGCACATAAACTAGTTGCTTTCTTGGTGATACATCTTTTCTTCTTTATTCCCAAAATTCCCTGAAAGAGTTAATTATTACATTTCTTTTAAACAAATAATTTGTGTGCCCTCCAATATGTGATTAATGTTATGAAATCCATCTTTAAAAGGGTTATAACTCATTTGTGGCTCCTTCCATTAGCAATTGCAGGGTTTTGAAATGTGGAAATGAAATTATGTTCACCCTTCATGGATGAGAACCCAGGACATCTTCCTCTCTATCTCAGTGTCATTTAATTGATGTGCCATTTCATTGGTGAACTCATTGAAACACTTGTGTTCTACAACACTGTAAAAGAAGTAGTGGCTTTTATAACATTTAACATTTCTTTTGTTTAACTGTTTGACTGCCATGCAAGTTGTGAATTTTGGGAATGGATGCAATCACATCATAGCACTATGCTTCTTAGAAAAGGGTAAAGGCAGGGTGACTTCTGTTATTGGATGAGTCGTAAGCTGACAAGAATTCAATACTTTCAACTTGGTCTGAGTCTCAGGGAAAATTACCTTCCCATCAGCATCCTGAACTTCATTTACACATGCTTTTACAACTGGGACATACCGGCTGTCATTGTGGCAAAGAGCCATTTAAAGGGGTTATAGGATTAATCAATCCTTTGATTTAATGAGACAAAGTCTCGGCACATGCAGAAGCTTCAGAACATTGTCTGAGGTTCAGGTCCCTATTAAAAGAGCAATCTCTAGAGGAGTATTCCATTCCAAAAAGCAGTTAGTGTAAATAAACAAATGGCATATCTATTACAAGTACTCTCTAAGAATAACATAATATTGACTGCCTTAATGACTGATCTATAGACGTGGCAAGAGCTTTTAAGCTTTCTAATTTTTTTTTTTTACTTAATTTACTTATTTTCCATAGAGGGTAATTAGTCACATTTCATATTTAGCTCCTAAGGGATTCCAGCTATATGGACTCCTACATAAAATCCACTCAAGGCCTTTGTTACTTAGCTCCTAAGCCACCTCAAGGAAGGCTAAGGAAAAGGGATTTCTAAATGCATCAACAAGTGAAGCATCTTTTTGGTGGATAACCAATGAGATAAATAAGCCTTGACTTATGTTAAAAGACCTCTCATGGGTATTTCAGCATGTGGGGAGGTCACAAGTCATTACATTTCTAGGGGAAAGTTCAAAGAAAAATTCTTAAACTTCCTGGTGCTTTTAATAAGTAAAATGAAATGCAACCGAGCAAAGGTAGCTTGGCTGAATGAAATATTGAAGCACACGAATAAATCATTATTTTTCACAGCAACATAGATAATGAAACATCTCTGGAAATGGTGCACTGGAAATTGAAGCAAAATGACTTATCTTTGGTTTGTCTGCATAAATCCCTGTGTAGTGTGCAACATATATATACATTTTTCCCTGCATATGAATTGCAATAAATGAATAAAAAAGATTAAAACTTTGGTAGAAGAATGCCATTTATACATAAAAAGGAAATAACTAGAGGCAAACTGATATATTTTCTATGTTGAAAGGTTAAAGCCATGGCAGTTAAAGGGTTTTGAGAAAAGCTATATGTACCGTATATACTCGAGTATAAGCCGATCCGAATATAAGCCGAGGTACCTAATTTTACCTAAGAAAACTGGAAAAACGTATTGACTCGAGTATAAGCCTAGGGTGGGAAATGCAGCCGCTACTGCTAAGTTTCAATAATCAAAATAAATACCAATAAAATTACATTAATTGAGGCATCAGTGGGGTATATGTTTATAAATATTTATTTCAAAGAAAAATAGTAAACTAGCTCTGTAAGTGGAGAAGAGGGTCAACAAAAACAACAGGCACTGGAGGGTCTGGTTGTGGGTGGCCTAATTTGCACACAAAGTACAGAGGGTGCTAGTCTGGAGGGACCCATGGCACCCGACTCGAGTATAAGCCGAGGGTAACTTTTTCAGCACATTTTGGGTGCTGAAAAACTAGGCTTATACTCGAGTATATACAGTAAAAGTAAATATTCTGACATATTTGTCAAATTCCTTTAAATTATTTGCCTTTTAGCATATGTCAAACAATTTTAAAAAACAAAAACTCTAACTGAACATTTAGAGAAGATAACCCAAACTGAGAAAGCCAGTCAGATGACACTTGATTTGACTTATTACTACAGATAAAATAAAACTCCCCCACTTTAAATTGCATTTCACACAAGTGCTCATTTACTAGTGCTAGAGCACTCAGGGGCACACATCTTCTTGTTTTACACTTGTGCAACACTGTTGGGCACAAGGAAGCACTTTACTTAACACTTGTTTTAGGCAGGTGATACATGGCACCCTAGCACCCTGAATACCCCCCCACCAGTACTGCCTAGGAAATGTGCTGCCCACTTACCACCCACTCAGTGTCCAGCAGCACCAAATGCAGGTGGCACTGCAAATAGAGTGACGTATGACTTTCTGCACCTTTTTTTGCACTTTTAACCATTCCATTTTAACCGTTTAAAACAGGGTTGGCACATCAGGTTTTAATATGTTTGTTTTAAATCCATATTAAAAAGGAATTCAGCCCAAGATCGAACATGCCTCAAGTGTTTCAATAATGTATGTATGTATGTGTATGTATGTATGTGTGTATATATATATATATACACTCACAGGACTTGTATGAAGCAAAAAATTATGTTTAATTCAACATTTCAGCTTAGACTCAAACGGTCTTCAGGACACACAAATAATATATTTTTTTTCTTACAAAAAATACTATTTATAAGAGTGCTTACTGTACTATAATAAAGATGGCAGTCCAGTTGTAAGGAGTAGGTGGTCTCTGTTAATCTTAACTCCCACCCCTGACAGATCCACCAGTAATTCCACCAGTAATGACATGCAATAACTGCTCCTTACTTTAACCTATATCAGTGGTTGCCATAAGCTATACTTTAAATTAAAGTGACTACATTTTAGTTTGAATTTGGATTTAAATACCAAAGGACAAGTTACCACACTGAATACATGCATTAATACAGCATCAGGCTGTTTAAGAGAAGAGAAAGATATTTTTAAACCAAAGACCAATTAATTACTATATATACAAATTTTGTATATGTATGTATTTATCACTACTAGAGTGGTTAGAACCTTAGTTCTGTATTGGGGAAGAACATTAGTAAACAATATTTAAATAAATGTGTAAAATCCCAGATAAGTACCATAACCAGACATCATCTAGTCCTTTACAGACCCTAAATTCATTCGCAAGAACTTTAACCCAAACAAGGTGCTTGTAATGCTAAATTGTACTTTTGAATAATAGGTTTCTTAAAGATCTGATTATCCAGAAACACCAGAAAATACTATTTTTGTCTGTTGACTGGCATGGGCTATATACAATTAAAAACATGGAAGTTTAGACTAAAAATAAAAAAATCCACTGGAGAGCCAAATGCCAAATGCCCATGCCCCAGAGGTCTGAAACATGTAGTGCTATGCATCTCTAAACCAATAAACAACACAGAACACATTTGGCTCTCCAGTGGATTTTTTTTTTTATTTTTACATGGTACTTATTGAAGTGGATCTGGCGAAACCTACACCACTGTTTGATTGAGCCCCTTCCCTGAGATTTACACTTTTTTTTGTATTTTCTTTTGTCGAAGTTTAGACTTTAACATTCTTCATCCAAAAGGAATACTGTCATGGGAAAACATATTTTAGAGCTTCTCTAGTGATTCCTGCATTCAAATACATTTTTCAAAAACACAAACAGACTTTTTTTTATATTTAATTAAAAAATTTCACAGGGGGCTACAGCCATGTGATCTGTGCTCTGATAAACTTCAGTCACACTTTACTGCTGAGCTGTAAGTTGAAGTGATATCGCCCCCCTCCTTTTTCCCCCAGCAGCTGATCAAGAGAATAATGGAAAGGGAGCAAGATAGTAGCTCACAGTAGATCAGAACAGCACTCAATAGTAAGAAATCCAAGTCTGGCTTGGGACACCTCCAGTTAGATGGGAGTAGGACAAGCAATAGGTTATCTGAAAGCAGTCCTAATGAGTAGCACCAGTGTCGGACTGGGACCCCAGGGGCCCACCAGAAACCCTTAGACCATGGGCCCACTCTCAAAACTATTTTTCCTCCTTTCCTCACTCAGCCACTTTATTCTCCTAGTCTCTTTTATTTACATGCTTACATCTATTTCTCCTCTTTGTTCCCACTCAGAAATGACCATGAAGTAGGTCAAATTGTTAGGAGCAGGGGGGCCCACTGATCCATGCAATCCTGGTGGGCCAGTTCCACAGTTGGCTCTTTCTGAAAGCTCAGACTCAGGCACAATGCAGATGGCTGCCTACACACAGCTAAAAAAAAAATACACTTGTCGGTTCAAGAATAAAATGTTTAATGGTAGAGCGAATAATTTGCTATGTAAACAGTGTAATTTAGAAATTAAAAGTACACCATAAAAATTATAACAGTTGAATTTCATCCAACCCTATGATTCTGGGCATGCCCTGACTCAGGACTCTTTATCCCAGTATTGGCATGCTCTTTAGCAGCATACTAACTCAAGTGCTGAGGGAGCTTCTTCCGCACTTGTGAATACTCATTTCCTTCCCTCAACTGGGGCAGAGCAGAGAAAATGAATGCAGGACTTTTCCTCATTGGTCATTTTCCAAATTGCCCTGGAGTCATTGACTGCACTCATGTTCTGCCTACTCCACCTCAGCATTAGCAGGATCATTTCTGCAATAGGAATCACTCCTATTCCATCAATGTCCAAGTAGTGTAATTTCCACCTGCAGACCATGAGTGTGTGATTGGGGTTTCCCAAAAGTATCTACAGTATGATACCTCTATCCTGTGTCAGTTGACTCTGAATGACCTCTTCATCTGAAAAGAAATGTTGGGGGGTTGCTTAAAGGTAAGTAATTGATACTTCTCTCTCAACAAGTACAAAGACTTTAATTTGAAATATAATGCTGTTTATTATCACGAAGCCAATTAAGACCAATTGCAATTTTTCTTACTATAGTACTGTCTCCAGCAAACACAAATAATTGTTAAGGGAAGTAACAAAGTTCTGAACACAGCAAAATAAGATTCTAGCCAGGCTATGTGGGCCTAAGGAGTTGTCCTATAATACAAATAGGAATTTTTTTTTGGACATGACACAGCAAACAATCTTTACACACATGATCCCTAACTATATTTTTATTATTTCAGATTTCTAGAAGTTACAAGATATGGGCTTTTCCCTTGGCTGATGGAGGACCCATGGAACATATCCACATATGCCTGGCAAACGTAAATACAAATGTGCTCATCAGAAGATGCACATTGTCATTGGGCACCTCAGAAAGGTTTCAGACATTGTCGTCTGTGCTATGTAACATAATGTGGTGATGCAACATGGTCACCCCTTAGACATCGGCTATGATAGGGAATCCGAGATCAAGTGGTGAAAGCTAAATAATGACTTTGACAAGTGCGCTAAGAAATATATCTGGTGACACAGGATCCAGTTTTACATTGGATCCTAGAAGGGGCACCCCTTCCCCCACTCGTTGTTAGGGCCAGGATTGGGCTTTGGCTGGGAGGGGCAGAGCTACACAGGGCAGCGTAAAGGGGGCTTACCTTCCAGTCAGTGTGGGACAACGGAGGAGCAGCAGCTTGTAGCATCCCACCCTCCCTCCCTAGGAGACAGGGTGCGTTTTTCCTTGCAGTTGGCGGAGGGCACCTTTACACGGAGCCCCAGGGGAAGTTAAAATGGTGTACATTTGTTGTCTGAGTTTTCATTAAGGTTAGGAAGTAGCTTGGCAGACCTGGGGTCCTGACGTGAAGGTAGGCAGCCTGGTTTAGGGCTGGGGAGAAAGGAGGCAGGAACCAGTCTATACTGTTGGGAGCAGGGCAGCCCTTGGGGTGATTAAGGCAAGGTTGCTTAAGGTTGCTTTAGGTTGGTTTAAGTAAATGTTTGTTATACAAATGGTTTGGTTACAAGTTGATAATGTTATAAATGTTTTGTTTATTGTTATGATATAAATAAACAACTGCAGCCATCTCTTTCCAACCAAGGTGTCTGTGTTTTGATTAAGGTTAGGAGGTTTGGGGTCGGGTCAAATGGGGAGTCTCGACGCTGCACCTATCATGTCCAGTTTGTGAAGTATTGGCATGTTCCTAGTGACAATAGCTAATAACAAATGGCAAATATGTTCTGTTTAAAAATGTAAACAGTCTCACTCTTTCCAGCTTACCATCCTACTGTGCTATGCGTGTCTAACATAGACATGTTATGCTGCTTTGGAATGTTGCTGGCAATCTAACTAGGCTTGAAGAAAGTAGAAATACAATCTTCATTCTGTGACTTAGGCATGTCACTGACCTTAGACACATTCTGTGATACAGACATACTGATGAGGATTGACAGATGTTATTTGTCTATAACATTCCAGCCTTTGCTGCTAACTGGCACATTCAGATGTTTACCAGCTACTCAGCTTAAAAAACTGACATATTTGTGCTTTTCCTTTTTTCCATCTTTCTTTGCAGTATCTAGATGTACAACTTCCTTACAACAAGTGCACACACTAAATTGGACTCATCACCTGAATAGGATGTACCTGAAGATGGATTTCTATCTCACAAATTTGCTTACATCTTCTACCAGGCTTGGCAGTATTAGGGGTACTTCAACTATGGCATTGACAATATTTCCTTGGAAAGTTGTTGTCTTTTGCAGTAACCAGACATTTCTTTTTACCACCAAAACAACAGTCTTTGAATCTTAAATATTGTTGTTGTTTTTTTTTTTTAACCTTAGAAAAACAATATTCTGTTATCATCTGGAGCCACAGTGGAAGAGGACTGATATTGCTTTTTGATGTATTTGACACGTGCACAGAATGTGTGAACTAAAATTGTCCTTTCCAGTTGATGGCCACTTATTAAAGCATGCAACTCAAAGCTTTGCCTAAATATAAATGTTGAAGAACTTATACACTTTCTTGTACTTTCAAAATAAACAATAGAATATGTTTCCTAGTTTAGTTAAAAGAAAATACACAGACACGTTTTAAATCATTGTTTGTTTTACTAAAGAAATGTTCTTCAAATTTGAGGAATAAAAAATTTCAAATAATATCAAATATGATATATTTATCATTACAATCTTTGAATTGTAAACATCATTTGAACATTTCCACCTACAGTGTATAACCTCCCTTTTCCCCCTGAAAGAGGATACTCAACTGCTGCATGAGATTCCTAATGTCTTCCTCTTATGCTTTCCAAATAACATGGGATTAATTAAGTATTAGCAGTAAATGATTCTTGGTTTTATTTTTATGAATATTCTGCATTGGAGAGTAGTTACCTAATGTTTCTAACTTAAGTTATTTAGGCGTCAGTTAGAGAAAATGGGGCCCAAGCAATCCAACACCATATTAATTGTCACATAATCCCACTAATAAAAATATCCTATATACACTGTGAAAATTAGGCTACGCTATTATATTTTAGCATATTGAAAAAATATATTTGTCTTACAGCCTCCTTATCAAGATTCTTCAGCAGGTGCCAGCACTCCCCCTATCACATATGCCCTGTGTGCAAAACAGTAGTACATACACATCTGCTGTGTCTTACCTCCTGCTGCATCTGTTCCTTGTCAAGTCATCAAGCACAGAGGACACAGAATTTCTTCCATTGTACCATAAATACAGACATGACTCCTGTAGATGCAGAATGAGGGGAGACACAGCAATATGTTCTCGGAGCTGACAAGGAGGTTGTTTAACCCTTTCCCCTTTATTAAGTACATAAATACAGGCAGCTTGGCAGAACGTATAGCAAAAGGGATTCACCAACACCCTTACTGGTTGCATATGCCATACATTATTTTTCTTTATCCTTAATAACACTTTTTCAAAAGACTGAGGATTAGTGATGGGCGAAAAGTTTCGCCAGGCATGGATTCGCGGCGAATTTCCGCGTTTCGCCATTGGCGGATTGTTTCGCGAAACGGATGAAAAATTTCGCCGCGGAAAAATTCGCCGCACGTCCAAAAATTGTCGCGGCGTCAAAAAAGAATAGTCGCGGGCGACGAAACAAGAGCCGCGCGACGAAACAAGAGCCGCGCGACGAAACAAGAGCCGCGCGACGAAACAAGAGCCGCGGGCGACGAAACAAGAGCCGTGCGACAAAATAATAGCTGCGGGCGACGAAACAAGAGCCACGGGCGACGAAACAAGAGCCGCGCGACGAAACAAGAGCCGCGGGCGACGAAACAAGAGCCGCGGGCGACGAAACAAGAGCCGCGGGCGACGAAACAAGAGCCGCGCGACGAAACAAGAGCCGCGGGCGACGAAACAAGAGCCGTGCGACAAAATAATAGCCGCGCGACAAAATAATAGCCGCGGGCGACAATTTTTTTTGTCGCACGACATTTTCGCCGCTTCGCGAATTTTTCGCCGTTTCGCGGATCTTTTCAAAGATTCGCGAATTTTTCGGCGAAGCGAAACGGAACAGATTCGCTCATCACTACTGAGGATTATAAAAGTGATTGTGAAAAGACAAAATTGAAAAAAGATAACAAACTCACTCAAGGGGAATAGTGTTTTTGGTACATACAATCTATGCTCCTTTGTCCAGTGCAATTCAGGGGATAACTATAAAAACAATGTTATGACTCTCCCACTCCATTTTATTCAAAACCTAAGAGCTCCCAGAAATAATAATATTTGAGCACAATCCTTGAATGCCAATAAAATCAGTCAAATAGTCAAAGCATGTGCCGTTCCTTCAGTACTAAAATGTGTGACTTTGTTTATAAGTTAAATTTGTTTTGAAGTGTGTAGGTCAGTAGTTTTTCAGATGATTGCTGCTATCTGTATGACATCCATGTCTGCACTAAGCAGATGTGGCAGTGTAATTAGTTTGTCTCATGCATGTTTGTGAATGTGTGCATTGGACCATAACTCTAATTAAAACCATCTCCCAACTCTTAATGGAGAATAATTGAAGATTGCTATACCACATCACACTTGGGACTGCTTAAAAGAAACATTCTGGATAAACAATATACATTATTTTGCCAAGAGTATTTTGAGTGTAAGCATATGGAGCAATTGTTAAGAAGCATAAAGCTTTTGTTAGTCTAAAGTACATAATTATGTATCGCATTATGAATGTGCCTATGGCCTACATTTGTTGCAGTTAGAAAATACATTTTAAAAACTGTATGTGGATGAAGCAATTTATTATGTAAGATGTGAGATGCAAAGCTGTTCCAGCTACTCTCATTTTGCTTCCTGTGCCAGAATTGCTATAGTTGGTAAATGGTTTAGTAAATATCCTGATAAATGCCATGGTTAGGGTGCAGACATATCACTGTAAGCACTTCCTGACTTTAAGCAGACAGATTTTTTGTGGTTACCGCTGCATATAGTAAGGAACATTGATAATCAAACAGACTGATTTTTACTTTATCAATTTTGCTTTGGTGACATGCATTAAAGTCATACAACAGCAAATAGTTTTATCTATCATTTTGACTAATTTCTGTCCGCGGGTTTCTTCTTTTATGTTTTTTTTCATAAACCTTCTCTTCATAATCTCTTCATAATCTGTAGTTAGAAACAAGCTACATACTATACAAAAGCTTTTTTTTTGTACACAAAGAGAAACAAGCTACATACTATACAAAAGCTTTTTTTTTGTACACAAAGAGAGAGAATGATGACACATTATAGGCAATATTCACAGAATTCCAGCATGGATGTGGCAGTTGGAAGACTAGGCTAGGACATTATATTCCAGATATACAATATCTAATGCTAGACACAAGTGCTAAGGTCCACACCACAAGTAAATCTTCTTGCTCTTCTTTTGTGCAGTGTGGTCTGGATTCTGCATGTTGCAACAGCAGTGCTGACAGGCACAAGGGAGCCTTGTTTTTAACACCTGCCAAAATGCTGTTCTCTAGTTCCTTGGAACCAATGGAGCTCTTGGCTTCCACATTCGTAATGATGAACTAGGTAGAGGCATGAGAGAAACCTGAGAGAACAATCATGTTTTACCTGAAAAAAGATACATTTCAGTGATGCTGAAGATTATTTTAAGCATTAGGATTAATAATTTAAAGACTGTAGGATGCTTTCACTTAAGGCTGCCATACATGGGCCAATTCTAGCTGCCGATATCGGTCCATTAGATCGATTCGACAGCTTATCGGCCTGTGTATGGGCACTAAAGACGGGCCTGCCCGACCAACATCTGACCTGAAATCGGGCAGATATCGGGTAGGCTTAAAAATCAGTCAGATCGAGGACCGCATCAGCTCGTTAATGCGGTCCCCGAACGGACGCCCCATCGATCTAATTCAAATGTTTGGCCCCAGGCCAAATGACCGAATTAGCCTGGTATCGCCCACCCGTAGGTGGGAATATCGGGAGAAGAACCACTCCTTTGGTGAATCTTAGTATGTATGGCCACCTTTAACGTGACGCAGTGTGCAATTTTGAGTACAATCTCCATATTTTTCCCAGAGTTTCCCAGTACTGAGTACATTTAGATGCCTTTTGTATTGTATTACTGATACATGCAGGTTATTCTCACTGGAACACTATGAGATCAATAAGTATATGAGCAAATGTGGAGGATTTCCCTCGGCTGCTTATTGACTGACTATGAAAGCAGAATGAGAATATGCACTTTTTGAGGTGCCTGCTGATTAGTGTGAATAGAATACTGTGAATAGGATAGAATTGTTTCTGGTCTCAAAATTCCCTCTGTAAACTCACTTAAAATAAAGCATTGTGACCAGTGTCGTTTCAGCAGTAAGTGCTACCCTGAGTTGGCCTAGTCAATTCCAACCCTCCTTGCCCAGAGATGGTTGAGGGTAAGCCTCACCATTTGTGCAAAGAGCTTAATAATGCACTCTACACTAGAAGAGCTGAAATCCCCTTTTCAAAAATCACCTTAACTCACCTCATGGCAGCAGCACCCCTGATTGTGATCACCCTGTAATGCAATTGTAGTTTAATGACCAAGGGGATGAATAATCTGTAAGTTTAACCAGAGCAAAGTAATTTTTATCGAAAGTTCTGTTTTTCCATGATTAAACAAAAGGTTTTTGGGTAAAATACAAGAAAATATGTTTTCATTAAATTAGGTAGGATATTTTACTGAGTAATTCTACCAAATAATTATAGTGCATTCAGAAGTTCAATGCAATCATTTTTCCTGTATAATTCTGCATATTTCCACATGTGTCTATTAAATAAATGTCACAGTTTGCTACATTTTGAAATACATGAAAGTGGAGCAGTGCAAAAAAGAAATTATATTAATGATCAGTTTTATTAGATGTTAACAAGCTAATTATATGTGAGTGCTTTATGTATTCAGTATTAAGATACAGTGCTGTAGCAGAACTTTATATTAATAGAGCATGCCTACCCTATAGCACATCCTGTGGTTTATTTTTCAAGGTTGATTGGCAGGTTTAGAAGTGATCACACTGGCAGAACAAGAAAATCTGATTCTTGGTAATGCATGTTATTGGCTTAACTGTTAATCTTAAGAATATACAATAATATTTTTATGACCAAAAAAGATAAAAGTAATGATTTTTGCATGAAAGTCACCTTGACTGCACAACTATTTCTACACCAACATTGGGCAGGTGCAGTCTTTACATCTCATAGCATTTCTATTTTAATTAGACTGAATTCTTCAAATTGAATAGAGTAGCTGTGGTGAGCAAGTTGATCTATAGTTTTTAAGGTCCACCAAGTTAAGGGGCAGTATCCTATGGGAAATTAACTTCCATACCTGCATGCTATGCTCATTAGGTTGGACTCCCTATCACCAAAGCGAAGAGAAAGAGATGAATGCTGATTTTCTCTTGGCTGCCTTCAATATTTTAAGATATTTGCCATGAACTACTATAATAAGTTGGATTATGGCAGTTTTAATATGGTAAGTGTTACATTTACTTTTCATAGCTAAAGTACATATATATATATATATATATATATATATATATATATATATACATATATATACATATATATTACTTGGGGTGCAGCTATTTGATTGCTAGGGTTCAGTTTAACCTAGCAACCAGGCAGAGGTATGAAAGAGAGACAGGAATATGAACAATAATTAATAAAAAGTAACAATAACAATAAAATCGTTGCCTCACAGAGCAATAGTATTTTTGGCTGCTGGCTGCCATTCTATAACATACTAAAAGTTAGCCCGAAGGGGAACTACCCCTTTAACAAAATCTTTATATTTTTATTTCTGTGCTGTATGTAATGATACATTTCACTCCACATACATTGAGAAGAATAAAGGAATGCAAAATAAAACAAATGTGTAAATTCAGTGCTTTCCATTATATTGATTATATTTTTCATTATGTGATAAATAATTTAATTAACCTAAACATAAAACCATACCACGTGGAGTGAGCAAGGTTCTCTTGTTCTTTAGATATCTGCCAAGATAATAAATCTCCATGCAGTCATACCTGCACTATGACATGGAATTGCTCAATCAGTCATGTTAACAGCTCCATCTCTGTGACTCATTTTATCTTTCTGAAAGCCAATCTAGCAAGAAAATATATATTCAGCTTCCTTTGAATATTTACCTTTTCAGGAAACAGCAACAAAGAAAATACTTGTATTGAAGGCAGTGGCATTTATTCAGTCTATCTACCAACTGAGAAATTATATAGATGTTGCATTCAGCAAGGCCTTCATAGTCTATAAAATCAACATTTTTCATAAACCATGCTGAATAGATAAAATGGTTCAGTACAGAACAAAATTTAGAATTTTTCTAAAAGGTGACAGCATGCACTTTTATTCTACATATGACTTAGGATACTGTATCTGTATAGCTCCAAAAAAAAATTCTAATTACAGGAGGAAACCCATTATCCAGAAAGTTAATTAGTGAACTACAGGAGGCCATCTCCCATAGACTTCATTTTTATCAAATAATCCACATTTTTGTGGATTTCTTTGTACTAACAAAACATTACCTTGTACTTGATCCCAACTAAGATATACTTAAATTGTATTAGAGGCAAAGCAAGCCTATTGGGGTTATTTAATGTTAAAATGATTTTTATTAGCATTCAGGTATGGAGATCCAAATGACAGAAAGACCCCTTATCTAAAAAACTCACATCCCAAGCATTCTGGATAACAGGTCCCATACCTGTATAAAGACAATTATATTCTCTGTTTCTTATGAACTTTTTATCTCAATTTTTTTTCTCTTTTTATAAATTTTATAGTTCCCATTCATTTTTCTAAGTTTGCCCTTTTATTTGTTGTTGCCTTTGTAACCTATTTTCATGTTCCTAAACTCAGACAAAATGATATGTAAAATTTCAAAAATTTCAGTCCTTCAAACCAGGTATGACCTGCTCTATACCATTAAGTACATCTGTGTGTAAATTCATATTCACAACTTTCAGTGATGTTATCCTCCTGATTGTATAAGCCTGTGCTTGACCTGACATCAATCCAACACCATTGTATCAGACATTGCATTGTATTTTGCCTGTTTTGTGTTTGTTGTTGTTGTTAAAATCAATAAAGTCTACCTTTTTTTGACTTGTCATTACGATAAGATTAAAAACAAAAATTATTTTAAAATATTTTTGAAATATTATCATGTGGATACATTCCTGACAGATATCCATCTTCAATCTTCAATAAATTCCCTAAATACATGACTACAATTCCTCACCCATATGCAGGCTTAGGTGCTAGTTTCCCATATGCCAGAACTAGCCTGCCTGCCTGCCTGCCTGCCTGCCTGCCTGCCTGCCTGCCAATAAAACACTTATATGGCCATTCCTTAAATTATTTCAATGTTTAACAGAAAGAAAGTGAATTTTTTCATAAAATTCAGTAAAGCATAAATCCAACATTGCAAGTTTTACTTTTGACTTGATTTTTTAAACTCTTTTTAAATGTATGATTGCGCAGACTGTAGGAGGGATAGTAATGAGGAAATGTAAGACAATTTGGGTTGATTGCTGTTTTATAGAATGTAAAAATGTATAAAGATCTGCCTGTTTTATCCTGAGTCAGAATGTGACATTTTAATCAGCTTTGGGGTTAGCTACAGTCTGTTCTTTTGCACTATGAAAATGTCTGTCTCAAAAGAGACTTTGCAAATGTTCCTTCGACCATAAATCATTGCAGACATCCATTATTTCTTAATTACTTTATGTAGAGTGGCTGTTCAGAGCTGCCGTGGTATAATTCTGTGTGACAGCAATATACTGCTTTGTTTCTTGTATTTTTTCTGCAACAACTTTATTATGACATTTTGTTAGGTTAATTCTTTAACATGCTAATTGCTTTCTGGAAATGGTTATCAATAGTGGAAAGTGTGAAATCTTGTGCTGAAAAAAGAACAAACTCTACAGACTATCTCGTTGATAAGTGGATAATTGTGTCACTTTGTCTTTCATAAATGCAAATTTCTACATAATCAAGGATAGAATATGTAACCCATCAGGCCTCTAATTATTGTTAAAAGTGTAAGCCAGTTCCATCTCCTCTGCCTGAACAGGGTGGAAGTTGAAGTTAAATAGCATCTATACTACAGTTCTTTGTTCTTTTTCTTTGCAAAATCATATTTCCTAGTATGCTACTAGTTCAGTGCCCTGTTATTTCCTCTCTCTTGTTTGACACCAGTATTCCAATCCAGTATAGAAAAGCTGATGTACATAAAAGCTACTCTCCTGTCCTGAGTGCTGAACCAGGGTTTGAAAAGAAAAGGGGTGATTTATAAATGCACCTACAAGGGGGGGGGGGGGGGTGCTCTAAAATGCATGCAATTGAAATGGCATCACATAATGACTCAATTCATAAAGGAACCTGCATCCAAACACATTCCTGCACTTCCACATGGTTATCACTGTGTCCATACTGCCTCTTCTGATGAATGTTTTCACAACTGCCCCCATTGATACTGGGGAACCCTTAAGCTACCACCACCTTAGACCTCATGGTAGCTCCAGAATTCATCACAGCAAGTTGCATCAATTAATGCTGGATATCGCGGATACCACTTATTTACAGATCACAAAACCTTTTAAAAGTTGGAAACATTTGAACTGAAAAGGCATATCTGTAGAAATCAAATGAATACATCTTTTTAGATGTAGTTTTAGCTTTTAGTACAGTCTTTCAGCCGCAGTAAAAAAGGCTAGGCTATACTACCAAATGCTGTATAATTCTATACATCCTGAAGTTGTGCTCATTTTTTATTCTATACACACTGAAGATGTGGGATGCTTTGTTTGCTCAGAATGCTCTACTGAGTTCTCCAGTACAATGCAGCAATCTCATTGATCAGATAGGCTTGAAAGACAGCATTGCCAGGCAAATGGACCATATAACTAAGCTCAGCATTCTTCAAAAACCCTAGGTATATGTTTTCTCCTTTGCAACAATGCATTGCTGTGTAGTTCTCTGATACTATCCTTTGGTGCAATGTCATTGACTGGATAGCTAGATATTGCAGATATTTTGTTTGTCAATAAAGGTATTTACCTTTATTGACTTAATGTCAATGGGATGAAAAAATGATCTGAAAAGTTTTGTTGCATTTTATGTTCAAATTACATCATGATCATAATATAGTACCACATACTGTACATGGCTCAAGTTTTTGAACACAAATGTAGTTGTTGACTTCCTCCTGGATGAATGGATAGTCCATGAAATGTTGCATGTTATACCATGTCTGAGTTCCATGTTGCTGCTCCTATAGATGCTTATCTTACAGCCCGGTCATATATTTGCCAATGACAGCTCTAATCAGTATAAACACAAACATGCTATGAAATTAGTGTCATTTTGGTGCTGGCATTTTGCTTGCCACTTTTTCAGACATTGCACCCACGTTAATGCTGTTTGAACAGTAGACAGACACTAACTGCTACCTGTCAGAACAGTGCTCATAGCAAAGATGTGTGCTTGTCCCTTTAGGTTATATAAGGAACATTTTCAATGCACAATTTAAAAGGTGTATGTAATGGTGCATGTGAAAAATGCTCATACTACAGATTATAAAAATTCAATATATTTATACATGAAGCAGCACAGCCAATATGTTACATTTATAGTCCCCAAAACATTAACCAATATTATTATTACTTCTTATGTTATTATAGGTGTAAACAATCTATTATATTCCAAATAGAAGAGCTATTATATTATTTCTTGGACAGGAGCAATCAGGAATCCAAAAGCATGCCTACAGTTGTTGCTTTTATAGTACACAGGCATATTTCTAATAGACAATATGTATCAAAACTTATTATAGGGTCATAGTCACTGATTAAAAACCAGTCATATCTGTCAAACATCACCTTGATCATAGTGTAACACAATCCCATTCTCACCTTGTTACAGTTTTGTAGTGATGGATTCTGGGATTTGAAGTCTCTCAGTTTTCCTTGAAATGGTAAAACTGCAGCCTTCTTTGCTTGTTTGTTAAGTTTAATTTTTTAAAATTAGTAAAAACTAGTACTATTTCTCTTTACTGTTCAATTCTGATCTAAGAAGAATGTCACATACTTTATGGAAAGTAGCATATGGCAGGGTTTCTAGAAATTTGTCATTTAAGACCTTGATATCTTGGACATAGTTACAAGGTTGAACAGAACGATACTTTTATGTCATATTGACAAATTACTCTGACAAGAGTAGCTACTACGATGATTTATTACTCTATGTCTATTTGAAAAGAAGTTGAATAGATATATTACAGATGGTCAATTTTTTGCCCATAAATGTTAGTGAATTAATTAATTGTAGTTGTCTTGTGTGTATATCTTTATACACATGCTGCTGTACACACAATGGTAGTGGGCTTAAATATATCCATGGTGATAAAATATACATGTACACACACAGGTGGCCAAAAGTGGCAGTAGCGGCATGAAATGTATTGCACTGCCCTTTTTTTACCTGTGCCCAGCTAGTAGGGGTAGCGTGGATTATTTTTGTGCTTTGCTTCACCAAAAAATTAGTGAAACAGCGAAATGAAATAGTGAAAGTCAATGGGCTTTTTTCACAACTACTTTTTCCAAACTGCAGTGACTTACATTGGAGCCTATGGGGTTTTTTTGCTCATCACCAGTAGGGATAACTTTAACCACAACACTGCTTTGGCAACACTACAGACTAGCCCTGGTAGAACATAGGTTATACAATACTCAACATAAAAATTTTCCACAAAATTTTAGATACATCCTCTCTGTATAATAAAAGGGATATAAAGGGCCTTGCTCACACAATACCTATTCACCAGTGGTTCTTAAAAAAACAATTTATTTACTATTTATTTGCTGGAACATGAATTCTACAAAGGGTTCAAAAGTTTTCTTCATGATGTTACATTATTACAAATAGCTTAGTTACAGAATTAATTAGTCACAATGTATAAAAGGTCTTTTAAGGGATTATCCACTACCATGGTAAAAAATACCAAGGGTACTATCCATTAACATTGGTTAGCCATCAAGGAGTTCATTATCCGCTACTTCCATTCAAGTCTGATGGAGGTCTTTTTTTGTAAGTCTTTTTTTAAATAATATTTTTGGGGTACAGAAGAAAAAGGAATAGGGAAAACCAGAAAAAGTTTAGTTTATAATAATAAGGTCAAACCACTTATACATCTTATACAATAAGGATGATTATAATTGCTTAAAGCAGTATACATTGCAGTGCCTCTACAGAAAATATTTTTAACAAGGAAAAAAATTGCTAAAATAGTTAATAATCAATAATCAATGTTTAAGTGAGAAAAGGAACATTTTTCAAAAACACAAGTAATTAAGATACCTATACTGATATTTCAGGTATTAGTTAAATGTAACCATTGGTAAATTATGTATTTTATGCTATTTAAATTACATTTATAGGGTCTGGTCATTTGTAATTCTAAGGATTTCTGTATTACCAATTGTTTTTGTTTATACAGACTAAGGAATACTTTTTTTTTGGCAATTTTCAATGAGCCCAGATTTATGGAATCTATAACAGAGGATGGGGCCGATTCACTAAAGGCCGTTAACAATGCATAGTTTTATGCATTAAAAAATGTTCTTTAATTAAGAAACGATTCATCAAAGTAATTTCACTTGCATTACTACTCATATTGCATGCGCAAAAATCACAATTATTGCAAAGCATTATGTCCATCGCATTGTGATAATTATCTAATAGAAATAATACTAACACATAATTCACAGACATATTTTAAGCATGAAAAACATAAAATGTGATTACTGCAGCTGATTATTGTCTGTGGTGACAAGATGGAGTTTGCAGTCAGATGTTTTTCCGTTATCTGAAGAAGACAATCAAGTATGTGATGCATCCCCCAGTTTTCAGGGAAATGGTAAATTTCAGAACGGTAGTTTTCAGAAAGTAATGGTTAGAGTGTGATAATATCGTGTGCTACAAAATAAGGCATAAATATATTGCATGCTTCAAAATATCACTTCAAATTATGTCATCGCAACATAAATAATGACAATAAAATCACTTCTTAATTCAGACAAGTGTTTTTTTTGTGAATCGATTGTTAATTCTCCAAATATAAGAAGTAATAATATTTTTAACACATGCTAAACATAACACTCGTTTTTTCTGCCTTTGGTGAATCGGCCCCAATTTTTTTTTTTGCAATTATATTTTTAAAAGAATGTTTGAATAAGAACCATCGGTTTTGTGTAATCTTTGACATTCTTTTTTAACATACTATATAGTGTGTAAGGACAGCTGTCTGTGATAGCGCGTTGTAATTTCTTTCTTCTGACAAGTATACATTTATTCGTTTTTTTTACTTGGACATAAAGTGTGTTTTCTTTATTTTATTAATGTAGCATAATGTCTTAAAAAAGCATGCTATGGGATGGGTAATTTTAGTTAAATTTAAGTGGGGCCTTTATCAACTTTCAGATTTTCGTGATTTTTGGAACCACAACTAAACTCATTTCCATCATGTGTCAGCTTTTTTATAATTTATTTATTCCTGTTTTTTGTGGCTGTAAACTTGACTATAATTCTATCCCATTTTTCCTTAATCTTAATAAAGGGCAATTAATAATCATCCACTTTGCTCCGTCTGTCCAATAAACCTTTTCAAAACTGGCTAGGAATGACAGCTTTTTTTTAATAATTGTAGATCTGAAGAGTGGAAACGTAAGACTTGTAATACCATTTTCTTTAGTTGTTCCCATATCATATGAATGAAATTGTGATTGTGGGATCATTTTAGAACTAAGAGGAAATATCCCATAATACGATTATTATTATTTTCTATTATGTTATTTATTGTCAGCACCGGATTTCTTATCCGGGTGCCCCTAGGCTGCCCCCATTCATCGCCTCCTTCTGAATTTTTCCTGATTAGTATTTTGGATTTTAACTGTGGCATTTTATAAGCACAAACAAATTTAGTAAATAATATTCTTAATTCTTAAATAATATTTGGGTAGCTTTATAAGTACCATTTAAAATAGGCAAAGTAATTTGGGTATTATTGTATTATTTTAAAATCCTAATTCTATGTAACCATAAAAGTTATTTATTATTCCATTTGTTAAGATCCTCTTTAAATCTGTCTGTTAATGCTTTATGATTTGAAGCAAATAGTTGACCAGGGTGAGCTGTTAGTTTTATTCCTAAATATGTTAATAATTTAGCTGTCCATTTAAATGGAAATTATTTTACTAATTGCTTTAGCACTCAGTATGTTGATATTCAACATCTCTGATTTATTAACTCCAAAACTATGTTAGGAAGAGATATTTCTGGGTTAATGTTCATTATTTATAGGTATTCATTGAAAGCTGCTGCTTTTTGGTTCTAGGTGCCTAATTTGATCCTGGTAATGTAAATATTGCTATAATTGAAGTTTTAATAACTAGTATGAATAAGTCTGGTGAAAGGGGCATCCTTGTATTGTTCCATTTAAGATATTAAACTGATTTAGAATATTGTTTATTTTATGCAGGCATAGGATTCTGTACATGGGGCTGTAATTCAACCTATTATTTGTAGGTCAAACCCAAAATATGTTAGTGTTGTTGACAGATAGGACCAATCTACACAGTTGGACTTTTTGACATCAGTAGTTAATAAAAGTAAGGACATTTTGGTCTGACTAGAATGATGGCTATGCTTTATAATTTTACAGTAGAATTGCATTTCCCTTCCTTTCTAGATTTGTTCTGGGTGCATTATTAGTGGGATATCTAGTATAAATAAATCTAAAGCAACTGGACTTGCTAAATAATCACTGAAAACGTTTCACTACAAATCCGAGCAGCTTCTTCTGTTCAAAGTGGTATGGGAAGTCCTCAGCATATGAACTCTTCCACTAATCCAATCACAATGGCACATTGTAACTAGTCAGATAGGTGACACCTGAAACTCATAGAGGTGTGAATTCTGTGGAGTTACTTTGAAAGAATTACTAACGTATCATGCAACTCATGGAGACATGTGTTACTTGTTAGAGTTGCACGAATGGATGTGTGAAGAGTTCTGAAACTGCCTGGGTACAGATGTTAGAACAGCATTGTAGGAGTAGATGGTGTCGAAGGCCCCCACCTCTGTTTAGGGGGATAATATTTTTCTGTTTGCATACATTTTAATGTATATTTTTTGGTCTAAATTTATTAACAAAATGGGGAAGCAGGTTCCACATTTTGTGGGATCCTTGTTAGTTTTATGTGGTTATCTTGTTCTTCTCAGTCAAAGTGTTTTTGGATTGTAGGGATTGAGAGTTGAAGTATAGTTTTTTGGAACCTCCAATTTGTTTTATGAATATTTTACTACTCTGCAATCTTATTATTTTTGAAGGTTTATTACCATATTGGTAATTATTCCCATTTAGATTTTAGGTATGGTATTTCTGAATATGAATCTAAGATTTGCTTTAGCTGTATTTTTTTGTTTTCTGGTCCTTCCCATATTTCTTTTTAAAATGTTTCTTTGTGTTTGCTTTTTAGATGTATGTATTTCATGCAAAATTTTATTATATTGGTCCTTTTTAATTTTAGATTGAAGAGCTACTATTTTATCTCTCATTACCAGTGTTGAACTGGGGCATCTGGGGCCCACTAGAGAACCTAACCTCAGAGGACCCCATAAACTCATGTAAGCAAAGTAGAGCATATGCATTCCAAAATGAGCATTTATTTGTATCAAAATAAAAAAGACACATTAAATAACAATTAGTAGCAATGCATATATATATAATTATATACAAACATAGGTAAATCACTGTACATAAGATATAAATGAGTAGAAATCAGGTTACTAACCTATAAAAAACAAACAAACACAAAATCAGCTCCCTGTATTCTTTCTCAGACTATCAATGATATAATCATACACTAAATTATTTGCAATATCCCTTTTAATGTTAAGTAGCAGATATGATTGCAGCAGCGACTTTCCAACAGGATATCCAACAGTTTTTTACTATTTTGAATGCTCTTTCACAGGGCACCTGAGTGCAAGTTATAGTGGGTAATTTTTTTATACACTGCAAAATTTAAGAGCACAAAATGTGCAATCATTTTGGAGCCGCACAAAATGGTGCTGGGAATTGCCCTGTTTGCACCAACATTGACCAAGAAAAATATTTGCAGGCAATTTGCCATCTTAGGTGCTAATTCTCCCCCATATTGGTAAACTGTGTGCAGGTTATACCACCCACTGTATCACATTCACTATTGTGCTGGAATAATAGAAAAATTTTGCTTTAATGGTAAAAAAAAAAAATTACAGGGATTTGCATCAGTTTTCGTGATATTTACATAACATTTGCATTAATGAATGAGCTCTAAGATGGAACTGATCAGTATTATTCAGCTCTACTTGAGTTACTAGAGTGATACCTTTTTATGCACACACCATTTTTTAACGCGTGCAACTTTTTTTTTACGCGAATCCATGCCTGCCGACAAATTTCGCTAATCACTATTAATGAAGATTTACTCCTTACTGGCGTGATCTAAAAATGATAGGGTAGCACTGAACTTAAGCTAGCCATGGTTGTGACCAAATAAGCAAATAATAGCCTCATTTTGTTTCCAAAGTGTGGCACATAATCATGCTAATCCATTCATTATCCAATTGTCTCTATACAGTATTGTGCTATTGGTTCAGTATAATATTTGGCCATCCATTTGTGGTTCCCCTTATGGTTTGAATTAGATTCACATCTAAGGGATTTTTCATGTGAAAGCCAATACTGAATAACTCTTTATACAAAATGTTTCTTATCCAATGTAAACTACATACTTGAATACTTAGGGGCACATTTACTAACCCACGAACGGGCCGAATGCGTCCGATTGCGTTTTTTTTCGTAATGATCGGTAATTTTGCGATTTTTTTTCGTATTTTTTGCGATTTTTTCGGCGTCTTTACGATTTTTGCGAAAAAACGTGAGTTTTTCGTAGCCATTACGAAAGTTGCGCAAAGTCGCGATTTTTTTGTAGCATTAAAACTTGCGCGAAACGTCGCGCCTTTTAAGTGTTAACGCTACAAAAAAATTGTGACTTTGCGCAACTTTCGTAATGGCTACGAAAAACTCGTTTTTTTTGCAAAAATCGTAAAAACGCCGAAAAAAATCGCAAAAAATACGGAAAAATCGCAAAATTACCGAAAAAGTCGCAAAATGTTCGTTTCCAATCGGAATTTTTCCAATTCGGATTCGAAATCGTGTCTTAGTAAATCAGCCCCTTAGAGTATACATTTGCACGAAACTGTGTGACCGCGTATGTTTTTTGATAGAAATTTCCTTATACTCAGATGGCCTCATTTCAAGCCTAAACTTTTTCTTGTCCTAAATAAATTACTTTTTAACCTTTATTATTTAAAATTTTTGGAGGAAACCCACATCTTTAGGTTAAGAATTTACCTCACAATCCTCTGTACTAGGTCCAAAAAAAACATCACAACGGGGTTATGTAATTTACGATGCAAATTTATCACCTATAACAACCAACGTTTTTCCCTTTTATTACATATTGGGGTTCTTCTCATATGTCTTACTACTCTCAATTAAACCTTAGTCTGCATTTTTTTTTTTAAACTACCCAGCCTGGTTTATTTTAAAAATTGCCTACCTGACTCTTTACTTTTACTTTTTCTATATTTTACACAACAGTTTATAACATAAAAACAGAAGAAACCACTGAACAGGGCTAAGATAAAACTGTAAGTAAAGGCTTTCTTTATAGGAACTCTAGAGATTGAGGTTAGCAGTTATAAGCAAGAATAAGAACAGAAACAAATTTCAGTCTTCTCTAATATTAACTGCAAACAGTTTTCCCATCTACCAGTAAAATATATGAAACACTGCATACTGACTGCAATCCAGGAGCCCACAAGCTTAAATAAAGAATAAAGTAAAAAAGCAGTCTCTGTGACAAGATTCTTACCTTATTAGAACAAAAATAAAAAATGTAAACAAAAATCTGTATATGTTTCTTAAAAACAGGCATAATTACTGTTTGATTTTTTTGTTTTTTTGCGGAAAAAAAAACTACTTGCAGAGTAGCAGAAAATAGTTACCAAAATTGTGTAGAGACTCAAATGAATGGCTTTTCTGTAAAGAGATCTGCAGCTGCTATTTTAGACATGATGGATGTAAGGCATTATCAAAGTATCTATACGAAAACAGTGTTACTGTCAAATTTTAGTTTTGATATTTAAGTTATCATGTATTGTCCATTTCCTTGTTGGACCATTAAATTCCAGTAGCCCTTGGCATTCTCTTTTATCTTTAAATGAAAAAATTGAGCTATAGTCCTAAAAAAGAAGCCCCATTGATGTCCATGGGAGCTATTGATGTGTATGTGAGCTTTCACATGGTTCTTCTGCTTCGGTAAGTCATAGTATTGCTGCTCTGAGCACATCAATAAAAAATTTATGGTGGTACAATACATGTCTGCAATCATCTAAAGACTAAAAGATTCTGTCCTGAAGGGAATAGACTATTTTGTCTGCTTAGTCTAAAGGATGGTGTTGCTCCTTTTTAATACTATTAAAACCACTGTGCATGTCTTTCTGTTTTTGTTTTTTATATTAAAACACATCACTCAGCTACACAGCATTGTAAAAAATAGGAAAATAGCAGTATACTGTACTGAATTATAGATAGCAGAGATTGCTCTGTTCATGAGATATTTCAGTTTGATTTGAAAATAGTTTGATTGGTTTGACACACAGTCTGCTGCACTGTAGAATGTCCTGCTAATCATTCTTCCCCATCTAGTGACTAGGTTTAAATAACAAATAAAAATCATATTGTAGACATGATACCTATAATGGCTAATAATAAAAATACATTGAAAGCTTTCAGGGCTCCAAGGCCCCTTTGTCAGGCTAAAGGAGATGAAAGCTAGAAAGGCAAAGCATATTTACTGTTAGATCATTTAAACAGTATTCATGAGCAATAAATTAAGAAGTTTCAGATAGATAGAGATCATTTATAAAGATAATTTGGGTGGGTTGTAAATTGTCTAAGGGTCTAGATTCAGTCAGGTCACATGTGTGATATGAAACCCTGTCTTAATGTGTTAAATACAGTAACTCCATACATTTAATTTTATAGATCTTTCTCATTCAGTTTTAAAGGTATCTTTTAAAATTAAGACCTTCATGTCCTGAAGCTTGTAATTTTGACTGCAGAAGTGTTGCCCCACTGGTGAATTAAATGCTTTTCTTGATCTTTTGTTGGTGATGGTTCATCCTTGTGTGATGTTTTTGCCCTGTTTCTCTTTATACTGTATGCCTCCTGCAGGGCACTTAGTACACATGATCATGTACACCACATTGGAGGAAGCACACAAATAGTAGTCCCATATGATGTAGACATTTTGTGTAATTAGTCTTGCATCTTAATCTTTGCACAGTATGGGGCAGATTTATCCAAATGTGAGTTTAGGACTTAATACACAAAAACTCACTTTCTGTTCATTCCTATGGGATTTTTAAAAGCGTTTTTATCAAATGGTGAACTTTCATCCACTTATTAAATACACTTAAAAATCCCATAGGAATGAATAGAATGTGGGGGACTTTTTATGTATTAAGCCCTAAACTCACATTTTGATAAATTTGACCCTATGTATTTGCAAGTTCCACTTTTGTATTTGTTTGTTTTTTATTTGTTATTTTAGCCACTGGCTAACACGGCACCACAGTTTTTGTTTTGTGGGACAGGCTTACAAATCATGCAACACAAATGTACTTAACAAGAATGTGAAATTAATAAAGAAACAAATATTGTCATAAAGGAGTAGGCCGGGGCAGAAAAAAGGGAGGAAAAACAAGTCAAGGATAAAGTCAGGACCCATAAAAGAAAAGTAATGGAGACTAGTATGTGAGAAAGTGAGAAGGTCTGGAGGTCACTGATCGAAGAAAGGTGCTGATTAACTGAAGATCTTGAAAGCAGTCTCAATAATGACAGCATATAGAGGGCAGCAACATTATCGACTGTTTGTGGGAAAACGTTAAAGGGAAACTTTTGATGATTTTGTACAAGGCACTTTCGAAACCTGCATGCAGGATGATATTTATATAAAAGGAACTTTTTACAGTGAATCACCAGTGGTCAATAAATTGTGTTCAGTGAGAAGGTAACAGTTTTTTTTTTTTGTTTGAAGGTTATGTATAGGGAGGAAAGTAATAAAGAGTTGCCATAATTTGTTATATAACACTAGCAAGTTATGCAGTACAAATAGAACCTACAATGAACTAATAAGAGATAATCAAGAACTATTTAGATTAGCTTACTATCTAAACAGATGGGGAAAAAATAACACACACAATTGTTGAAAAGAATTTGTAAAAATGGTTCTTAGGTCAGTTAAAAATTCTAATATTATCAGTAAAGCCCTTTCACCTGGATTTTCTAAACATGTCCTATATTTTTCACCTGTTCTAGTACTTGAGCGCATTTTTTCGCCAGGCATGGATTCACAGTGAATTTTTGCATTTTGCCATTGGCGAATTGTTTTGCGAAACTTCCGTGAAAATTTGCTGCGGAAAAATTCGTTGAGAGTTTTCTTTGTTGCACATCAAATTGGGCGCGGACGCTGCAAAAAAGGGCGTGGTTGCGTAAAAAAATTTGTGAGCGACAAAAAATAGATGCAGCCAGAAAAAAAAAAATAGCCGTGGGCAACAAAAAAGACGCGGGTGCCAAAAAAAATCATACAACGCGAATTTTCCGCCTTTTTGCAAATTTTATGGTGAAGCGGAATGGGACAGATTCGCTCATCACTACTTATGATATCTTGACTTCTTATTATTGTATGTAAATCAAATAGGCTCCATTTGTGGGTCTAAATGATTTAATATTTTTTGTGCTTTTACCAGCTGTGTTCAACTATAAAGAGTGCAGGGCTGGAACAAAAGGAAGAGTCTGTTAGATAGGGCTTATTCCAATAACCACATTAACACAAAATGTGTTAATGTAACTCTATTAAATTACACTGATACGTTCAACTTGTTCAGCAGCCTGAAATTAAGGAACAGAACATATTACTCATTGCCGTGTCTTTCCAACTGCATCCTCCAGACAATTAAATGAGCAGTACAAAGGGAAATAAGATAATTAGACCTGAGGAACGGAATGCTATTGATACTGGTAATTAGCAAGGTTTCTGGGACCTGGCTTCCATAGTTGTTATTTATGAAAGCAGAAGGCTTGGGACAGAACTCTATGGGCAGTGGCACATGGGGAGATTAGTCACCCGCGATAAATCTTCACTACTGCGGATGACTAATCTCTCAGGTATGCCATCTCACTGGCAAAAATGTAAATTGTCGGTGGGATGGCATGTGCATCACTTCGGTTGCCCGAAGTTGCCTTGCAAGGAAACTTTGGGCGACCGAAGCAATGCGTATGCCATCCCACTGGTGATTTAGATTCTTGCTGGTGGGATGGCATTTAAAGGAGATTAGTTGCCGCGGTAGTGAAGTTCTCCTTTCTGGTCACAATATTTCTTTCTTTTTTCATTGCAATGAAGTACTTATTGGCTCATTAGCTACATAGTTATAAAAATGCAACCTTTATACCTTCCTGAGCTAAGACAAGTCTTTTCTCACTTTATTGTATATAAAGGCAGACTGTCACTTTTAATTCATCTGTTAACGTATTTTTTCCTCTCTAAAAGCCAATATACACCCTCACAACATCAATGAGAAAATAAATACTAAAAATATAAGTTTAATTTAAATGTAGACTGTAAATACCAGTTAAGCAAAAGAAGATTTTTGCAGCTATAACACATAGGGGCTGATTTACTTACCCACGAACGGGTCGAATGGAGTCCGATTGTGTTTTTTTCGTAATGATCGGTACTTTGCGATTTTTTCGTATGTTTAGCGATTTTTTCGGATTCTTTACGAATTTTTCGGATCCAATACGATTTTTGCGTAAAAACGCGAGTTTTCCTATCCATTACGAAAGTTGCGTAAAAAGTTGCGCATTTTGCGTAGCGTTAAAACTTACGCGAAAAATGCGCAACTTTTCGCGTAAGTTTTAACGCTACGCAAAATGCGCAACTTTTTACGCAACTTTCGTAATGGATACGAAAAACTCGCGTTTTTACGCAAAAATCGTATTGGATCCGAAAAAATCGTATTGGAATCCGAAAAAATCGCAAAACATACGAAAAAGTCGCAAAATATTCGTTTTCAAGTCGGAACTTTTCCAATTCGGGTCGGATTCGTAGGTTAGTAAATCAGCCCCTTAGATTCCAAGGCTTTCACATGGTTGAAACCTGGGTCATAAGTACTAGTTCCTTTTACACGAGTTATTATAATAGGCTACACTGCTCTCTTCAATATGAATAGCCTTTCATTGTTCACTGGTGTCTCAGTGGAATTCCCCGTACCCTTAGAACTTCCTACCTAATTATCAGCAGCAGAGGGTACATACTGCAGCCTTGCATGGTTGAATCACCTCTCTGATACTGCTGATTCCAATTCAGACAATTGTACAAGGGAGCTAAATAAAAATCATTCTAAAGAGATCCTATAATAAGGGTTGCAAATTTAGCCAACAATCAAATAACCCATAGCAGTCAGTCGATGCTGGCTTAGTTATTTCAGTGAGAATCAAGGCACAAGTTTGTAGAAGGGCTAGGTACCTCGGGGTAGTTTAACCTGTAGAGGGGCACAGAGTCCCATTCTGTAGTACCAGTATTATATTTATGTTTATCTATATAGCCATCTAGCAGTCAGCAAAATTGGTATACAGCTTTGGTATATTTAATCTGAGCAAACTACACCAATTGCTTGATAAAAGTTAAATGTAGATGACTGTAAATAATTTAGTTCCCTAGAGATTGCAATTCTAAGTCTTTTATGTTTATACACAAATGTAGACACAGCAGGTAATTGCATGGCATACTAATGACAATTAACATGAATAAGGAATCAAATAAATCACTTCGTGGTTCTCTGTAAGGGATACCATTGTCTGCTCTGACAATAGATTTGTCTTAGCTTTTGGAAAATGTCCTAGTTCCTGTCACAAACTTTCTGAATTGATCTTATCAGCTATTTTTTAATAAACTGGCACAGAGGCAGCATAAACAGTAGACCCCAAGAATAATGAAATGTCAGAGTAATGGTTTCATTCAGTAGAGTGCACATGGGATTATTGGAAAACAAAAAGCTGACTCAAACCAAATGTATTTATTCTTCCCTCTCAAGTAAAAAAAAAAATTTAACAATTTCTTAAAATATTAACCAAGTTCACATAACCCAAAATTGCAAATGTGTGATAATGCTTGAAAATTCTTTTTTTTTTTTAGTAGGATAGAAACATAATTAATCATTAACTCACTATGACCGGTCTTTTACATTTCCTCCATGGGGTCTTATATAGGAGAGCATGACAAAAAAATGACTTTACAGAAATTATTAATAAGTATAATATACTGTAATTCATGTGCAGTGCTACAAGGGCTATTTAACTGCAGGCAGATGCAAGTCTTGGCATGCTCCTTAAAAGTTCATACATAGGGTTGCCATCTCTCTGGTTTTGACCTGGACAGTCCGGTTTTTGGGAGGGATGTCTGGGTCAAAACTGCTTGGTCAGTTTTCCGAAGGACTCATTGTCCTGATCGTCGCTGATCATCACGTCATACATACTACATGACTACATACATACTACATGACTACTACATACATACTACATGACGTCAACAACCTGCCCTTCCCTTGCCCCCATGATGTCACTGGCCACCCCTCCTCCGAGAAACAAGTCAGCAGAGGTGGCTATCCTAGTCATACATTAAATGCTTGCAATTGCAATCTGTATTTTATGCCTTGTGCCAGATTGAAAAACCCAAAGCCTACCCACAGTGCAGAACCAGTAATGCATGGGTGCACTGTACTTGGTGCTAGTCTAGAGCAAGCAGTAACTATAGAGTTTCAAAGACACTTTCTGCAGATGTTCCTACTCTCTACCAAGGGGTACAACCATATGGAGGTTGTATTTGGATACACATGTGCCACCCTTATGCACACCCTTTAAATGGTAGTGGCAAGTTGCAAATAATTGTGGAGAATTTGTTATTATTGTTTACTCTCCATATCAAAGGTACAAGTCTCAGAAGGAGAGGGGCAATGTGGGCATAAGACATGATGCCAAATGTCTGTTTTTTGCACTTTCCAGCTTGCCTCGCTTAATAAATGTCATCTAGTCATAGATTTTTTTCTGTGCAAACCTCAATACCTATATTACATTACATTACTAGAAATATATAAGTATATGTGTACATGCTTATTATATTGGACACTATATAAGCAACGGAAAACATAATGCATAAACCTAAGTTATACTACTACTACTAATCGTTACACTAATAATACTCACCTAAATTATTTAGTGGAAGGCTTCAGTCAGTGTAGGTACCAATAATACAATGTATAATCTAAATTATACATCTAAATTCTTCATTTTTCTCTCTATTAAATATATTTGCATTAGATTCTTACAAATGTAATAAAGTGTTTTTATATTAATGAGCTAAGATATAATATTCAGTAGACAAATGAGACAATTTATTTTTTGTTTTATATAGATACATAGGTCTATTGGCGTAACCATAGCAAGGCCAGCAAAGGTCAAATCTATGTCAGTTTTACAAATTAAGTCATTAAAAAATACTTATTTAGACTGATAAAGCAGAAAACAATTACAATTGTTTTGCAATTACAATGACTGGAAACAACATGGTATCGTAGCAAATTATAGTGGTGTTGCAAATAAAATTGTTTTGGTATTGTTACCCTTTATATCCCCTTCTCTGGGACAGTTTCTGCTACAGACAGTGCCTTCCCTTTATCTACAGAGGTTCCACCTAAACACAAACCTGTGCAGAAATAGGGAGACACAGCACCAATAACTTGAATTTTGTTGTCCATTAAAAAGGACATTCTAGTATATATGGAGCAATATAACAAAAGTTGACTTACTGAAACATGTACCAATGGAAAAAAGATTGTCTGTTTAAATGCTGAGCTAACTGATTCCATTTTTATTTAACTGTACCCATGGGCATTTAGATCTGCATTTTAACACAGAGGTATCCCACTGAATTTTTTTTCTGTGCAACATTATGCATTTTTATGTTTTGACACATGTTCAAAACACAATAAGTGAGAGAAATGTATGCTGAACTAACATAAATTAAATTATATCCAATACAAAAATCTATAAAAATGCAGAATATTCACATTGACACATTCAGCATGTATTTTAATAGGATCATATTCAAACAGTTGTTTTCAATGCAATCCAATTTTTTTTTTTTTATTTCTCCCTACAGACCTTACTAAATTGCAAGATGAGTTAGGCCATATATAATTCTCTATGGCACTACTGGGACACTTGTGTAGACCAGCAATGACCAACCTTTGGACCTTGAAAAGAACCTTGGCTGCTTTTTAACTGCAGCTGTCAGAATCCCTCATCAGAAGATGCTAGAATTTATCTACCAAGATTTTATCACATCATAAAATACAAGCTAAATTTTTGTCACAATATGAAATCTTTGTCAATGGGTCACTGTGTATATATGTGTGTGTGTGCATATATTATATATATACATATAATATATGTGTGTGTGTGCTATATTAAAGGCAGAAGACAATACCATAAGACAAGTAGGTACTGGAAAGGTATATTATTGTGCTTGCAGGTGTTTGTTTACTGTTGGGCAAGAAGATGTTTCAAGAAATGCTTCTGTAGGCCTTAGTAAGTCTGACAATGTCAGTTGTTCAGTGAGTGATATTTGCCGTTCCAGTGGGTTATTATGTGCTTCAGATAATGTCACTGGACTAGGCATTAAGTACTGGAAGAACATTTTGTTGGGGCAATCAATATGTGCTTGGAGCAATATTATTGGGGGATAGTATACCTAATTACTAGCCGCTTTCTAGTGGGTGCAAAGTTATTGAGCCAATATGTGCTGAATACAATGCTGCTAAGATATTGTGTGCTAGGTTAAACATAGAGTCTGTGATAGATGCTATTGGCTTAATATTTGCTGGAGATGAGGCAGAAAATGCTGGAGGAATGCCAGTAGTGTAGTGCTGTCTTTGCTTAAATTAATCCTTTTGGTGCAGTATGTGTAGGATTTAATGTCACGAAATTAGTAGAAGCTGGTATCAAAATTGCTAGGACAGTAATAATGGCATGTCCTGGTGGGAGTTGAGTGTAGCTTCAAGAGGATGGTTTTGTGACCTGCTCCGCTGCCTGCTTCCTAATTGTAACATCCATAAGCAGAAAATATGCTATCATGGACCCTCTCAAGATTGGCAACAGCAGCCCAAGGAACACTGATGAGGCCCAAAGAAGAGCTGAAGCAGAATCAAGATGATGGCAAGTCAATTAAGAGTTCAGGAATGCCTATATTAATAAAACAACTTTGCCTTCTAAAATATAATAAAAAGTGGAGCTATTGATACGTAATATTCTCCTTCCTGCCTTCTGAAAATAACCTCCAGGTTTGCTCAAGTTTCAGAATTAGTAGCTAACTCCATTAAATCAGTGATTCTTCTGTTGGCTCTCCCTGAGATTCATCATCTGTGGACCCTTGGTTTGTAAAGCAAGAAGAAGCAATTAACAATGAAAATTTTGGGGCAAATGGCTGGGAAAAGAATTTATTTGGGGTAATGTAATAAAATTTGTAAATGGAAAAACCTGCACAAATAAGAATAAAAATTTGCATTTCTCAATGTAATATTTTTCATTAGACTGTTATTGCACTGCAAATTTTAATTGCGCAAGACGTGCTTGAAGATGGCATAATTGTTAGAGTGAAAATAATGACATTTTCATTAAGAAGATTTATTGCATATACTGCACACTTGCACAAGCTTAAACATTCTCAGTTGCTATCCTACTGTTACCTTTTACTAACCCTTTGACTTTTTATTTATGTTACATTCATGCAAAGGCAAAATTGTTTACAATGCAAATTTTTATCCCCATTGCGAATGCTTTTTCCGTTAGAAACCTATATTACATTCCCCCAATTAAGTTTATAAATGTATTCTCTCATTTTACAAGTGTTTGTGTAAGCCCTTTACCAACTACGATTATTCAAAGTCTGCTCTTAGCCACTCAGTGAATAAAACCACTCACTCCTTCACAAAATTGGTCCAGGTGCCTTGACCCAGAACCTTCACGACTACTTCTTCTTAAAAAAAAATCACATAAATCAAAGTTTTTCACGGACACTCACCACTGATCCAATAGTCTGGGTGCAGCGCCCCAGACCCGTAACAGTCACAAGCACAATTTCTCTGATGGGAGGTGGTTAAGAAGCAAAGCTTTATTTCAATGCTGACGAGTTTCATTGCCAATTTTAGATCCTTCCTTGATGGGTTGTGGGCTGGAAATTGACTTTTAAAATATTACCTTGCTACTTCCTTTCAGGGTAAAAATCACTTTGTACAAAGTGCACAAGTCATTTGGGGGAAGATGCCCAGGACTTGCAGAGGCTTTGATAAGACTTTGTTCACCTATTTCTCTAATTTTAGAGATTTGTGGCAGTACATTTTATAAGATGTCAGTCCTGTTGATCTTTTAACTGCTAGAACAACTTCACAATTTATTTCTGTAATGACAGCTTATTGTTGTTACTAAGGGACAACTTGTTTTTTTTTCCAGAACAATTTAAGCTTTCTACATTTTTCTGAAATGGCATGTTATTGCTCTTTTGCAATGATATAGGTCTCTAAGTCCCTAAATACCTAAAAAAAAATTACAAAAATATTTTTCTCAGAATACAGAAAAATATATCTGTTATTTTATTGTATGTGCCAGAGTATAACAGACTTGTAAAAAACATGATTTCTGTTCACCCCAATAGTTTTATGGAGATCAGAATCCAGTACATTACTGAATTTTTAAAAACCCCACACCTGAAATCAGCATAGAGTGCAAGGTAAAAAAAATACCCCAGTAAACCATATATTTTTGAAAAATACAATTCTAATGTAATAAAAAAGGGTAAATATGTCCTTCTACTCCACATTACAAAACTGCAAAAAGTGGGGTTTTTACATTTTTGGAAGGTGCCTCAAAGCTTGCATCTTGCAACATATTATGCAACAAATTTAATTGCATACAAAAAAAGAAACATCTTAAATATGAATGCCAACTGTCTTCTAAAATGGTTCATGCCCAATAATCATAGGATTGCCAGACTATCTGACAAGTAGAGGCTACAAAATTAAAATTTTCAGTATTATTAGTGCTCATTCTAGACAATGAAAATGTTTGGGAAAAAACACTGAATATGGTTAAAGTGTAAAAAATACATATTTATACCTATGTCTGTATGTACACTTGTTAAAGTGTCTGTTAGTGTGTCACTCACCTGCAGGCAGAAGACGCAGGAGGGCTGCAGCTTATGATGACTCCTATGTTTCTTAAGATGACAGCATAGTCCAATATTTGTTGCAATGGTAAAAGTTGTATGTTTGCTTAAATCCAAAAAATAGGAAAAAAAGCTTCAGCAGGTTTACTGCAAAACATTTATTGTGGGTAGTGGTAACACCACTGTTACCACTACCCACAATAAATGTTTTGCAGTAAACCTGCTGAAGCTTTTTTCCTATTTTTTGGATTTCTACAATTGTATTTGGTTGCAGCACAGAGCAACAACTAGAAACTAAAGCTTTTTTTCGCAAGTATTTTATTTTAAGTTCACCAATCATTTTTATTTTTGTTTGTATGTTTGCTTCACATCCACTACTATAGTAGGTATACTATAGGTATAAACAAAGCTGCTGTGTAGCCTTGGGGGGAAGCCATTCAAGCTGGAAAAAAAGAGAAAAGGCACAGGTTACATAGCAGAAAACATATAAACTCTGTAGAGTTTATCCCCTTGGCTGCATAACAGCTTTGTTTATATTGACTGTTCCGGAAGCAAACACACAACTTTTACCAGTGTAGGGCGATAGTGATAAGTGAATCTGTCCCATTTTGCTTTGCCAGAAAATTTGCGAAAAATCTGTGAAACGCATTTGTCGTACGACCTTTTTGAAGCCCACATCTTTTTTTTATGGAACCGCGCACAATTTGATGCGACCGTGCCTATTTTAACTTTTTTTGATGTGAAAAATTTGCTCATCACTACTTACAAATCCAGAAATTCATCTAGACGCGATGTCTCAGTAGGATAACTGAACCACCTGTTTGAATTTGCACAGTACCTATTTCCCCCTTGAAGACTTATTAGGCAAGTAATACTAACTTGGAACACCCATGCTAATTCTGTCAAAAATATCTGTGTTGCAGCAAAAGAAACATTGCCATCAGGATTCTTCTTATTAGAAGAAATTGCAATGTTTCTTTGCCAGCAATTTAATTGTCACAAACTAAAATATACTGAAATAAATAAACACTGTCGAAGCAATCGGTTTAAGTCTTTAGCCTGATTGTCTTTATTACTTATTCATGCCAAAATATGGAAATGCAATTTCGCTGCCTTGATGGAAATGTGATTTTGCATTCTCATTTTCTGCACAAGCTATTTTTCTTTTAGTTTAAAATAAAACTTTCATTTTATTATTTGAGATGAAAAAAATGAGTGCTAGTTCTTTTATGGATACAGCTAATTTTACCTTATAATGAGCAGTAAAAGCAAAAGAATGGCATTTTCAAAAGCATTTATCAATTTTTCAAAACAAGTATAATGTGAGGAACCAGAGGGGAAAAAAAATTAGAAGCTCATGATATATTCTGTTTGAAATGGGACAGCAGGATGAAAGTAAGAGTTGATGAACCATGTTTTGCATGAGACTATTGACAATTGCAAAGTAACTAGCCCAGCTAAGTCTATGCTTGTGAGAGCCTGCCAACTGGGGGGGAAGCCGAGCCTCTGGCTAAATGTAGTTCTTTGGCTGTAAAACATGACAGAATACTTTTTTCTAAATCCTGAATAATTTCATTACATATTCTGCTTAATAATTTAATATACAGGTATGGGACCTGTTATCCAGAATGCTCGGGACCTGGGGTTTTCTGGATAAGGGGTCTTTCAGTAATTTGCATCGGTATAACTTAAATCTGGTAAAAATCATTTAAATATTGAATAAACCCAATAGGATTGTTTTGCCTCCAATAAGGATAAATTATATCTTAGTTGGGATCAAGTACAAGGTACTGTTTGATTATTACAGGGAAAAAGGAAATCATTCTTTAAAATTAGAATAATTTGCTTATAATGAAGTCTATGGGAGATGACATTTCTGTAATTCGGAACTTTCTGGATAACGGGTTTCAAAAATGCCCATACTCTATAACAACAAAAGTAGGCTTTGCTTTGCCATACAAATATACAACGTGCATGTAATTCAATGATAGGCACATATCAAACAGGATATAAATACTATTGCCAAGACCCATCAGGGCAAGCTTAAACAGAGTAGAAAAGCAATATATATAGTCAAAATGGAGTGGAGCACCATACTTAGTCTAAGACCTAGTCCAAAACCACAGACAGTTTATATAGAAAAACAAAAAGGTCCAGATTCTATAACAACAAAAGCTGGCTTTCCTTAGCAATACAAATATGCAACAATTCAAGTCCCCCAACTCTTTATCAAAGAGGGAAATCGAAATCCCAGTTACTGGGTTTCCTTAAAGCCCACAAAACAATGTATTATCATATACTAATTCTAGGATTCTAGGATCATATACTAATTCTAGGATTAAAATCAATACAAAGTAGACCATAATATGGCGAGCTGTACAAAAATGAGCTGGAACTGGTAACTTTACTGTTTCCTTTATAATGGTGGACTTATGTCTGGTTAAATTGTCTCTCCCACATACACTGACATTTAAGCATATAAACTATGCATTTTGAATCACAAGTATAATGGTCTTTTATTTTAAACCAACATTCAGAATAGGGATGTGTGAACATCTTTACCTATCACACTAGAACACTGATTGTATCTACCACACAGGTGTATGCCTCAATTGTGCTAAAACCCTCTGTGGATCACTGAGCATAGTACCCAAATCTCAGAATTATGGGTACATCTATTTAATAGCAGAGGAGATACTTTAAACTCCAGAATATCCAGATATACCCTACATAAAAGGGGCCAATGCTTATATATGACCTGATGAATCTTATTCACACAAGAATGATATGTGTGCACAAAGGGTAGTCTAGTCTGTTTATCACATGTTTTCTCCTGTATAGTGGTCTCACCATCTGACCTCCTCACCTGTGCAACCTCCTTGTCTAATAACAAAGAGGCCACTTTCTGTAGGTAACATCTCTAAGAATGTACTGTCTGACTTTGAATTAAAAGTAATACAGAAGGGCCCCTTGTTCTGCCCAGCTACTAAAATAAGATAAATTTACCTTGGATATAGACTTACAGAAGTTTTACAGATTATTGACACTTACTAAGGTTCAATATATAGGCAAAGAGAAGGAGGGTATGACTGAACATAGTATGTTAACTCTTAAACAGCTTGCTTTATCTTGCTTCAGCTGGTACTTGCCTCTTACCTTCTTTCATCCTGTTGAAACTGTCATTAGCCTCATATCCAGAACAATGAATTGGTACAGAATGGGGTTAAAAGCATTAATGCATAACAATAATATGGCCAAAATGCAGTGGGTAGCTCAAGAATCCTGAATGCAAGATACATCAGTCATTTTTAAACCTGCAGACAAGGCGGGCAAGTATTACATACAGGAGATGTTTTTTTGCCCAAGTCATTGAAGCCCTTGGGCAGAATAGGGACTCTATATAGTGTGGAGATTCTGAATAGAATAGAAACAATTTGCAAAACTTCTTTATATTTTGTCCCTTATTTTATTATATATATAATATAAACCATTGATTGTGATTAGAGCAATAAAACAATAGAAAAAGAAGAATGTTCAGCACAAGTCCTATTCACTGAACTCATGTTGTAAACCAGGGATACCCAACCTTTTTGACTTGTGAGCCACACTCAGATGTAAAAAGTGTTGGTGAGCCACACAAACAAAAGTTCTTTGTGGATGTCAAATATGTACTGCGACTGGCTAATTTTTAGCTCCATGTAGACTGCTAGCCTGCGGGAGGCTGTGCTTGGAGTAAAACTGTCTGTGTGCTTCCAAAACCTGCCTCCAAGCCAGAACAACATCAAAAGGGGCGTGAGTAACATGTTGCTCATGAGCCACTCTTTGGGTATCACTGTTGTAAGTTCTCACAAGCAGGGCCCTCCACCTACTTTTTCAAACTATCCATTTGTAACTGTGAAGCCATTCTTATGAATTGTTTGTTTATATATGTAAATTGTCTGGTCTTGTATTTGTGTTCCTTTACTTTATAAAGTGCTGTATAAAAAAAAGAATAGTAATGTAAACAAAGGAAAATACTGCCCCTTTAAAAAAACATACACAGAGGAATGCAGGATGAAACACAGCCCATTCTTACCTATTTAACTGTGTTCATTCAGACACATACTAGCTCCGAACGCAGGTGGAAAGGTATTAAGTTTTATTCCACTTGCGTTTAGCGCTTGCATGTACCTCAATGATACTTTCACTCTGGTGAAAATTTAGCAAAATGGTGAAAAAACAATAGATATTTTTTTTGGCCCCACACACTTTTTTTTTTTGTGGCCATTGGAGCCTGTGGTTCACAAAGAAACCTAGTGAAAAATGTTGATCATCACTACAAGGAATATCCTCAAAAATGTTTGACGCTTTTCTTGAATTTCATTCATTCCATTTACTTTTCTTAAATTCCTTTTTTATATTCAGCTCATAGACCTTCTTGTCTATCCACAAAATCATTTTTGATGTGGCTCAATGCATTTGCACAACAGAAAGATTTGACCATAATGATATTTTACCTTACGATGTTTGTATGAGACTGCTAACTACGTAAACAGGGTTCTATTTTTAGCATATATTGTTAAGCCTAAATGAAAACTTATTCTCATATTCACTCAGTTTTCATTTCCTTGTACTCCAGGGGCATATTTTATGAGGTCAATTTACACAAAGCAGACAGGCAGAAATACCTTACCTTTTTTATTGCACAGGGCCACAAGGTATGCAATATTTCTTTTGTTTTATTTATTGTTGCTTTAATGTTTCGCAGAAGCCAGGACAAGGTCATATATCTTCTCTGAAATGGTCTCCTTGAATTTTTCATAACTCTAGATGGGAAGTCAGGCAGCTGAAGGTCATTTCATCAAATCAAAGTAGATTTTTTTTTAACTATCCTAAAGGGACCATATTGTATTTTAATTAATCAATAAAGAGGTGCAAGTTGTACTCTGTGCCTTCCAGTGAGTTGAAAATTGAAATCTGGCACAAGGAGCAGAGCATGGTGTTTACAGCTGGAAGGGACATCTTAATGCATTTAGCATATGTATAGGATAGGGCTCTGGAACAACTTGCAACTCTGGGTGCCTTTTGCACCACAATGGGCTCAGTTGTTCCCTGTACATTCCCTCTAAATGCTCCACACTTGCGCCAGTGGTATTGCTAAATGGTCACTTGTAGAACAGTAGCAGCATTCTCTGAATGGGAATGTGAATGTTGCCATGTAATTACTGTATCTCTTATGAGCTCAGAGCTTATGGCAATGTTCTGTCACATTTATAATACTATCATAAGAGCATTGTGTTCTACTTTATTTTTACTGTCGCTACAGCAGATTGTCAAGTCAGAAATTATTTTGTGTGGGTTAATGATTCATTTTTGCCCATATTGAGGAATGTTGATTATGTAAATCAGAAGCTGCCTACAAATTCTAACTAACGTAACGCTTGGTCATTAGTGATATAGCTATTCATTATTTTTAGCAATGTTTTGGTTTGAATTATATAAAGTAATATCATTATGTATATGAAATTCATTAAAGTGATGCCGACATCTTTATACATTGCCAGCACTGACAACTATAAGAATAATGCTTTTCAAGTAAAACACCTTGGTGGGAAAGGGATAAGATCAGTGACCACGATTTGCACAAGATTAATTAAGGCAGAAACTAATCTGCACCTGTATTAGTAAATGGTGTGCAAATTGTGGAGTATGCATTGATACTCTAGAAAACACTGCATTGTGGGTAAAAAAAAGTCAGTCTGCATGTATTTCTGTGTCTAGGCAATACTAGATGGCCAAAATTGTAAACGCTCTAAGAGCGTAAACTTAAGTTGAATTTCTCAACTACCAAGAACTAAGTAAATAAATATAGCTAATATATTGGGCTAATGTATAAATTACCAGCTGGCCAATTAGGCTATAATTAGCACGATCTGGCCACAGAGTTAAATGTATCCACCTATTTAATAAATAGAAAATGGAATAAATACAAAATGGAATAAATACCAAACGGTTAGTCCGACCCGGGTGTGGAAACCCCGAGTCAATCGCTTAAGATCTGGATATAATCAGCAAATAGTTCGGAAGCAGAGAAATCAACAAATGCTCACCAAAGTCCTGTAGTGGTCCGGGTGCTTGCAGCCCCGAACCCGCAGCTGTAGGGAGATTTTCACCAAATTTTGAAACGGACGACAAGCATTCCAGACTCAGAGGGATCTATAAAAACTTATACTTTATTCCAACATGTTTAAAAACATGTTGGAATAAAGTATAAGTTTTTATAGATCCCTCTGAGTCTGGAATGCTTGTCGTCCGTTTCAAAATTTAATACTAGATGGCCCACCACCCACTCTCACTACAGGGTATCTCCTCCAAGTCCTCCCATGCTGCTTTTAATCCCCGCCAGATGTTAATTCTGCACACCATCATTTGTTACCTACCCTGCTGCTGGTTCACAAGCCCCTGCCAACTCTCAAACTCCCAACCCACCCACCCTTTAGTTGCCCATTCTTATAATCTGAATTGTGTCCACTCCTCTCTTGCACCTTAGGCAGATACTTCTGTTCCCTATCTCTAGTTCTGAGCCTGACTTCTAAACTTGGAAATTACAATTACAGGTATGGGACCCTTTATGTCGAAACCTGTTATCCAGAAAGTACTGAATTACGGAAAGGCCATCTCCCATAGGCTCCATTTTAATCAAATAATTCACATTTTTAAAAATGATTTACTTTTCTCTGTAATAATAAAGTAGTACCTTTGTTTTGATCCCAACTAAGGTAAAATTAATCCTATTACAGCAAAAGCATTATTATTTGGTTAAATTACTGGTTAAGTAGTTTTTTAGTAGACGAAAGGTATGGAGATCCGAATTACAGAAAGATCCCTTATCCAGATATCCCCAGGTCCCAAGCATACTGGACAACAAGTCCCATACCTGTACAGGTAATTCTGCATCAACATCAGATTGATGAAATTATGCATTTTTTCATGCAAGACTAGTTTTGTAGACTTTCATTATTTGATGTCCCTATTTATGGCCCTAACTTAAAAAAGAAAAAAATGAATACACATACATATATAAAAATATAAGATGGTGATCATCAATCTTTTACATAAAACAGGACAATGTTCTGATTGTGGAAACCACACTGAAGAGAGAACTGCATAATGCTGTGACCCCTGCTACTAAACTGAGAGACCCTCACTTCATTTTATTGATTTAGACATATAAAGGCAAAATATATTGTTTCTAAAATGGTCTCGGTTTAATGCATGCAGCACTTTTATTAGAAGCTCAAGATGACAAGGAGATAAATGATGTGATATAAAATGTTCAGTAATGCTTACATTGTCAGGCCTAAAAATACATAGTAGCTACTGTTTCATCTGTATTCCTTGCTGTTCAAGGCTGATCAATTACTTTTTTCTTTTCCCATCGGCCAACAACTGAAACGTCATTTACATATTTTCTCTGTGGTTTTTATTAAAAAGCACGAGAAAGCGTTATCCAGGCTTCCTTTACGCAGACCAAAGAAATATTTCTACCATCTCTAATATTGATGCATTGCTCACAATATAAATCCTTTCCATGGCTTCCTAATGACATGGGCTATTGACAATATTTGGTGGATTCCTACCTTGATCATTATGGCTATAGCCATTGTACCAAGATATCATATACATTAATATCCTTAATAGAGTTGAATACAGCATTTGCAATAAACCAGGGATTCTGAAGAACTGGGGTAATGAATGTTGTGATTACCTGTTACCTACCAACATCACTTAACCTCCTGCCAATACTGCTCCTGGGCACAACAAAAAGAAATGAGGACTAGTGTATTACAGCCTTGTGAACAACATTATGATATAAATTTTAGGATGTTGAATGCCTCATTTGCCTTATTTGAGATAAATACATACTGTATTAAAGGGGTCATTGTGTGTAAATAAACACTGTGCTAGCAACAAGTTCTGTTCTTTAGCATTCCTTGTTTATTTTCTTCATAATATTGTTAAAAGACCTTACCTTGCTTCTTTACTAACTTGCAATGTATTATTGTCCCTTTCAGGAATGTATTAATAATATCAAAAAGCTGTGCTCTATATCCCATACTTATTAAATTTACTTTTCCACCAGAAATTTTAGGGTGTCTGTAGGAGGCAGAAAGGTAACCTACTATACATGCTACTACTAGCCTCAACAATCTGTTCTGACTCAAATTAATGAAGGGGCTGTGGATATAACTAACAGCTTTGTCTACATCACACTGTAATGATGCATCAATCAGGGTCTCTCTTAGCCATTCTACACTCTAGGGACTTTAACAGTCAGTGGCTCTGTCATTTGTATTTAAAAAAAGCCTTGATAGTTAGTATAGTGCTTTAAACATAAGCCCAGTGTACATATATCAGATAATTCTGTTTATCTAAACCTTTGATCTGTAGTGTGCTTGCTCTAGGCTTACAGGCAATCTTTTCCCGATGATCTTAGTAGCAAAACTTTGAAAAATATTTCCTCAACTGCCTTTATAAAATATTAACCGACATGAACTAAGCACACAATGCACTGGTAAATAGTATACACGTTTTACAGAAAATTCAGTTTTTAGCAATTGATTTTTTTTCACCGAAATAGAGAGTTTAATCATCAACATCTATTTAATGATCAACTTGGCCCAACATCATTCTTATTTGTATTCCAATCCTGTTATTTATACTGGCACAGTGAGGTAAACATGATTGCTCCTGGTACCATGTTAGTAAAAAACAGTTCTTAGGGTCTATTGATTTATAAGAAAGTAGCTAAATCCTGAATATGCATCAATGTCTTACCTTAAGGCCCTTTCTGCTTCTCTCACATAACATCAATGGATCCTGGTATTTAATAGTTCAGGCACGTTACCGTGTATAGATCTGGACTGCCGAATAGAAATAGGGAAAAAATTCTGTACTGGGAAGTGCTAGGTAATGGGATTGTTACAGGATGAATATTAAAATGTAACTCTCAAAGGGCCAATTATGATACAACTAATGCTTTTTTTTAATACAACCAGTGCTTTTCCTAAGCAACCCATTTTGGGGAAGATTTGTGTATCTCTCTTTCAAAATAACTGTTTTTCAATACACTGCTAAGCAAAATTATTAATATTAAGATTACCACTCAGAAATGCCAGTCAAATAAAGCAAAAATGACCTTCTAGCTAGCACATCAGTTCTTACTAACTGACACCATCCAGTACCATCACTTATTTATCATTTATCCAGAAATATGTTTTTAGGGACCTATAGGGTTAACATTCACTATAGCTTTAAACCAGAGGCCCGTGTATCTATTTTTGCTATTAGCAAATTATATGTTATTGGCTCATATGGCTTGTGACCACTTCCTGAACACTGTAATTTAGTTACATAGTTACATAATTACATAGGGTTGAAAAAAGACCAGAGTCCATCAAGTTCAACCCATCCAAGTAAACCCAGCACACACAACCTATACTTACCAATCTATACACTCACATACATAAACTATATATACAACTACTAATACTAACTGTAGATATTAGTATCACAATAGCCTTGGATACTATGCTTGTTCAAGAACTCACCCAGGCCCCTCTTAAAGGCATTAACAGAGTCTGCCATTACCACATCACTAGGAAGGGCATTCCCCAACCTCACTGCCCTCTCTGTGAAAAACCACCTACTCTGCTTCAAATGGAAGCTCCGTTCCTCTAATCTATAGGGGTGACCTCTGGTGCGCTGATTGTTTTTATGGGAAAAAAGAACATCCCCCATCTGCCTATAATCCCCTCTAATGTACTTGTTCAGAGTAATCATGTCCCCTCGCAAGCGCCTCTTTTCCAGTGTTTGTAATATAATGTTAGGGGTGGATCTTCCTCTTCTGGCTTGCATTTGTTGAATCAGGTGGATTCTCCAGGGAGTAGAAATGTTGCGAACTAATTCGCGTGAACATCGGGTGTTCGCGAACGTGCAAGTTCGCAAACTTTCCACGTATGTTCGCAATTTGGGTTTGCAAGCCACACATGGAGTTTTTCAGCAAATCCAGTTTCCATGGTGGTAATAGCGCGAAATAGCAAAAAACGCTGCGTATTTCGGCTAGGTCTGCCAGCTGCCTTTGCGATTTTACACAACGCTGTGTCAACAAAGTATTTTTCAGCGAAATTTTTGCCCTTGATCCCCCTCCTGCATGCCACTGTCCAGGTCGTGGCACCCTTTAAACAACTTTAAAATTAGTTTTCTGGCCAGAAATGACTTTTCTAGGTTTTAAAGTTCGCCTTCCCATTGAAGTCTATGGAGTTCGCAAAGTTTTTTGGCGTAAGTTCGCGAACGCGTTTGCGAACTTTTTTTTTGAGGTTCGCTACATCCCTACCAGGGAGCTTGGGATCAAAAAAGTCCAGAAATGTTCTGCCCTAGAGGACCTTTACCTCTAGTGAAGTCGGGGAGCAGGGACCCTGTGAATGAGGCTTTAGCCAGAGACAGGTTAAAATTTGTTATAGCAAAGGGAAACAGATAGTTCTAGCTAATAAGAGGATTTGATAGCAGGGAGTAGCTCTCCCCTAGGCTCTGCTTGCCTAAGTACTGATGAGGGCATCCTAATACTAATAACCCTGCCTTGATTGTCTTGGGCAATAAATCAGTTCTGTTTGAGTTTGCCGCAAGAACCTTTGGCGTCCTTTCTTTATTATTTTTTTTTATAATTTATTAATATTGCACAAGTGAGTCCCAGTTGTACTTCCTCCCCCTTGATCCTTCCACATAGCAAAGCTCAGTCTGTGTTTATCCCAAGCTTACCCCATGCTCTATAGCCTATCTAGCTGGTCTTTCTCTGTTTTACAGCCAAAAAGGGTTACATGTTGTTTAAAAAAGCTCTTAATTACAGGAAGACCATTTTCCATAGTCAGTTTTAAACACACCATTCAGATTAATAGTTTCCCTTTTCTTTGTAATAATAAAATAGTAGCTTGTTCTTGGTGGTAACTAAGCTGCATGAATTCATAATGGTGGCCAACCATTCCTATTGGGTTTATTTAATATTTAAATGTTTTTAGTAGACTAGGCATGAAGATCCCAAATTCATACTGATCGATTACCGGAAAACCCCAGCGCACAAGCATTTAGGATAATAGATCCCATATCTGTACAAATATCACACTGCACAAAGTATGGGCTAACATAGGATACTGGTGACTCCCTGTTTGAGTTTTATACTTTAACTAATAAGGTTAACCTACGTGTATGTGTGATTAACCCTTTAAGTGCCAGCCGAATTCGTCATTTCGGTTCCCCCCAGTGCCAGACGTTTTTTAAGCATTTTGTACTCATTCACTTTAACAATGTTTTTTGGTAGGAAAACCTCCACGAAACTAGGGAAATTATATATCGTTTTTTTCGTCACTAATTGGGCTTCGACATACATACCAAATTTTATAACTTTTCTGGAGATATGATGTGTATTTTGGGTGAAATATGTAAAAAAAAAATAAAATTATGAAAAATTTCTGTATATTTTGAGGTTTTTTTCCATAGAAAAGTTAATTTTACTCACTTTTTTTTATTGTTTGTAAAAGCCCTGATACTCCCAATTCCAACGATACCAAATATGTGGTGGTACCCCACAGTTCCTGTCCAGAAGTAACCCCCAAACTAAGGCAATACTTAGTACAATATCACACCAGAACAAAGCAGAAAAGCGCTTGTAACAGTTAATGCAGCATAACTTATATGTAAATCTAAAATATCCCCTCATGTTTGGTATCTTTAGAAACTACAGACCTTCAGGTTTCTAGGTGCAATGTAGTTTTCACTCAAAAGCCAAATACCTTTTGTCAGTGCATTGTGAAATTTGGAACTTTTTATGACATTTTTTTTTTTTTTCTAAAACGTAAACTTGGACGCATGATCAAATGTGGATTTGACAAAAAAAAATTTCATAAAAATTTTCTAACAAAGGCATATTTGAAAGACAAACTTCTCCTGAATAAAATGATGCCCCATATGTATGGGTGCACATAAAGACATGGGCACCAAACACTCCAAAGCAGGGGCAATGCACAAGGGCAATTACAGCTAAAAATGTGGGGGCTGCGCTCTATGTGCACTTCCTGCAGTTTTTCAGTGTTAACCCCCCCTACCTGTGAAATAACCCCCACAAACTATATATTTCTGAAAAGTGCACACCTTCAGCTATTCAGAGACACCACTCTTCTCTTTCTACATGGAAAATTGTGGCCGCAGTCCCTTGCAGAAGTCAGCGCTTTGGTCAGAAATCAAGGAAAAACCAGATAAAAAACCTAGATTTCTCCCCAAAATCTCCATGGCAACTACCAAAAACTTACTAACCATCAATCTGCAAGTTCCCCTGAATAAAACGATACCCCATATGTATGGGTGCACATAAAGACGTGGCCACCAAATGCCCCAAAACAGGGGCAATGCATAAGGGCAATTTCAGTTGAAATTTTGGGGGCTGCGCTCTATGTGCACTACCTGCAGTTTTTCAGTGTTAACCCCCCCTACCTGTGAGATAACCCCCACAATCTATATATTTACGAAAAGTGCAAACCTTCAGCTATTCAGAGACACCACTCTTCTCTTTCTACATGGAAAATTGTGGCCGCAGTCCCTTGCAGAAGTCAGCGCTTTGGTCAGAAATCAAGGAAAAACTAGATACAAACCTAGATTTCTCCCCAAAATCTCCATGGCAACTACCAAAAACTTAATAACCATCAATCTGCAAGTTCCCCTGAATAAAACGATACCCCATATGTATGGGTGCACATAAAGACGTGGCCACCAAATGCCCCAAAACAGGGGCAATGCATAAGGGCAATTTCAGTTGAAATTTTGGGGGCTGCGCTCTATGTGCACTACCTGCAGTTTTTCAGTGTTAACCCCCCCTACCTGTGAAATAACCCCCGCAAACTATATATTTCTGAAAAGTGCACACCTTCAGCTATTCAGAGACGCCACTCTCCTCTTTCTACATGGAAAATTGTGGCCGCAGTCCCTTGCAGAAGTTAGCGCTTTGGTCAGAAATCAAGGAAAAACCAGATACAAACCTAGATTTCTCCCCAAAATCTCCATGGCAACTACCAAAAACTTACTAACCATCAATCTGCAAGTTCCCCTGAATAAAACGATACCCCATATGTATGGGTGCACATAAAGACGTGGCCACCAAATGCCCCAAAACAGGGGCAATGCATAAGGGGAATTTCAGTTGAAATTTTGGGGGCTGCGCTCTATGTGCACTACCTGCAGTTTTTCAGTGATAACCCCCCCTACCTGTGAGATACCCCCACAATCTATATATTTACGAAAAGTGCACACCTTCAGCTATTCAGAGACACCACTCTTCTCTTTCTACATGGAAAATTGTGGCCGCAGTCCCTTGCAGAAGTCAGCGCTTTGGTCAGAAATCAAGGAAAAACCAGATACAACACTAGATTTTGGTCAGAAATCAAGGAAAAACCAGATAAAAACCTAGATTTCTCCCCAAAATCTCCATGGCAACTACCAAAAACTTACTAAACCTCAATTTGCAAGTTCCCCTGAATAAAACGATACCCCATATGTATGGGTGCACATAAAGACGTGGCCACCAAATGCCCCCAAACAGGGGCAATGCATAAGGGGGGGCTGTGCTCTATCTGCAGTTATTTAGTCTAAACACCCCCATACCTGTGAAATAACCCCCGCAAACTATATATTTCTGAAAAGTGCACACCTTCAGCTATTCAGAGACGCCACTCTCCTCTTTCTACATGGAAAATTGTGGCCGCAGTCCCTTGCAGAAGTTAGCGCTTTGGTCAGAAATCAAGGAAAAACCAGATACAAACCTAGATTTCTCCCCAAAATCTCCATGGCAACTACCAAAAACTTACTAACCATCAATCTGCAAGTTCCCCTGAATAAAACGATACCCCATATGTATGGGTGCACATAAAGACGTGGCCACCAAATGCCCCAAAACAGGGGCAATGCATAAGGGCAATTTCAGTTGAAATTTTGGGGGCTGCGCTCTATGTGCACTACCTGCAGTTTTTCAGTGATAACCCCCCCTACCTGTGAGATACCCCCACAATCTATATATTTACGAAAAGTGCACACCTTCAGCTATTCAGAGACACCACTCTTCTCTTTCTACATGGAAAATTGTGGCCGCAGTCCCTTGCAGAAGTCAGCGCTTTGGTCAGAAATCAAGGAAAAACCAGATACAACCCTAGATTTTGGTCAGAAATCAAGGAAAAAACCAGATAAAAACCTAGATTTCTCCCCAAAATCTCCATGGCAACTACCAAAAACTTACTAAACCTCAATTTGCAAGTTCCCCTGAATAAAACGATACCCCATATGTATGGGTGCACATGAAGACGTGGCCACCAAATGCCCCCAAACAGGGGCAATGCATAAGGGGGGGCTGTGCTCTATCTGCAGTTATTTAGTCTAAACACCCCCATACCTGTGAAATAACCCCCGCAAACTATATATTTCTGAAAAGTGCACACCTTCAGCTATTCAGAGACGCCACTCTCCTCTTTCTACATGGAAAATTGTGGCCGCAGTCCCTTGCAGAAGTTAGCGCTTTGGTCAGAAATCAAGGAAAAACCAGATACAAACCTAGATTTCTCCCCAAAATCTCCATGGCAACTACCAAAAACTTACTAACCATCAATCTGCAAGTTCCCCTGAATAAAACGATACCCCATATGTATGGGTGCACATAAAGACGTGGCCACCAAATGCCCCCAAACAGGGGCAATGCATAAGGGCAATTTCAGTTGAAATTTTGGGGGCTGCGCTCTATGTGCACTACCTGCAGTTTTTCAGTGTTAACCCCCCCTACCTGTGAGATAACCCCCACAATCTATATATTTACGAAAAGTGCACACCTTCAGCTATTCAGAGACACCACTCTTCTCTTTCTACATGGAAAATTGTGGCCGCAGTCCCTTGCAGAAGTCAGCGCTTTGGTCAGAAATCAAGGAAAAACCAGATACAACACTAGATTTTGGTCAGAAATCAAGGAAAAACCAGATAAAAACCTAGATTTCTCCCCAAAATCTCCATGGCAACTACCAAAAACTTACTAAACCTCAATTTGCAAGTTCCCCTGAATAAAACGATACCCCATATGTATGGGTGCACATAAAGACGTGGCCACCAAATGCCCCCAAACAGGGGCAATGCATAAGGGGGGGCTGTGCTCTATCTGCAGTTATTTAGTCTAAACACCCCCATACCTGTGAAATAACCCCCGCAAACTATATATTTCTGAAAAGTGCACACCTTCAGCTATTCAGAGACGCCACTCTCCTCTTTCTACATGGAAAATTGTGGCCGCAGTCCCTTGCAGAAGTTAGCGCTTTGGTCAGAAATCAAGGAAAAACCAGATACAAACCTAGATTTCTCCCCAAAATCTCCATGGCAACTACCAAAAACTTACTAACCATCAATCTGCAAGTTCCCCTGAATAAAACGATACCCCATATGTATGGGTGCACATAAAGACGTGGCCACCAAATGCCCCAAAACAGGGGCAATGCATAAGGGCAATTTCAGTTGAAATTTTGGGGGCTGCGCTCTATGTGCACTACCTGCAGTTTTTCACTGTTAACCCCCCCTACCTGTGAGATAACCCCCACAATCTATATATTTACGAAAAGTGCACACCTTCAGCTATTCAGAGACGCCACTCTTCTCTTTCTACATGGAAAATTGTGGCCGCAGTCCCTTGCAAAAGTCAGCGCTTTGGTCAGAAATCAAGGAAAAACCAGATACAAACCTAGATTTTGGTCAGAAATCAAGGAAAAACCAGATAAAAAACCTAGATTTCTCCCCAAAATCTCCATGGCAACTACCAAAAACTTACTAACCATCAATCTGCAAGTTCCCCTGAATAAAACGATACCTATGTCTGGTTGCACATAAGTACATGGCCGCCAAACCTGAAAATGCATAATATTGGGGCTGCACTCTATGCACCCCTTTTTTTTTGCCTGCACCCGAATGAATGGGATACGCTCGGGTGCAGGCACATGTAGCCGATATACGCATGAAAACGCGTGAGAATGCAAAGTCTCGCGTTTTCATGCGTATATCGGCTACACGTGCCTGCACCCGAGCGTATCCCATTCATTCGGGTGCAGGAACAAGTAGCAGGCGTAGGGCTGAATTTTCGGCAAGCGTTTTTCCACTTGCTGAAAAAATCAGCCCTACGCCTCGTGTGGCATCAGCCTAACCCTTGGCAATAGAAACTACCAGAACAATCTTAGCACCTCTGGACCTTTCTAGAACAACTGAAATCAAATGGAATAAAACCACTAAAAGCAATCAAAGAACAATAGTTGCAATGAAATCGGTAAGAGCCCTGGATCCACCAATGTCACTGCAAAAGCAACCTTTTTGGGGGCACTAAACACACAATAAAGAACAATGCAAAGATAAAACACCGTAAAATCCAATAAAACCACCTAAACCAACAGAAGAACAATAATTGCAATGAAATCGGTGGTCAGAGCCCTGGATCCACCAACGTCACTGCAAATTCAGCACCCAATAGCAATACAAAAAGTTACAGTGCAATAGAATAATTCAAAAACAGAAATCAATTATGAAAATGCCAAAAAAACACTAAAATGCAACCAAATAAATCAGATAATTATAGAGCAAGATCAGAAATAAAGTTTTAGTAAAAAAAAAGACTGCCAAAGAAAGCAAAGACAGAAAGAAAAGAAAAGAAAGAAAGAAAAAAAAAAAAAAAAAAAAAAAAAAAAAGTGTAAGTGTAAGTGTGTGTGTAAGTGTCTGTGTGTGCTTGGGAAAGTTGTAAATCAGTGTGTATGTGTACAAAAGTGTAATAATGACAAAGATAGAAGAAAAAATGCAAAAAAAAAAAAAAAAAAATTTTTTAGACAGTTGAGATAGAAATAAGCAAAATAAACAGTGGTAGAGAGTTGTAGTTCAGCTTACCCAAGGCAGGCAGACGATCAGGGGCGATCAGGGGCGATCAATCCAGCAGGAAGGCAGCAGGGGAGCTCCATCTCGTCCGAAGTGCGCAGCAGGAGTGAGGGAGCCGACAGTAGGCGGCGCTATTTAAAGGGACAGCAGTGGACACGTCATCAACGCGTGTCCACTGCTGTCATTGGCTGGCGACGCGATCGGTGCGGCTCGGGGACCCGGATCGGTGAGTATGTCTATGTTTGCTCGTTGCCTAGGGGGATCTGAGGGGTTTACAAGCGCTGCGCTGCTTTAAAAGCGAGCGCAGCGCTTGTAAACCCGACAGTGCCATTGGACGTAGATTCTACGTCCCATGGCACTTTGGTCCCTTGGTACCTGGGACGTAGAATCTACGTCCCTTGGCACTTAAAGGGTTAATGCTTAGTTTAAAAGACATTGATCAGTAAACCCAAGCTGCATTACTGGTCTCTCATTTGTTTTTCTCTGCCATTGAATTAAAGACACTGCAGTGTATGTTATTGTACTCCAGCAAAAAAAGCAGCATGACAGCTCCCAGTCATAATACATTTCATCATGTAGATGAATAAGATTCTCTAGGAAGAACCTCTGACCTTTTGTTTTACTAAGCAAATAATGGGCAAACCTATAGGCAAATAAAAGAAAAGCTAGTATGCATATCCCTTTTATACAATGATACATTCTAAATGCTCTTGAAACTAGTATTCTACCTTTCACTGCTGTAAAGAAGCTAGAAAGTTTGCCTGTATGGGTACAGGCTAGCAGTACTTCCATTGTAGTAATAGTATGTAGGTGGCAGTGCAATTTTTTGTTGTTAAATACAATGTGTAGTGTAATGTAGATACAACAGAAACATTGGCTAAACAGCAACAAATTGTAATGTACTTTGAAAGAAACTGTTAGAAATCTAACTTGTCTCTTCTATTTGTTTGTATAGTTTATAAGGCTGATCTTAGAGTCTTAAGTTTCTTTGGAAGAAGGATTCGGTTTGGGATTCGGGCAAGATTCTACTTTTTTCAGTGGGATTCGGTCAAATCCACGGTCCTTGCTGAACCAAATCCTAATCCTTAAGGACATGTGACTTTTCATCACATAAACATGGAAGCTGAAAACGCTTCACCACGTGTGCAGCATGCAGTTCTTTTAAGTCCTTCTGTAACTTCATTTACATATGCAAATTAGGATTCCAATTTGGTTCAGTATTGGCACAAATCTTTCACAAAGGACTCCGGCTTCAGCCGAATTCCAAAAATAGTGGATTTGGTGCATCCGTAGAATTTAATCCAGAGAGTATGCTTCGAGATGGGTGTGCTTAGAGGGTGCTTAGGGCTATAGAATGCCTGAATTACCACTGACTTTGGGTCTAGTTTTTGTCTGAGGCCTTCGCTCCCAACTATTTTTTGGCAGGGAAGAATAGAAATACTCCAAGTAATTTCGCTACTGTGCAGATTTTGCCTCTAACCACAGGCACAAAATGAAGGGCACAAAAAGTGTTTTAACAACCTCCCAAATCCTGATTCCATAAGTATTACTTCATTCATTTTCCACACACATATTTAAGGGATTTGTATGAACCTTTGAAATCGTTTACAACATTAATCTATAGAGATTTTGCTAAGCCTTTTGGCATAAATCTTTTCAAACTTTTGAAATATTGAAATTCAGAAGACACTATTACAATGCAAAATACTGAAAACAACCTTAGGAAAAACAAATCTATGAAGGTTGATGTTTTCCACTTGCATTGCTTAGTGACTTTGTCAGTTTTGATAAAAGAGTGATGAAAAACTAGAGAGATTTATTTTGCTTTTACTTTTTAGCTGGCAGAGAACTCTTCAAATGCAATTTCAGCGCGATAGACATGAAACTCATAAACAATTCTCATGGTTTATTAAAGCAGAATGCTCATTATTACATTTCACCGATGTGATGTGAGGTGAATTTCTACAGGGAAAGCATTTGCGTCACTAACGTGAATAGCTATTGGGAAACAATAACAAATGGTTGCCTGTCAAGTGAAGAATCCTGAGAGGGCACTGTGCGAAGGCTGGATCTGTCTGTTGTCCAGTCTGTACATTTTACAGTTATAGTGTAAATTGTATTGTGACTTCTGAAGTTCCACATTCATTTTTAAAGGCTTAAACACATTTTAAAGAACATTGCATTGATTTACTGAGGCTTGTGTTTTCGTTTTTTCAGTATTATGTCCAGCATGTTTCCGTTGTATGGCAAAATATAGTCATCAGTGAGAGTGTGTATTGATTTTTTTCTTCTTTTGATATTTAGGTGTGGTAGGATAAGTTTAAAAGTGGAGGTTGACACATGATAAGGAGGATAACAAAATAGTTTCTGTGCTTTAGTCACATCTTGCAGCTTTGGTGAAGCTTTGTAACTGGCGTTGAGGACCAAAGAAGATGGTTTAAACAGAGGGATTGCTAGGTTTTGTTCAGTATGTACCTATCTATTTTGGTTGGAGGCACTGTAGGAGCCATGATGTCATTTTATCTATTAATCATGCACAGGACATTTAGCACTACTACTTGTTCACCGCACATGCGTGCGTGCTTATTCATATACGGGGCAAGTTGGCTGGTCAGGTTACCTTGGGTGCCTAGCCGGCTAGGCCTGGCACTGATCATGCTTAATGGTTTTGAAAGATATTGTGACAATATATTCTCTTTTTTAAAATGCTTAGTGTATGATTGTGTTGGTTAATCTAGGTTTTTGTCGTTATCAGATAAAATTTATATTTAAGTTCTTGATTTATTGAGTCACACAGCTCTGGTGATAGGTATGGTATTTACATAATTTTTGGGAAAGTTAACATTAATATGGTTAAATCTTCCAACTCGTGATGAGTAAATCTATCCTGTTTCGCTTTGGCAAACATTTTTCTTAAATGATGTGGAAAAAAATGAATGAATTGATAAAATTACGTGCGTCACAAATAATTGTAGTGTGCATCAAAAAAAATTGTTGCGGGTGGCAATTTTTTGTTGCGGGTGACAATTTTTTGTTGCCCGTGAATTTTTACGTGGCAAAAAAAATTTGCCACTAATCCATGCCTGCTGAATAATTTCGTTCATCACTACTTCCAACCGTCAAAAGGACACCTGCCATTAATTTCTACATGACAGCTCTTAGATATTTTTTCTTTCAGATTTGTCGCAGTTTTGTCACATAATAAATGAAAAAATAAATCACATTTTTTCACAAAAACCAAAAATTTTTGAGCAAAAAAATATGAATCCTGAACATAAACATGGCCTTTAGTAAATGGGCACCCTAGTGTCAAATCAGATTGTAATACTTCCTCAGGTTTTGGAGGTTAGAAATATCTGAGGCTACATTTAAGGTTTGTCTATTACAGGTGTTAATATTGTATTGAGAACATTTTCCAAATTCCTCCATTATTTGCATTAAAGGGGACCTGTCATCTTAAGAAATAATTCCAAATTGTTTTCTATTGTGTTTGTCAAGCAAAATAAACTTCACTTACACTATATAAATTATTTTAATCTTATTTTCTTCAGTCCTGCAATTCACAATTTCAGCAAGCAGGCAGGCACCATTTTGTGGACACTGTTATCAAAGCAGGCATTGCATCCTGCTAATATCTTGTTTATGTGCCAGTATGGGGGGACCTGATGCCCATATCCATGCACTGGTTACATAATTACATGGTGAGGAGGGTGGGACAATGAGAAGAGTGCAGCAACATCTAAAAAGTTCTGAATTGAAAGTGAAAGTAACTCTCTGAGCCACCTCTATGCCTAAGGCATAGAGGCAGGGCAGGCAATATATGATTGACAGCTGGGATTTTTAAATGTTTTTATAATGGGCATGGATGTGGTAATAAAAAAATTATTTTGGGTTTCTTGTTTAATTTGAAAAGGGCTTTTATTATACAGCTTTTTATGTCTGGGTGAGAGGTCCACTTTAATATCTAGAAATTTCAGGACTGGTAATTAAAATAGCAATATCATCTGCAAATAAGGAAATGAGTTAATATTTCCTAATCTTAATTTCTGAATTTCTGAATTCCCTTTCTAGCAATTATTTTGAGCTAGGACCTAATACATAGGATAAAAATAAATTGGCATCCTTGGTACATGCCATTTGTTATTCTAAAGGGAGATGATAGAATATTCTGGATATTTCTTGTATCTTGTAAAATTAAGTCTAAAACAACTGGACTTTTCTGAATTTTTCTTGAAAACGTTTTACCTCTCATCCAAGTGGCTTCTTGAGCCAGACAGACATCCAATCAGAATGGACTTATTCAATCATTCAGTTATTGTAGCTGTTATGTTAGGTTGCATACATAGAAAGGAGAAGAGAAGGCAGTTGTCAGTATTCAGGAGTCTGTATTAGATCAATGGTCTAAAAAACAATTAGGATAGACAGTACCATCTAAAACCCCGTTTGGTCTTTTGAGTTTAGTAAAGTTGCCATGTCAACAGGAAGCTAAGAATCGGCATAGATGTTAATGTGTCTATTTAATAATAACATGGGATGATAGTTCCTACATACGTACTGTAGGTATTGACTCAGCTATTTTTCCCATAGTGCTAATGACAAACCTACATGATATTGCTGGTAGTAATAGCTACCCAGACTTAACCTTGGGTATTTGTGGGGGGGGGGGGGAGTTCAGAGAACTTTCTTTAATGCTGTCTTTGTTAGTGCCTGCTTGTTCACTCAAAATGAAATCTTAGTAACCACCATAAGTATGCCAGATGTCTATAAGTAAAAGCCAAGGGACCACTTCAAGATGCCACATACAATCACTGTTTATTGGGACTGTGGTAGGCTGTTTGGGCCTTTGTGTACATAAAATGCCAGGTCATATTTTGAATCTCAGTCTGGGCCTGAAACTTATCTCTCTGAATATGAAATGCATTGGGGATTCAGATTGGGTATAATGCTGAGTGCTACTGCTGGGAAGCACTGAACACTGCCATCTCAAAGAGCAGAATAGTTTTCAACTATATTAATGTATTACACATGTCTTAACTGTCTGGCAGGTAAATGTCCCTCAAACCTACATCATTGGAACTTTGATCTTTTTGCAAATGTATTTAGTAGTCTAAATATCCTGTTTTGTAAAAAACGAGCATTCAAAACAAATATGAAAAACATTGCATTACATTAATTTGTAACAACAAACTATTTGAGCTGTATAAGCTGTGTGTAAGTGGTTTTTATGGGAATTGTTCTTGTGCTACTGCTTCTGACTTTCCAAAGGGAAGATATGTAAATATAGTACACCAGTCACTTAATATTCATTTCATAATAATCTCCAGGAAGGAATGCTAGTAACATGTAAAATGATGCAGCAGTTAATCATAGTAGCAGCGTAAGCTGAAATAAACAGGCACTGTGGAAAAGTCCCATGATCTTTGTGAGCCAGGGATGTGGGTTTTGCTTAGGTGAAGACCTCAGAGGAAACCAAATGTATGTGGATATCAAGGTGTCAGGAAACAGGGCTTATCTCTTGTGATTCTCTGAAAATGAGCAAAAATAATGAGCACATTTACTTCGGTTAGCAGTTTGTTTGAATATAAGTATGTGACCATAAAAATGGCAGAGTATTGCTGATATTGCACTTCCTGCCAATACTATGTTATCATATAGGGCAAGCTTGATTTGTCCTCCAGGATTTAGAAACTGAAGCTCAGGTTAATTTTGTAGTTCACAGCACGTCAGTCACCATTAACTGAACGTCAGTGATGCAAAATATAGTATTCAACTCTAACGATACATACTGTAAATACGTGCTATACCTATATTGGATGCTCTGTAAGTAGCCAATTTTTAGTGTTTTACTCACTTATTTAAATCTGTTACACAATATACCGGCTACTTTATTTCATGTGCAACCTGGGGGGCATTGGGATATTTTTACATAACTGAAGCATTTGGTGATCTGCTGCAGGACCATATGCACCATAATTTCTTTCCTTTTAACTTAATATTGATCTATATCTGGTGAGTAGGCTGACTCACTGGGTGTGTGGTAAAGGAGATATCATGCAAGTGACTATAAGTGGATTTTGCTGGTCACTTTTTGCATATATTTATGCAAACTCTGCACTATATACTGTAGTTCTTATTTAATGTGTGCTTCATTGTAGTTCTACTACTTTATATATCAGATTTTGGACTCCTGTACAGAGGGAATGATTTAGGATGCTGAAATTCAATAATTGAATATTGGACATTTGGTTGTTGAAGATCAAGTTCTAGTGCCAATCATTTGTTTAACTGGTATACTGTAAATTATGCCAATATTTTCATATTAATTCAAATGATTGCATGCTAGGGCTCAATTACAAATAGGACGGCAGGGTGCAAAGTGAGAAAAACAATGCATCATTTTTTTGCACTCTGCCTTCCTCCCTTGATAAATTGCCACAAGACTCCATCATCCAGAGACCTGTGGCTACCCCTATTAATACAGTCCTGCCTGTGTTTGGCAGAGTTGGGGGGATGAGGTGTTGGTGGCACATAGGACTCCTGCCTTAACCCGTTCCATAACTTTGTGTGTGTCATTCAGCCACACAAGTTAGAGAGCTGCATTTAAGTGCATTTCTGCTCTGGTTCTATGATAAATGATCCAATACAAAATGTAAAACAAGTGATGAGTTTGACAGAACTTACTATTTTCAGGGAGGACTTTCTCCATACTAATGAGTATGTAGCTGTATAAAGTAAGGCCCTGAAGCTGAGAGTTGAGTTGAGACAATTATTCATGACCCTAGTTTGCTGTCACTTCTAGCCTGAGTAGTAATTTACCAAGAAAGTACAAAGACCTTTCTGCTTTGCATGCAGTGTGCCAGTAACACAGATATCAGACAACCAATTGACTGGCAGCAGTAATTATATCAGCCAATCACTGATATTTACAAATTTAGCATTGACCCCTATATTGGCTTATGCCACAATGTGTTTAATAAGTCAAATGCAAGTAGCTTTGTAGGAAAATAAAAACATATTTTCTTAATTGTGCCCACAGCAGGAAACGCATTAGCTAGGCCTTAACATTCTCTACATATAAACTGTAAGGAAATATTTACTTTCTCTGTCATTTTATCTTCTTTAACATCATATTTACATGCGATTGAGAGGCCTATGGAACAGAAGACTCTTTGGGGGGGGGGGGGGGGGGGGGGGGGGGTCTGAAAATATCTGCAAACAAAACTGCTAACATTTTATTTAATGGAATAAGAATATTATTATAAATTAATATCTATATGGATCCATCTGATGCTTAAATACAAAAAGGTTAATGTGCCTTTAAATAACTTGAAGGGGGAAAATGCTTTCACTTATCCTGTTTCACGCCTACCCTTTACATTCCAAAAGCAATCTCTCATTTTGTACATAATCATTTAAAAAGGTGTGCAAGTTTTACCTTCTTCAAACTTCCTTAGCGCTAGCATCTACGGGGCGATTTATCATTTTCCTTGGATAAATAATTCATGTAAAAATAGCATCCAAAACACCTCTACAAGTGAGACACATTACTTCTTTATATCTACCTCCCCTGACACATTTCTAATTACATGCGCTAGCAAATGCAATGTTGGATAAATGTTCTTGAAGATGTATGTCTGCCTCTGTAGCTTGCAGCTTTGTGCAAAGGCATTCTTGCCTGATATAGCACAGACTGAATAGCAAATGAGCTGGGAGCATTTTACAGGATTTGGGTAGCTCACAGTCAGCCAGCACTGTCCTTTTTTATATTTCTTGTGAAAGAATAATACACATATCTGAGTAATTTTCATTTATGAGTACAGATTTGTTTCATAGCTTTTGGCATTTGCCGAGATGCCAATTTAGAGAAAAAGAATAGCTGTAAAGACGTATAATGTTTCAAGGGCGAGAAGGATTTTGAAAGAACAAAACATACATATTGGAATATGTAATTTGAAAACAAATCCTGTGCATTTATGTTGATAGATACTATAACTAAGGATGTTGAATTATTGATTACATTGCAACTGTTGCTTTTCATTTGTATGGTGGTGAGCAGTTACATCCCATCTCTTTCTTCCATCATTGCAGTCATTGTAGTATCCAGACGCCTGCCCACTTGTTTACACTTCACTTTAATTTCCCCACCCATGTAGTGTCTTATTTCATCTTCCATATAACTTACCATTATCCTTTTTAAAGAAAAAAGAAAGTCATTTTGGCATTTTACTAAATAGATTTGCCACATTGGTGCCACCTAGAACACTATATTTATTCTGAAGAAAACTTTATCATACCTGAGTAAAGAGCCCTAGAAGCTTTCGCTGATTGCAGCTGCCATTTTAGCTTGGTGCTCATAGCTTCCTGCTGCAGCTCTAGCCATTATAGATTATAGATCACACATTCCTAAGGGTTTTATGAACTCTTAAGGGAGGGGGGAGCAGGAGAGGAGAGAACTGCACAGACTCTGAGAGAGGAAGTCAGATACCCTAAGAACATTTTTACAAAAAAAATAGACAAGAAAGCTCTGTTTCTTTTAACGCAGCGTTTCTGTGAGTGCTTATGGGTGTATTTACATATACCTTTCTAATAAAGCTTACTTAGTTTTTACCTTTCCTTCTCCTTTAAGATCATATTTTTTACTGTTTAGTGACTTCTTCCACTTATATTAACCTTTGCCTCTTCCATTCCAGAGATAGTTGCACAAAAATACAATTTACGGAAATGTTGAGTTTGACATTTAAAATAAAATTTGCATTGAATGCAATTTTACTGAAGCTTTTAAAGTACCTCTTTCACCTTCTGTACCCATTTCTTGTAAACCTTTTTAGCACAGGAAATATTATGGCAAATGTAGAATCTAGATTTCTAGAAATCTAACTATTATGTGACTGAGCCATTGGATCTGTGTTTTGCCATCAAATGCATTGCCAAACTAATTTCTGAATACTCACCTCTCCTCTTTCATAAAAGAATGATCCCACAGGGCATGAGCCCCTTAGCACGTCTAAGGGGGCTAAATGTTTTTTAGCATGTATAGAGTTAGTTTAGTGATAATGAGCCTATTTTTGTACCTGAGTAAGTCCTAGAACTGAAATACAACACTATCACAAATGTCACCGTACCTTTAAGGATGGGTGTGTCTTTTCCAGAGGAAACTGAAGATAGCTAGCCTCACCTACACCTCCCACAGATTAGAACAGTCGCTGAAGGTAGAAACAGAACTGACACCTGTGTAGGAGTGGCAGAAGTCCCCGGGCCTCAAAACAGAATTGGCAGGTGAAAGTGCAGTGGGCAGGCAAGTGGGTCGGTCCAGGCAGCAGGAAACAGGATCAGAAGTCAGGCAAAGGTCAGGTACACAGAAAATCAGGCAGATCAACAATGCTCAGTGTCAGTTGCAGGCAACAGCATCCTTTTATTGCCAATGCGCATGCAAGCAGCAATGCGTCAGCACGCTGCACCAATTCGGACATGCTGCGTCAATTTGTATGCCATGATGCAGATGCAGGCTAGCCTGACAAACACAACCTGAATAAAAAAAAATCAAGATTTGCAAAATGACTCAATCTACATAAAATCATGTGTAATACAGTCCCTGCCACAGGATACTGAAAAAAGCAGAGCTCTTCCATGTCTATAGAAACCTGCTTCCCAGCCAGAAAAGATTTAGACTATCCAAGGGAGTTGTATTGCTATTTACCTCTCTGACTAACCCTCTGCTGTCGCTTCCTACTGCTAGTGGCTTGAGTAGTGCAGGACCATCACTCAACCAAAGTACTGGGTTTAGGATCTATAAGATTGCCCGTTATCATATGAGTGTTTATCTGCTAAAGCAGGGGTCCCCAACCTTTTATATGTGTGAGCCACATTCAAATGGAAAAAAGTGCTGGGGAGCAACACAAGCAGGGGTGCCAAATAAGAGCTATGATTGGCTATTCGGTATCCCCTATGTGGACTGGCAGCCTACAGGAGGCTCTGGGTTTTTAAGCAACCAAAATTTGCCTCCAAGCCAGGAATTTAAAAATAAGCACCTGCTTTGAGTTTACTGGGAGCAACATCCAAATGGTTGGAGAGCAACATGTTGCTCATGAGCCACTGGATGGATAACTGTGCTAGAGGTTCCTACAACTTAGCTGGCAGAAGCTCCTGATCCTTATTTCTGTCATAGATGTAAAATACATAAAAAAAATAAACCTTACTAGAAACCATTAAAATCCATAAACTTAAAACAGGAAGCCGCTATATAAAGCATCTCAACAATAGTGTCAAAATACTTTGAGCTTCACATGTTAAAGGTGATTTATGTTTGTATTATAACAAATTTGTACAGTGATGAATGGTAAATCAATTATGATTTGCAAAATATCAAAATTCAAACTATTATAAATTCTTCAAGGGCAAAGAATATTTAGTGGAGAGTGAGGAAAAATAATTTGTTAGGCACCCCCCAGTTAAAAAATAACGTGTATTTTTCTCCCCTGAATAAGCTCTCCTATTTGGTGAAAAATGCACAGCCCAGACTACTTGATATGGGAGCTCCACATCTTGTGTGGTCTGTTTCTCAAAGAGGACTGCACAGTATAGTAAAGTCTTACATTTACTTAACTGCACATACACTGCAAGGGATACATGGCAACTTATTGTAGCTAAGTGTTGTGATTCGACTAATAACGAGCAAGTCCCATTTAGATTCACCAAAAAATCCACAAAACTGCAGAAAAATGTGCAAAACTTTTTTTTCTCACTCCAAATACATAAAAGTCAGTTGGGATTTTTTTCTTACCACACAATATTTCTTTATGCACGCATTTGTTTGCCAATTTGTTTTTCATTTTTTTGACCATTATACCATGGCACCCTTGCGCCACACTGGTGACCTGCAGCAACACAATATCTGCAGTCTCTAAACTCTTTAAAAAAGAAACAGAATATGCTTTGCACAGATTTTCACTTATATTTACTAAAGTACTGTGCTAGGTCTGTGTGGTCCTGGCCAAAGAGGGACCTCATTGAATAATTTGCTCCTGGACTCCATCAAGTCAAGTTCTGCCACTGGCAAAACATATTTATTCCGTTATACAGAAATTACATAAAGCTCTATGAGAAATGATATCATTAAATTACACTGTCAATATATTCAATCAATGGCCATTGCTGTATTTCTTTCTTTCTTGTTTTAGTGTTGATCCAAACATGAGAGACCCAAGGTGTTATTTATAAAGTGCGGGGTAGGGTGCAGCATAGATGCAGGTCTTTGTGCTTGAGAATTGAGGGCAAATACCTGTGCTCCCCCCATACATACAACACTACTGCCATTCAGCAGCACTGCATTGATGAGGGTGGTCTGGGGATGGCATGTAAGCACATCATACAGACATGCTAGTTAGGGAGTTCTGGAGGCCACAGGATGCTAAGGAGCGTTATCTCTGCCATCAGCCATATGAAAGGCAAAAAGGTGCTTTACACCTTACAATACTTTAATTGTAACTAAAGGACTTCACTAGAATGTTCCATAGGGATAGAAATAATCAGTCTCTTTAAGTATTCTTAATGACTCAGGGTGCTATGGCTCAGTAGAGATAGATTCAGTAAAAAAAAAAAACATTTTAGCAAAACAAGTTGATTTTATATAATATAAGCTAATTTTACTGCATTTAATATGTAACTTTAAATGGTTGGTTGATTCAGATAAATGCCACATTTAATATTCTCTTTTTCTGGCTGGGCATAGGAGGTTAATAAATGCCTTTATCACTTACTGTCAGCCACAGTGGTAATGATTTAACTTGGCACTGCAACATGCATTATTGATCTTTCTAGGCTATTTTTATGAATTGAGTGATAACTTAGTGTAGCTGATTTTGTGGTCAAGAGAAGCCCTGTACCATCTAGTGGTGTAATGTACAAGTTATTGCATAACAAGATTAAACCCCCACTGAGTAAATTAAAACATCGTTAATTGCTAAAAAGTGTTGCTGGGGCCTTTCACAAGTGATGTCACAACTCCCACTTTGTGATTGTCATAATAACATAATAACATAGTAGCTTAGGTTTAAAAGAAAGACATGTCCATCAAATTCAAACTTTTATGTCTATATAACCTGTCTAACTACTAGTTAATCCAGAGGAAGGCAAAAAAAAACTCTGACAAGGGGACTCTGCAATTGCCCTTCGCTTTCAACCATCCCTCTGAACCCCATTGTTACATATCTTAATGAACCACCAGGAGCCAGAAATGGTTAAAAAGAGGGTACAGCATTTATTCACATTTTATCAAATAAATAGGACCTTGCCAGCTTCACCCCAAGGCAATATTTAAAGCCAGAATTCCATAAGAGATCGCTACTAAGCTCCGCTGTTCCTTACTGAAGACTTGAGATCAGCACTATGTCATTATATCCACCACTGAGTATTAGGCTGCCTCTACCTACAGAGAGGATGGCCCCAAACTCTGCTACCAGCAGGAGCTGCATCTCCCACCATGAGAGAAGTTCAGCAGCCCTGCATCTGCCTCGATGATAGAAAATCCAAGCAGGCTGTCACCTAGCACAAGCACTAATAGCGTCAGTATCAATCAACCCACTGTGCAGTCAAAGAAGAGAAGCTCCTTTCTCCCTCTTCTAAAATTACCTGTGCAGTACTCTGGCAAGGTCCTACCACTGCTGTGACAGATACAACTTAAAATACATTACCATATAGCCACTGTTTTGATCCAGAGGAAAGCATAAAACCCAGCCTGAAGCCTGTGCCAATTCTGCCTCAAGAGGGAAAAAAATTCCCTCCTGACCATGATGGCGATCGGAAAATTCCCTGCATCAAGGATTTGACTTTCATTTAACATAAATGATACCATGCAGACTCTCACATTTATACTGTATAATGTTACTGAAACCACAATATAACAGTGCATATAGGAAAACATTCACATTCTGTTATTAATAGATAATATGAGAGCATAAAGAAGAGAATATCCTGGCTTTTTTTTTTAAATATGCAAACAAGAGGGGAGGGTGGGTGGGATGTTTCTACCTGTTCAGAAGATAGGAAGTGAACTGCTTCTCTTGTGACATCACATCCCTCCACATCCTTCTCCATCCCCAGTCCACCTTTTCCCACTCCTTAACTTATTGCTTCTCACCCAATCACAGCTGCATCTGATTCTGCCAATCTTTAAACATAAACCAGTATAATCTGGCTGCTGGTCATTCGGATCTCTTGTCATGCAGCCCCTGCGTATATAGCTTCAGGGCTTCCTTTCTGAAGCCTCTCTGATGTGCCGCAGAAGGGAAAAAAATTACTTCCATTTTCTCACTTGCTAAAAAGCCATTCAACCCTTTCTTGAAGCTATCTAATGTATCGGCCAGTACGACTGATTCAGGGAGGGAATTTCTCAACTTCACAGCTCTCACAGTAGAGTACTGTCCGGTCCTGTGATTAATTTGCCCATGTTTCAGCAATGCCAAGCCTATCATATTTCTCCTCCAGTGCCAGTACCTCCAGCTTTCCAATTTTACCAGTCAGGATTTTTGCAATTGTGAACATACAGTACATTTAATAGTGGTACCAGCTTGTAAATTGGATCTATACAACTATTGTTCCTACCTGCTATTATAGATATCCACAACTATGTATCCACTCCTATTTTCCCTTATAATACCCACTGCCTCTTCTAGCCTGTCTTCCACAGAATTACCCACCACCCCTTCCCCCCATGCCCAGTTTAAAATCTCCTCCAACCCCCTTGGCATCATCTCAAAAGCAACTGCACCATCATCACTAAGTTGCAGCCCATCCATAGCAATAGGCCTGTAGCTGTTTCAAAAATTAGCCCAGTTCTCAATAAAACCCAAAACCCTCCTACCTACACCAATCTCTTAGCCATTAAACCCCAAGTTCCCTCTGTCTTTTTAATGTTGCATGTGACACAGCTAATATCTGAGATATTTACCTTGGAAGTTCTCAACCTCAGCATTTTGCCTAGGTTTTTAAATCATTGAACAGTTCCCCCTTCTCTGGCTTTGTCACCTCTGTGTACCAAAACCACTAGGTCTTCCCCAGCCCCTCTTAATAATCTGTCCACTAATTCCACCACATAGCCAATAGTTTGACAAAAAGGGTCCTTGCAACATAATCGTATCTACCTTCCTAATTAATAAATCCCCTATATCTAAAACCTGCCTTTAATTTCTAGCACTCCTCCCCTCAACTGTCTTAGAGTTGCACCCCCCCAGGGTGTTCTGTGAGTCAGCCTGCTCCATACATGCTAGTGCAGAGCTATCCTCCCAGCATCTTCACCCAAAATGGCAAATCTTTTGGTTTGGACAAGCTGTGGACCAGCCCCCCTACCCTTTTGCCCCCTACTTTCTCTCTTAACTGCAACAAACCTGTCTCCTCATTATCCTCCACTGTCACTTCTCCACCCCCCACAGGTGGAGGGAGAAGGGAGGGTTATTCCTTGAGCCTCTATGAGGGTTGTTCCATGAGCCTCCTATCCTCCCCCATGCTGCAAGTTGCCACACAGATTCTGCAATTCAGATTCCACGCCTTTTTACATTCAAATGCCTTTTGCTTTGTAACGCCTACTAGACACTTAATTCAAATGCAACACTTGCTGTACAGTCAGCAACTTATTGTGGTTCCCGTATAAATAAATATTAAAGGAACAGTAACACTAAAAAATGAAAGAGCTTTAAAGTAATAAAAATATAATGCACTGTTGCTCAGCACTGGTAAAACTGGTGTGTTTGCTACAGTAACTCTACTATAATTTATATAATAAGCTGCTGTGTAGCCACAGGGGCAGCCATTCAAGCTGGAAAAAAGGAGAAAAGGCACAGGTTACATAGCAGATAACGGATAAGCTCTGTAGAATACAATAGTGTTTTATCTGTTATCTGCTAAGTGCCTTTTCTCCTTTGAATGGCTGCCTCCATGGCTACATAGCAGCTTATTTATATAAATTATAGTAGACTTTCTGAAGTAAACACACAACTTTTACCAGTGCAGGGCAGCAGCACATTATATTTTAGTTACTTTTATACACTTTCATTTTTTGGTGTTACTGTTCCTTTACCTTTCCATTTATACATTGTCCACACACAAGAATGTTTTAAAGTGCATAAAGTTTTTCATCCATATATAATTTTTTAAACTTTTATTACATAACCCCCTTTATCTTTTTCTTATAATAACTTACTACATGCTACTGCATGCTACTACAGATTCTTTATTTGTGAATTGCTTGCATTCATAATGGAAAGGGCAAATAAACCCCTGTGTATGCTACGTACTACCATTTAGATATAATACACTGTCAAAGCATGTTTCATATGTATTTGAGGTTCTACTATTGAAATCAGTAAATACTCTTATACAACCAGCAACTCATCTTTGGGGTTCCTTAGCAGTATCACAGGAAGAAAAGACAAAAGCTATTTCTATATCTTTAAAAGCAAATCTCTCTGTGTCTCATGTTAGAAAATCTGGGATAACCAACTCTCTCTTTGTAATACTGTATTTTTCATTAAAGCACAGTCTGTATCGGGTCATAACTGCGTAGTTATTGCTGTCGGAAGGATATAATAGAGCTGCTGGCAGAATATCATTTTTCATTTAAATGTAACCTTCATGGTATCTTAAGAGACTGCCCTTTTGAGCAAAATTCAGAGGATGGCAGATATTCAGTTGAATTGTTGTGTTAGATGTCAGTAGAATGTATCACAATATAATACTTGCTGTATCAGGGGAGAATCCTTCAGCATTGATCCTGTAACTTAATGATTTTTCATGGGCGTGCTTCTGTGCCACCAGGGTCCAGCGCTTATGGTTGTAGACAGTCCCTAACATCCACACATAAATGTTATAGTCTGTAACTACATTTTCAGTGTGAAAAAAAAAAAATCTGATATAAACTGGACCAATGATGAGAAGGGGCCATTAGAAACTAGTTACTAATTACAAGTTGTTTCTAGTAAACACAATACTATATTATAATAAAACTGTTACATCTTCCTATAGTGAATAGAATGTAACTATTTAGCCATTTCTGTGTACAGTACAGTTATTTGGATCGAGTTGGGTATTAAGTCTTGGACAATATAGGATGTTTAGTACAAAGCCACTGATTTTCAATGGAGACTGGAGACTGGAGACTGGGATGGAGATTTTAACAAGATATTACATATCCATTTCAAAAAGCTTTTTAGCGATGTACTCGTTTTTTTTTTAGCTTTGTAGATGTCAAGTTGAATTGTGTTGGCTTTGGAAATTGAAAAACTGAGCATAAACAATTGATACTAATTAGTTTTAGGTATGGTAGAGAATTACAGCCTTGGTACATTTCCAAATTAGCTTCTACTGCCCTGTTTACAAATTCTCAAGGGATTTAGGGTGAATTTAGGTGAAACTGATTTCTTTCTCTAGACATATGTGTCTCCTTCCATCAAATCATGTTAAAACTGTAAGCAAAGCACAATACTTCTTTAGGAAGACTTTTGTTTTACATTATTCATTATGAAAAGTTGCAATTAGTGATGTGCAAAATGTTTCGGCAGGCATGGATTCGCGGCGAATTTCCGCGTTTCACCATTGGCGGATTGTTTTGCGAAACAGATGAAAAAATTAGCCGCGGAGAAATTCGCCGCACGTCCAAAAATTTGTGTAAAAAAAGAATAGTCGCGGGTGACAAAATAATAGCCGCGGGCGACGAAATAATAGCCGTGCAACAAAATAATAGCTGCGGGTAACGAAATAATAGCTGGGCGATGAAATAATAGCCGTGGGTGATGAAATATTAGCCGTGCGACGAAATAATAGCCGTTCAACTAAATAATAGCTGCGGGCGACGAAATAATAGCCGTGCGACAAAATAATAGCTGCGGGCGACAAAATAATAGCCGCACAATGAAATAATAGCTGCGGGCGACGAAATAATAGCCGCAAATTTTTCGCCGTTTCGCAGATCTTTCGAAAGATTCGCGAATTTTCAGGCAAAGTGAAACAGAACAGATTCGCTCATCACTAGTTGCAATGCTATAATGGAAGGGGTTGAGGTCTTGGTGCTCTAGAAAAGAACAGAAGGCCAGTGAAATCCTCAGCAGTGCTGGCATCAAAAGTTTATTTTTAAACTGAGGCCCCATACAAGTTTTTTCTTTGGGACTTCTATATGAAACAGTGTTAAATATTGTTTTCAGTAACATAAGTGTAAGTCCTATATTTCATCTTCATGGTCTGCCCTGCCCATTTGGACAATCCACATTTATTGTTGAACCTTACATATGCAGAAGTCTTTTGGGTGCTGACCAAACCCTGTCAAGAAATGAAGGAACTTACACAATCTTCTTTTCTCCCCCTAATTTCATGTAAAACAACATGTCCAATATTTAAATAACAACATCATTTTAGATGAGGTATCTATTAGTGATGTGCTTGCCAGGGCGATGCCCACAGGGCCGTTGGTTGGGTGGGTTCGGACTGACCTAGGCACACCATTTGCAAGTCCCGGGCAGGTTGAGCTCTTCCACCTGATCTCCCCACCTGCAACCTTACACTGATGGTAGGTGGCTTCTGGCTTTATATGTGCATGCGTACCCCACCTCTTTTGTGATGTCATTGGCAGGGTGGGTCTATAAATAGAGGGGAGAAACTGGGTTGGGTAGGGTTCGGGTCACGTGGGCAGTTTTAGAGTCAGGTGTGGGTCCAGTTTTTCTCAACCTGCACATCACTAGTACCTATGCAGTACCTATACATTCTCTCCAAATGAGATTTGCCTCCAGGATCAAGAATGCAGCAATGCTTAACACTGACACCCATTGGAAATGAAAATATTCCACTGTTCAAAGCAGTCAAACCCATTCTAATTAATAATGGATCCATTTTCAGGAAACCTGTTAACCACAAATCTCCAAATTACAGAAAAGGGCCATCTCCCATAGACTTCATTCAAATAATTTAGATTTTAAATATTGTTTTTCTTTTTCTCTGTAATAATAAAACAGAACGTTGAACTTTATCCCAACAAAGATATAATGAATCCTTTTTGGAGACAAAACAATCCTACTTGGTTTATGTAATGTATAAAGGTCAAGGAAAGGCAAAGTCACTTGGGGGTGCCAAAATGTTAGGCACCCCCAAGTGACTTTAATCGCCTACCTTTTACCCCGGGCTGGTGCCCCTGTTAGGAGAAAACCGCACCAGCCCGGGGTACCTGTAGCTAGCGCTTCCTTCTTCCTGCTTCGTTAAGCTGTGACTGTGAGTTAGGCGTATGCGCAGTATTGTGAAAAGCCGACTTCTCTTTTAAAGTTCGGCTTTTCACTCTACTGCGCATGAGCGGCGATACAGGAAGGAGGAAGCGCTGCAGGTACCCCGGGCTGGTGCTGTTCTCTCTCAACAGGGGCACCAGCGTAAAAGTTAGGCGATTAAAGTCACTTGGGGGTGCCTAACATTTTGGCACCCCCAAGTGACTTTGCCTTTCCATGTCCTTTAAATGGCTTTACAGTAGACTTAAGGTAATCCAAATCCAAATTTAAGGTAATCCAAATTACGGAAAGGCCCCTTCTCCAGAAACCTCCAGGTTCTGAGCATTCTGGATAACAGGTTCCATACCTGTATTTGCATTGATATATATCCCAGTTTTTTAACACATTCCCAACTTTCAGGAAGGTGTTTTAAGTAGGAATTTAGATGGAATGCTTCAGAATCCTTCTGGATATCTCACTTTGATTTTTAATAAATCTGTCACTAAAAAGGCTGGTTTATTATAATTACAGCTTTACTTGATACACTATGTACTAAAGCTGCAAAAACAACTAGGAAGCATTCCATTATACAGTGAATGTTATGTACAAAGCTTAACAGCAAGAGAAGAATATGTATTATATCAACAATGACAAGTCATCCTGCAATTCCAAGTGCATTTTAAGCCTATATAAAATAGTCTTGCTATATCTATATCACTTTTCTAGACACATTTCCTGCATGGTCCCTTTCCCAAAGCCATGTTTTCTGTTATTATAGCTACAGAAGATAATGGTACTAGCCAATACGGAAAATATACACAGGGTTAACTGAGGATCTGGAATGTTTCATGTGTTGCTTTTCTCATGACCCTTTTAGCAATTTCCTGTTAGTGAAACCAATGTTGTTTCCTTTGTGATCTGAGGATGAGACCCAACAGGTGTGACTTTAGTGTTATGACTGTACTAATGTTTCCAAGAAGCACCATTTTTAATGTGATAATTATTTTACTGTTCAGTTAAGACTGATACCTTATCAACTTTTTTTTTTCGTAAATTTTTTTTGCTGAGTGGGTAACATTAATGACTAGTATGGAATATCACAGGAAAAGAGGAGAGCACCTTGACGCAGATGAACTGCTTCAGCCTTTATTCAAAGGCTGAAGCAGTTCATCTGCGTCAAGGTGCTCTCCTCTTTTCCTGTGATATTCCAAAAAGCCAAGCGGTCGGCTATTGGGGATTGACGCATTGTGCCGTGTGAGCAGTAAGGCTGAGCGTTTATATATTCAATTTCAAAGGCTAGTATGGAGTCAGTTCACATTTCATAACTGGAGGTTTAGGCTAATTTCACACCAGGCTGATTTTTGGCTTGCGGATAAATGCAGGCTTAGATTTAGGGTTGTCAACCGGTTTTCGGATGGACTGTCCAGGTCAATACCTACTGCCTGGTTTTCCAAATTAGGGCACAACTCACTGAGATTGACGCGGTGAATGGGCAATCGTCAATTACTGCATCATAGTCCCACCCAGTTACGTCACAACCCTGCCTCTTCCTCCACTCTGTGGTGTCACAGCCCCACCTCTTACCCACCCCTGTGTTGTCACTGCCCGGCCCAACAACAAACGCCGGCAGAGGTGGCAACCCTACTTAGGATGAGCCCCTACGCTCAGCTAAAAACTGTTTGCACCTGGAGTCATTCTGGTGGGATGGGTGCAGGCACATGGAGCAGGTTTCAGCAGAGAAACACCAGATTTTGGCACTCCTTGTGGGCACCTAGCCGAATATAGTGGCTCCAAGTGCAGGCAGAAAAATAAAGTTTTGCCTAATGAAGGAACTTGGAACCCTAAACAACTTTAATTTATATATATATATATATATACACAGAGAGAGAGAGATGTAAACAGTTTTTACCTGGGCACGTGGACTGAAAAACAACATAAACAATGCAGAAGAACGGCACTCACAGGATTTGCTGAGTCAATGTTCCAAAGGTTTATTTTTCTCAACGTTTAGGTCCCCCACAAGGGCCTTTATCCCCCAGTAGCTCCCAATCTTAATTTCTGCTGATTCCCTGCACATACTCTGTGCTGTGTCACTTACCTGAGCTTAGGGGCCATCTCACAATATACTGTATATTTAGAATATAAATGTCACAATATAAGGCTAAATAGTAATCGTTTCAGATTCACATTACGTAATAATTAGCCCTATAGCATCACCTTATATGACAGGCCAGGTGATGACCCCTAAGCTTAGCTTTTCAATAGCTGCCCAGAACACACTGACACTCCTAACAAAATTCCTGTGACAACTGTGAAGTCCTAGATCATTACTATTATAGAGATGCTGAACCTTTAGGCTTGTGTAGTACATTCAGTATATGAAATATGACATTTCTAGCCATATTCAATTTTAAGGTTTAGTTATCCTTTAAAGTCATTAGTAACTATAACTGCTTCAGACTTCTGGATCAACATAGCAGAAGCTAACTGATTACAGACCTGTGCAGAATCATGCAAGACTGACTTCTGCTACATTGTTTAAAAAAACAGTGCAGAGGGGAACAGAAAATACTGCTTGCAATAGCAATTAAGTTTATAAATAACTTTGAAACCACTAAAAGTTAATGAATGTACTTAGAAACTTAAAAAATAATTATTGTAATTCATTAGGAAATATTTTCTTTTTGGCCAAACACCCCATTTAAATGCAGGGCCTTCATTTGTAATTACTGCAGTATGAAAATCATCCAACTCATAAGATAAATGGTCATAGTCCGAATGGATAATGACACAAGATCATCCCATTATTAATAAATCAAGCACTGTCATAATATATAAAGGCATAAGATCATTCTTTTGCTGCACACTGAAACTTATGAACAAGACAAAGTTAGCAGCTGAGTTTGAAAAAAGACACACGCAGATCAAGTTCATCACTCTATCAGTGACAGCATGCATCTTAAGATGGCCATCGAATTTTGCACGCGGCAATGGGGCAGTCGGTTCGGGGACCGCATCAACGAGCCGATGCGGTCCCCGATCCGACTGGATTTTCTAACCTGGCCGATCGATATCTGGCCAATTTCAGGCCAGATATCGGTCGGCCAGGCCCCTCGGTTCTGCCCCTACACGGGCCGATAAGCTGCCGAATCGGTCCAAGGGACCGATATCGGCAGCTATAATCGGCCCGTGTATGGGGACCTTTAGTCTGATGCTATCATTTATACAGCTATCTCGATTGTCTGTGGAAGACATTATTAAATACATGTGCGGGTTAACTATGAAAACTCTGCGGGTAGACTTCTTAATTAATCTGCTGATTAATCCACTGCTATATGAACGTTCATTAAGAGGAATACATATAAGCTACCTTGGTGAAAATCTGGCTAAAGAGGACTCAATGACCAAATATGCTAATGTCACCCCTTAATCCCATTCTGTGTCTCAGATTTGCAAGGACCAAGTTAATTATTATTATTCAAGCCCTGAGGAATGAATGAATAATGTAATAAAAGGGGCATATTTTACTGCAAGAATACTAAAAGAAAAGCGTGCTTTGCTTGCTGTATAAGGAAAAGGTAATAAATAATGAATATGGGGTTTTGTACTTCAACAAACTAATTTTCTCTTTATAAAGAAGTACAATATTGGCTAATTCCACACATATTAAATGGGTTGTAGAGTGATGGTTTTGATTCACAGAAATGTAGATAAAGACATGCACAATGGATTCTTCACTAACGAATTCATGTTATGACAGTGCTACATCTCCAGCTGACGACAGCTTTTGCCAGAATAAAGATAGTGTAAATGGAAGCTCTTTAGAGATTTAGTATTCTGACTCCCTTACTTTTCCTTTAGTTTGGAAGAAAGTAATCAGGTTCTGTGTATGTGACATAGAAAGAAACACACTGTCTAAGCAGCCTAGAAGAAGACCCACTGCAGGCATAAACAGCCTGGGAGGACATGTCATTGGTTGTGAGAAGGCTACTAAATTCCTGTTGTCTCTAAGACCCATCATCACATCTTTTCTTCCTTTTTAAATGGAAATTCTTGATTTGCTCTATGTTTTCTTTCCAACTTCCTTTCTGTAATACTTGAAACAACTCAGGCAGCCTGCCAATATATTTCTTCTCTTGCAGTTCCCTGCATGTGAAACAAATGGGTGTACAAACACAATATGATGGTTTTTTTTTTATTATTACAATTATTAGTCTGTTACACAAGTGAAATCTGACTGCCATTGGCTGTGTGTGTGGATAGACAGGCAAACAGAAATGTAGGGGAGCAGTCCTTTAACTAACTTGGAGCCAGTGAAAATGTCTTATTGCACTGTAAAGTTTAGAATTGTGCATTTTTAATTATACATCATATTACTATGTATTTAGACACTGGAAGGTGTAGCAGGAATGTTTTTGGGTGATCTCCCCTCAGAAGGTAAATACCTGCTGTGGTTTGATGAAGTTTCTTAAAGGAGAAAGAAAGGTAAAAACTAAGTAAGCTTTATCAGAAAGGCCTATGTAAATACAGCCATAAGCACTCACAGAAATGCTGCACTGACTTCTCTGTCAAAAGATTTCTTGTGTCTGTAATTCCTGTGCCAGAGACACGCAGCTTTCTACTCTCTGCTCTTTCCTTCTCCCCCCTCCCTCAAGAATGCTAAGAACTCACCCCCCCCCCACTTAGGAATGTGGATCTGAGCCAATCAGAAGGAAGCTGACTCATAGTCTTACAAGCTGAGCATGTTCACTTGGTCTCCGTGTCTGTGCAGGAGTGATGCATTATAGGAACTTTCTTTACACACCTCAGCGTTTTTTCTTCCTGTTTGGCTTCTGAACAGGTGAAATATGGGGAGACTTAAGGGCACTATTGAGAAAACTGAAGGTATGCCTGCAGCTTGAGATTAACTCTTTACTATCCTTTTTGAACTGACTACCGACGGTTAAAGAAGAAAGAAAGGTAAAAACTAAGTAAGCTTTATCAGAAAGGTCTTTGTAAATACAGCCATAAGCACTCACAGAAACGCTGCACTGACTTCTCTGTCAAAAGATTTCTTGTGTCTGTAATTCATGTGCCAGAGACACCCAGCTCTTTCCCCTCTCCTCTCTCCTGCTCCCCTCTCCCTCAAGAATTTTAAAAACTCACTCCCCCCCCCTTAGGAATGTGGATCTGAGCCAATCAGCAGGAAGCTGACTCATAGTCTACATAACTGATCATGTACACTTGGTCTCGGTCTCGGTCTCGGTGCAGGAGCATGGCATTATGGGAACTTTCTTTACACAGCTCATCGTTTTTTCTTCCTGTTTGGCTTATGATCATCTGAACAGGTGAAATATGGGGAGACATAAGGGCACTATTGAGACAACTGAAGGTATGCCTGCAGCTTGAGATTAACTCTTTATTAACCTTTCCTTCTCCTTTAAGAGGGTTTTCTAATCTTAAATCAAATTATGTGTTTTTTTATCTGGATGCCAAGCGAAGACACCCATAGATTACATCCCCTTTAAGGCCATAATTAGGAAGTTGCTGGTAGATATGAGGTTACCTTGGTATACATCTGTCCTTGATTACCTTTGTTATTTTACCACTAAGAAATAGTCACGTATTATTTGAAACTGCCCATACATTGAAAGATCTGTTTGTCTGGTGAGGTTGCCAAATGAACAGATCTTTTCACAGTATGCCCACCTTGGGCAATATCGGATTGATCCCTTGGTCCAAATGATATGATCATATCCATTCAAAATGGGCCTTTGGGACAAGGACAGCAACAATCATCCAATGCGCTCCTCTTTCAGACAGAATTTAAAAACCTGCCTGATCATCATCTGCCCTATTCTCAGCCAGATATTGGTTGGGTAGGCACATCTGAGGGGCTGATAAACTGCCAACTTGGAATGTCACCAGCAGTTATTGGCCCTGTGTGGCCACCTCTACAAGATGTTGACAGATTCTACTTACTATAGCTTGATGGTCTCAACTGCATAAAGAGATGAGGGATGTAGTAACATACAGTGTGCAGATGATGTATCAGTCAGTATGCGGTTTTCCTGACCAGTGCTGTATAAGGTTTAGCTACAGTATGTTGCCTGGTGCACAGAAAAATGAATCTTTGCAACTACATGTAACCTGGCTAAACCTTGAAATTCTTTTGTGGAAGCAATTTATATTTATTTCTGGAGGAAAAAAGAAGAGCAGTGTACAAGAGGTAATTATAGCAGCAAAAAAAAAAATAGTAAAATTTAAAGTGTAGCTGAAAATACTTTTTAAGCATTGGTTAACAGAAAACTGTGAAGCCTTTACTTTATTAAAGCTAATTTTGTAGAACAAAGCAGAACAATGTAGTATTTAGTTCAGGTATAAATGTCCAATTCTGTGTGTATCACCTTGCCTTTGATGTAGTTACTGTACAGTATGTCAGAATGGTTATGTACTGGGGCTATGCAGATGTACAATTATTCTGAACTTCAGAATTCAGGCACAAATGTTGAATATTTAAAGTCATCAAGTCCAAATTCTCATTTATCATTTCTACCTATATTGTAGGGTACTGATAAATTATTATACATTTTTTTGTTTAAAGGGTCATCTTTTTAATTTGTAGTAGCTACTATGTTTAATATAATATCAGAGGGTTCTTTTAAATATTGCTATACAGGTATGGGGCCCAGTATCCAGAATGCTTGGGAGCTGGGGTTTCCTGGATATTAGGTCTTTCCATAATTAGAATCTCCATAAGTCTACTAAAAAAACATTTAAACTTTAATTAAAGACAATTAGATTGTTTTGCCTCCAGGGGGTAATGTACACATACAACGTGCAATGTTTTTATTGCATGCATCCTATATCAAAACAAATGCAAGTCCATCACAAAGCAAGTGGCCATAGACTTTGGTCTATGAAAGTTGATTTTGCTACTTTGGTCTATTACCGTCACCATACTCTGATCAAGGAGGTGCAACATAATGAAGTAGCAAAACAAAAGACTAATTCAAGGACACCTTCTATTTATGTTATGTGCCAATATGGTGGTTTATTCTGCTTTAGTGAAATTGCTCTCAAAATGCAAAGCTGAGGACACATACAGGTAGATGCAAGTGAGCCCTGGATTTACCAGCTGCCTTGAGGAGGAGTTACCTCCAAGGCTCCCTTTGCATGTTGTGACTACATTTGCAACTGACTTGCGCCTAACAAATTGCACCTTATAAACGGTTTTAGTTACTGTGCAAAAAGGTGACCCCCCACATTGATAAAATCTGGGGAAATGTTGCATTCTGTGTAAAAATACATACCAATTTACATGTATTTTTGAACCTTGAATTTCATGCAAATTCCCCCATGTTGACAAAGAGAACATGGCACTGCAACTTGTGTGGGATTTATAAGTCTGGACACCTATTGGAAAAATCTGGAAAATGTTCTGGGTAAAAACATAGCAATTAGCCTATAACATGAAGTACAGTAATTCTCCCTGTGTCTAGTAGTATAATATAAACACACCTGTCCCCCTGTGGGAAAAAAAATCTTTGAGGTTCCTTGAAAACACCCAAATACAGTCTTTCCTCAGACCCTCTACCTAGTCACCCTCTTGGCCAGTTGCTCATTTGTAGTGGGTGGTGAAATTTAAGGGTTGCATAGTATTTTTACAACCCATTGCAGAGCACAAATTCTTCCAAAAACGACATAAATATACAAAAAATGTATCCCAAAAATCTGGCACGTCCCATGCAGGGACGTGCCAGATTTAAAAAATATGATCAGAATTAAATAGGACAAACATATGGGTTTTTTCTTGACATGGTATGGTGGCTTATCAAAATTTTACAATACATGTAAGCCATAATAATTACACAGCTTACTTTATCAATATCTGCAAATAGAAAAGCAAAACATTGTAAATTAACAAATAGAAATTTCAAACAGTAGCTCCCAAATGAAAAAATAAAACCTCAGACACATCACACAGAACTATAGAGTATCGACACCAGAAATGTTCTTCCATATTTTTTGAGCTTCCTGTAGGAATCTTCTTTCCAAAATATTTCTTGGAATTGCCATTTCATACTCTATATTACTGCCAATTTCTCTCATCAGTTGGGAAATGTTTGGAACCTCCTGTTTTTTTCCAATGTCTAGCAATTTAAAGTCTGACTGTATTTGATAATTGAAAAAGTACTATTTCCAAAGTATGGAAATTTTGGAGCTGTGGAGCTGTGGAATTTTGTCAGAAATGTTTAATAACACCACTTCCGGAGATAAAACAAAATCTCGTGAGATGTCAGAGAAAATGCTGAAGTCCAGAAGGATTGGATAGTAGAACAGGACCACCTTATGTGTAACATATCTCCTATATACTCCAACAAGTATTAACAGTTCCTGGATAAATCTGTGACAATTTTATGGAGGTTAGGTACCAATTGTATAAAAGTTCTCTTGATTTGTTATGCATTTCCTATATTTTTGAGTTCTGGTTATTGCTTGTTGCCAATCTTTCATTGTAAAGTTTTTATTTAGACAGTTTTCCCATTTCTCCATTGCAGGGATTTTTGTCCATTCTTTAGGGCTCTTCAAAAGGTTATAGATCCTTGCCAGACCTTTTTTCCTTCTCTCTCCCAGAAGAATTACTTTCTCAAAATCTGATAGTGATCTTAACTTGCTTTAGGGAAGAGATGTTAGATATGTAAGTATTTGGAAATTTTTGCAAAATTCAGATTTCTCTAGATTGTATTCTTCCTTTAGAGAAGTAAATGTTTTAAGTTGATCCATATTATATAAGTCTTTTAAAGCTCATCAATTTGTAAGTGATATAAGAACAAAAAACCTTGTAGACAGTAAGTTATTATACAATAATGTCTATTTTACACTATAGCCCATAGAAGGTAAAGTCAATGTAAAGTCATCGGTGTCATGCTAACTCATTGTTGGAAATCTATTATTAGATTGCTACTGTACTTGTGCAAAACTGAACATAAATGCTTTATTCTGTTTATATGCCAGTGTAAATGGAATACATTGAGCACTTCTACTTACTGCTCATAAAACGTGATCAACATGATAGTATCTCTAAATGCTGCAAAGTGCTTTAAGTGTATTTTCCCATTCTGTTTTATAGGGAGAGTTTTATAATAATTCAGTCAATGGGAATGTGTGCAATTGCAGATCATCAGCATTTTACAGTTTATGCTTGCTGTGTTGGCAGTTGTGCTACTAAATAATATTCTTAAATCATAATTACATGACACTGTTGTCATATTGCAGATTGCACTTGTTATATTGTCAAGCAACTGTGATACAGACTACTGTAGCTATAAACAATGTAGAAGAAATAACAAGATTAACATTTATTTAATTAAAATCTATATCTGATAGATCAGCCCATAAATCAATTTTTTTTTGCGCAGTTAGATAGAATCTTTAAAGTGACTTGTTTTTGCAAAGGAGAATAAGTTTGGCTCATATGAGTATTAATGATAAAAGGCCACAAGCACTTATGTGCAAGCATCATGTTTTTGCTGGGATAATTACTGGTGTTGGGTGATGGGTACGCTCTATTATTTTGATGGAACTGTGCTGCGGAAATTGACACAAGGCACAAAGGGGACCCAGAAACTATTGCCTGGTCCGGAGATGGCGGTAGCTCCAGGGTAGCCATGTGTCGATAGGCACAGAAGTGCAGGATTTGGAATGGAAGGCTGGACGGGCTGAGTGGTGCCAAGTGCAACTATAGGGGGGCATAAGGACCACATTTTGACTAAAGTGCCTTTAATCAAAATGGTTTTACATGCAGCTGACTGTGGGAAAAGTACAAGTTGCCCACTGCACTTATGGATCTAAATGAGTCATAAAGACTATGTCTATTCCTTGGGCTATTTCAGTCTTAACCATAGTGAGGAAAATATTTTTTTTTTAAATTAAATACTGCATGAGCTTTGCCCGTAAATTTCCTCATCTGAAGACACTAACAGCAATTGCGAGATCTGCTTTGTTGGGGTTTTCGAGTAGTGTTTTAGTCAAGTTCCTGGCAATGTATAATAGTTATTTTAGTTATATCACACAGTTGTTGAAATGAACACTGTGTTTACTGTGTTGCCCAGTAAAACTTATGCTGATCGGGTCAGTACTGTTGGAAATATATGACCAGCTGGAATCTGAATAAATATTTTGTTAACTGCATTTATATGTGTGGCCATTCGTCTATTTGTTCTACAAACAGGTGGTAAAGATATGGCTCCAGTACAGACTGTGCCTCCAGATGCTTCCTAGCTTGTCCTTCTGAATGATGCACAAGTTAAAGGGGAGGTGAGTGTGGAGTTATGCCTATATCCCCCTGCCCCTCTTGGATAAAGTGCTTTGACCTTGACCCAGGCAGCAACTTACAAAACATGGGTTAAACAGAAGGCACCTAAGGATCACAGGAACAGGCATATATAAATGAAATGCAGACTTTATCTAGCACAAACAAAATACATAGCCTTATGCTTTTCATGTACAAGGCACTTATTCATAGTCTCACAACTACAGAATAAAGAAAGTAGTGAGCAAAGTGTAAAAAGTGGTTGATTATGGCCTGTTTTACCATTTGCACGTTGTGTCTTGCATTGTAAATGACCCCTATAGTGTTTGCTAAGCTGGGAAAGCTGTTTGTCACATGAAACTGGTAGCACAACAATGTGTAAGTGAGGACAATGTGATGCATTTGTAAAAGCACTTATAAACAGTTGTGCAAATGTTTTTGACTATTTAGGTGCAGATGCAATGTAGGTTAAGGACTTGGGAAGGCCATCATATAGGCACTTTGCATATTCAGTATAGCACAAATGATTCAACCTATTTTTACCCTTGTAAATGGTGTTCACCTTTAAAAACTCACTTTTGGCATAATGTAAACGGCAGTATTGTAAGACAAATTGTAACTGGTCATCATTTAATTTTTATGCTTTTATAAAATTATTTACAATTTTTTGTTATTAAGCTTTCAGTCTAGGAATTAAACTGTTATCTAGTTGATAGGTGTTAATTGCTCTACCAATCAGGGAGAAGTTTTGACACATAACCGAACAATTAAAATGTGAATAAAACTAAAATTGAAGTCACACAATCAGTTTGTTGTTGGGTTGCCAGAGTAATGTGAATCTGGTCAAATAGAAAGCATTTTCTGGATAGAAGAATAGTTAGGTAATGACAAAAAACACATACAAAATAAATTGTGAAGACCAATATAATAAATTGCACTTATAACATATTAAAAGTAATGTTAATGGTGATATTCTACATTAATTGAAACAATAAATGATTTAATCTGGTGATCAATATATTTTAATATATAGACCTATAATTTCTTTTATAGTCTCTCTATTTTATTTGCTTGACATATTTTTTTTTTTTTTTGCAAACTTTCATTTTGATGATTTAGGCAGGGACATAACCTTTTCTAGCTGGTACGTGGGTTTTAAAAAATGTCTTTCTTTTTTCTGACCTTTTGGCAGAAGCTCCACATTAATGGGGTCAAAGAAAAAATATCTCCTATGTGTTTTCAGCAAGCCTCCAACTTTTATAGTCTTAAAAGCACACATTGCTCTGAGTCATATGTGGCATTCATTTACTGCTCTTCCTCACAGCTGAACTGCCAAAGCACAGCAATGGGAAAGCAAAAGAAAGCCTACAAACGTGGCTGCATTTTATATTAAACAAAGCAAATGCATCTGTTAGATGCATCTATCAGAGTATAATTATCTTGCCCAAGACAGCAAGATCAAATATATATTAAATACCAAATAATCATGAAACTGTAGGAGAAAGGCATATTAAGGAGAAACACATTCACATTTATAGTCCATAGATAAAAAAATCACCATGTGGTTTTCAACATTTATGGTTTCACAAATGTGAGATAGAAACTAGAACAGAAATAGCATATACAATTCTATAAAATAGATGTTTATTTAAAACAATGCTTATAGTTAGTGATGAGCATAATTTTCTGCCAGACATGGATTAGCGGCAAATTTCCACATTTCGGCGCAAAAAAAAAAATGCGCGTCTAGAAAATTTGTGTCAGAAATACATGACAATATAGCTTTAAATTCTAAAGATTACCTTCTTTTAAAGTTACTTCTTTAAAACTCTATGTCCTTTGCAGGACCGTATTTATATATAGGCGCCTAAGGGCCTGTTCCTAGGGTGGCAGTTTTTGTTGGCAGCTCTTGGGTGCCTATATAATTAATTTTTCTTTCTCTGCCCAGCCCTGGGCAGAGAGATTCTGTAGAAATCTGGTGCCGGCGCTGAGGGGGTTGGCAGGGTGACGTGGCACAGTGCAATGTCATGCGTACCGAAGTGATGTCACTGTTTTACTGTTGTTCCTTTGTGAGAGAGATTTCTTTCTGTCTCTACACTGCTTTATTGGTTAGGAACTATGCAATATAAACCATGCTTCAACATTCTTCACTTGAAAAGGGAACATAATAAATGCAGAGAGCAAAACAGTGCAGTTTAGCTAGCCAGAGCAGTTCATTTGGTTACTACAGTGATGCCAGCTCAGCTAGACAAGCAAGAGCAAACCTGCATCAAAAAGACATCATAGATAAGCTACTGGTTTAGGTGTAATTTGCATGGTGACAATCCTATGAATCCATTTGAAGAGGATTTTTATGCGAATGTAACACTGGAGTTTTTTGTAAAAAATAGTTTTATATAATATATGTAAAGTTAATGATGCTGACAAGGGGGCTCCTCAATTGCCCTTTCCTTTCAACCATCCCTCTGAACCCCTTTGTTACATACCTTAATGAAATGGGTAAAAAGAGGCCACAGCATTTATTCACATTTTATCAAATAAATAGAACCTTGCCAGCCTCACCCCAAGGCAATATTCAAAGTCAAAATTCCATAAGAGATCGCTATTATGCTCTGCCATTCCTTACAGTTGACTTGAGATCAGCACTATGTTATTATATCCACCACTGAATATTAGGCTGCTTCTACCTACAGAGAGGATAGCCCCAAACTCTGCTACCAACAGGAGCTGCATCTTCCACCATGAGAGAAGTTCAGCAGCCCTGCTGCCGGTCCTGAATCTGCAGTGCCTCCATGATAGGAAATCCAAGCAGGCTGTCACCTAGCACAAGCAGTAGTAGCGTCTGTGGATCTATCAATCCACCATGCAGTTACAAGAGAGAACCTCCTTTCTCCCTCTTCTAAAATTACCTGTGAAGTACACTAGCAAAGTCCTACCGCTGCTGTGACAGATAGAACTTAAAATATATTACCATATATTCACTGTTTTGATCTAGAGGAAGGCAAAAAACCCAGCCTGAAGCCTGTGCCAATTATGCCTCAAGAGGGAAAAAAATCCTTCCTGACCCCAATGGTGATCGGAAATTAAAGTGATACTGACAGCCAATTAAAAAAAATTTTTTACACCTGCTGTTGTGTTTTAATTTGTATCAGCTTTAAATTCCTTATAAACTAAATATGCAAAAATTTTTCACTTCATAATTATGGTAGCATGAATTACAGACTCACAGAGCAGCCATGTTTGGTCCCCTCTTCTGGGTTTTAATTGAAATGCCGCCCAAGTGAATAAATATGCCCAATCACAAACCTGCAACACCCCTTCTGCTTTCAGCCGCTGTGTGAGCTCAGCTCTGTTGTCTATGTGTAATGGGGAGGGGGGAAGGAGAGCCCTTAGAAGCAGACAGGCAGTGTGAAGAGCAGAGGGGGGGGCAGCCTTTTGAAGTAGGCAGGCAATGGAAAGATCATGCCTGCCTGCTATCTAGTTCACAACGCCATGCGATGCTATGCAAGGGAGGGAGGGAGGGAGGGAGGGGGAGCTCCTTGAAGCAAACGGCAAGCTGAATCCTCCCAGTTTATGACGTAGTCCTTTTGACAGATTGAGAAGCTACAGTCGGATTGCCAGACAGTCGGGTTCAGGATCTTCAGTAGGATTTATGTAGAGAAACAGGACTTTTTGGAAAAAAACAGTCAACATGACCTATAAGTAGGTTTGGAAGTAGGTTCATATTTTTAAAACAAATTGTTTGGTGTCAGTATCACTTTAAGGATTTGACTTTCATTTAACATAAATGATACCATACAGACTCTCCCATTTATACTGTATAATGTTAATGAAACCACAATACAGTGCATACAGGAAAACATCCACATTCTGTAATTAATAGATAATATGAGAGCATAAAGAAGAGAATCTCCTGGCATTTTACAAAATATGAAAAAAAGAGGGGAGGGTAGGTGGGATGTTTCTACCTGTTCAGAAGATAGGAAATGAACTGCTTCTCTTGTGACATCACATCCTTATCCTTCTCCACCCCCAGCCCAGCTTTCCCCCTCCTTAACGTATTGCTTCTCACCCAATCACAGCTGCATCTGATTTTTCCAATCTTTAAACATAAACCAGTGTAATCTGGCTGCTGGTCATTCGGATCCCTTGTCATGCAGCCCCTGTGCTTATAGCTTCAGGGCTTCCTTTCTTGATGTTCACCAGTGTATATTTAGTATATACATTAAGGGCTGATTTATTAAAGTTTTTTCCAAGTTATTACCTGCAATAGCATAGATTTAACCACAGGCAACAAATCTTTCCTTGTGCAATTAGCTTAAAAGCTGGTAATTTCATAAAGTCAATGGGTGTCGTCTTAGCAAAATCAAAAAAAAAAATTAATTTGCATTTTTTTCAAGTTTTTTGGAAAGTTGGTAAATGTTAAGTGACCAAGTTTTTGAGATATAGGTTTTTTAATAAATAAGCACATAATTGAGTTTTCTTCGAATTAAAAAAAAAACACATGCAAAAATTGGACTTTGAGAAAGGTCCTAGTGAGGACCGAAATGTCGGATTTTTTAACAATATGTCTTGAATAAACTTTTGACAATTTCAAGGGTGTGCCGGCCACGGAATATTTATTGCTAAATACTTGAATTTTTGGCTGTGCACCCCGCAAAGTATTAAGCTTTGGAGTGCAGACACTACCAGGACTGAAATATATATACAGATGTTGCTTCATTGGATTTCGTTAAAGATGGTGGATACTGCAAAGGGGGTAAATTGTTAGAGGATATAGTTATCTAAGGCTGGAAAGGAACTGAGCCATCTACTGACTACTTCTGATAACTTGTTGTTCCGGGACTTTTACCTCATGTAATGTAAAAATGAATATTGCTTTTGAATTTTAATTGGTACAGTATCTTTATTATTAAGGAAGAAAGATTGAACTTGGTGGCTCACTTTTGCCACAGTCTGGAGTCATATAAAAATATTGTTGTGGATGATGATGTCTGTTTGTGAGATGTAAATAATCTCTGTAAGGTATTGTATCTGATAATTGTGTATCTTACTCTTCTTGGGTTTTCTAAAGAAGTCAGAACATTTTTATGCAAATGATATTAAGGAAGGTTGTGCCCTATATGAGTTAAATAATATAAATTAAATAAATAATAATCATTAATTAGTTAATGAACTGAATGTCAATGAAGGCACACAACTTTGGGGGATAACATTTCAAAACACAATTATTCTTGGACACTTGGAACTGTAGTGTAAGTCTCAGACTGTAATTATTTATTCTTATTTACCTTTTATTTAAGGTGAAGGCTTACAAGACACTTTGGGGGTGATTTATCAATGTCCGAGTTTGATGTTTTTTCATGATTCAAGATTTTTTGCACTAAAAAAGGTCTGGTATTTATTAAGTGCAACTAACCTGAAAACTCAGATGTAAAAGTTTGCCATCAAAAAGCTTTCGAGTTTCTATAGAAGTCAATGGGAGTTGCCCTAGGCAAAGTCAAGCCATATTTTCCATTTATCATATTTGAGTTTTATTCTAGTTTGTAAACGAATCGAAAATTCGAGGTAATCAATTTTTTAATTAGAACAAGTTTACCACATTAATAAGTAAGCAAGCATTTGATATGCATTTGAAAAACAAACGTGAATTCACAAACTCGAAAATTGATAAATAAGCCCATTAAAAGCTGGCACTTCATAAACTGGAGAGCACAGTAATAATGAAACAGGTTTATTCAGGAAGCTAGAATGTAACATTTTACATAATCTACAAAGCGACTGAACAATCACAAGTTACTCAACAGGTTCCTGCTCAAGGCTTGCTGGAAATAGGATTCACCTTGTGGTTGTCTCGGCTGATCCTCTTGCTAATATCATGTCAAGATAATTTCACAGCTGATATGTTTGTCAGAAAATCCTACCCAGAAGCGCTGGTTGTTTCAAATTTTCTTTTGTAAGCCAAATAAATAAACTCTGCTAACATCGCCAGAGGATAAAGCTAGAAGCAAAATGAAATACTATTTTGGTGTCACGAATGTCTGCAGGACACGGATAAGGAACGAAATTTCATTTCAGCAAAATCTGAATCTGACAAGGTACATGACTAGCATGATGAAGCAACAGTGCAAGCCAGGCACCGTCGTATTTTTAAGAATATAACGGGGGAGAGTTAGGGCAGCATTACCTGTAGCTATGATATGCAGATAAGGGAAAGCACTGACAGCTGGAAGCAAAATCCTTCAGTAATAAACTGTGCCATAGACTTTATACTATTCACTAACTTAATGACTAAGCTATAAACATTCATCATTATTCCTGCTCAGAACAGTCAGATAGCTACTTTACCTGTGTTGAATACCCTGAAAATGTAAAGCATTTGCAAGATAGGAAAAGAGCAAAAGTGACTTTCTATAAAAGTGTGATTGGTCCAAGAAATATTTGTGTTTATGTTTGGTCAGCAGGTTTTCCTTTTCATTAGCCGTGCCTGCAGGTGACCATTATTTAGCACATTTTCCTTGTTACTTTTAAAAGGTCAAGGATAGAATTTTTTACTAAAATGTGGGTATCCAAAGAAAGTTTCTATAACAGTCATATAGTTATTTATTTATTTTTTAAAAGGCACCTGTCCATCAAGTTCCACCTAGCATGCACCAGCAGTCTTGTTGCCTCTACTTCTCTATTCTATATGTGTGTTTCTCTCACATACACACACACATACTAATAAACATTCCATCACCAGGTGATAATATGGATAGTCAATATTTGTGTTGCATAGATGAAAATGCCTTGCTACCAGTCTAATGTGGTTCCCTATTGTCTTTTACTCATTTCTTTAAAAAAAGAAAATGACTCACTATTTGTTTATAATGTATTTGTAGCTACATGTAGTAGAACAGTGATCCCCAACCAGTGGCTTGGGGGCAACATGTTGCTCACCAACCCCTTGGATTTTGCTCTCCCCCCAAACCAGGTTGTTATTTTTGAATTCTTGACTTGGGGGCAAGTTTTGGTTGAATAAAAACAAGATTTACTTCCAAATAAAGCCCCCTGTAAGCTGATAGTGTGCATAGAGGCTACCTAATAGCCAATCTTAGCCCTTATTTGGCTCCTCCATGAACTTTTATGATACTTATGTTGCTCTCCAAGTCTTTTTACATTTGACTGTGGCTCACGAGTAAGAAAGATTGTAAGTCTTACCTAATGCCCTATAATTAATATTACTGACTGATTATCTATTAACGATTTTTTAGTCCAGTGCTGGAAAACTGGTGCCCCTTCCCTGCCTGTATGTGCCACACTCTGCCTGCCCTACCCTGCCTGTATGTGCCATACTCTGCCTGCCCTACACTGCCTGTATGTGCCAAACTCTGCCTGCCCTATCATGCCTGTATATGCCACAATCTGCCTTCCCTACTCTGCTTGTATGTGCCATATTCTGCCTGCCCTACCCTGCCTGTGTGTGCCATACTCTGCCTGCCCTACTCTGTCTTGCCTGTGTGTGCCCTGCACTGCCTGCCCTGATCTACCCTGACTGTGTGTGACACACTCTGCCTGCCCCTGCCTGTATGTGCCATACTCTGTCTGCCCTATGCTGCCTGTGTGTGCCATACTCTGTCTGCCCTATGCTGCCTGTATTGGCCCTCCACCATGTAAGCCAGGAAAATTCTGGCCCACGGTACCACAGAAGTTGGGCAGCACTGTTCTAGTCTGGTTCTGACCACTCTAATCACTACCAGCCTTCACCTTTGCCTGAATTCTGACTAAGAGACTTCCTCCTAAATATTGATTTTTGTACATGCTTTCTAAATGCCCAGTGCACATTCAGCCTGACAGTGCACAACTGAGTGTCAGACATAATTTTGTGCTTCTTGTTGGAGGTGCAAGTAGTTTCATCACTGTTCTAGCTATTCTAGGAGCTGCAATGGTGGTCATACTGAATTATGGGCAAAACACATAGAACCTGGGATGGCAGTGGATGCCATCTACTTGGATTTTGCTAAGTGTTTGATACAGAACCGCACAGAAAGTTAATGATAGAATTGAGGAATATTGTCCAAAAACATAATATTTGTTCTTGGATAGAGAACAAACTATAAATTCCATGCAGGATGCTGCCACTTTGCAGAGCGATTTGGAAAACTGGGCAGGAAAATGGAAAATGAGGTTCAATGTTGAAACGTTCAAAGTTATGCATTTTGGTAGGAATAATATAAATGCAAGCTACATACTAAATGGTAGTGTTTTGGGGGTTTCCTTAATGGAGAAGGATCTGGGGATTTTTGTAGATAACAAGTTGTCTAATTCAAGGCAGTGTCATTCTGTGGCTACTACAGCAAATAAAGTGCTGTCTTGTATAAAAAAGGGCATTAACTCAAGGGATGAAAACATAATTTTGCCCCTTTATAGGTCCCTGGTAAGGCCTCACCTTGAGTATGCAGCGCAGTTTTGGGCTCCAGTCCTTAAGAGGGATATTAATGAGCTGGAGAGAGTGCAGAGACGTGCAACTAAACTGGTACAGGGGATGGAAGATTTAAGCTATGAGTTGAGACTGTCGAGGTTGGTGTTGTTTTCTCTGGAAAAAAAGGTGCTTGCGAGGGGACATGATTACTCATGATAAGGGGCATTCATTTTCCCATAAAAACGCACCAGAGGTCACCCCTTTAGATTAGAGGAACGGAGCTTCCATTTGAAGCAGCGTAGGTGGTTTTTCACGGTGAGGGCAGTGAGGTTGGGGAATGCCCTTCCTAGTGATGTTGTGATGGCAGATTCTGTTAATGCCTTTAAGAGGGGTTTGGATGAGTATAAAATTCAAGGCAACTGGGGTATTTCAATCTACAATTTGTATTGATGTTGGTATATATAATTTATACACAGTATGTGAGTGTATAGATAGGATAGATTATGTGTGCTGGGTTCACTTGAAAGGGTACAACTTGATGGACTATTGTCGTTTTTCAACCCTATGTAACTATGTAACCTAATTTGCAACTGTACGATACTAAAACTGAGCCCACATTAAAGGACAAGGAAAGTCAAAATCTATTAAGCACACTATTAAATAGTACTACTATTGCTGTGTAAAAACGCTTTATTTCTGGCTTGCCTAATGAAAGATTTACAAAGATACACATACTAGAACCTACATACTTGTTTCAGTGAATGGCGCCACCATCTTGTCCAGCATGTCTGTATGGGCTATTGCTGAAAAGTACAAGCCAGCCCCCCCCCCCCACTCCATTACATGCATCTGCCACCCTGCCCTGAACATGCAGGGTGGTACCCCCCCCCCCCCCGCTCCGATCCCAAACATGCCAGCTCCCCGGACACCCCCCCTCCGACCCGTTCCCTGCATCTGCCGCCTAACCCCCCCTCCGACCCGTTCCCTGCATCTGCCGCCTAACCCCCCCCCCCCCCCCCGATCCCTGAACATGCCAGCTCCTTAGCACACATTCTCATTTAGACTGCAAGGTCTCTAGGGCACAGAAAACCAGTTCCCCTCCGCTTCCGGCTCCTTCCGCTTCGTCTCTTCTGCATCGACATAGCAACCAGACGCTCCTGCTGTGTGCGCATGTGCCACCTACAGTAACAAGTCGCCAAGTCTGGGAAGGAGCGATGCATTATGGGAATCTTCTCTACACTGCTCAGCGTTTTTTTTTTCCTGTTTGGCTTCTGATCTTCTGAACAGGTGAAGTATGGGGAGACTTAAGGGCACTATTGAGAGAACTGAAGGTATGCCTGCAGCTTGAGATTAGCCTTTCCTTCTCCTTTAATGCCATTCACAAAGTTATTTGCAGCCATACATGCAAACAACATAAAATCCCCTTGCCCCAGCCTGCTCTGATAAATTATGTGTAGGAGTATTGAGACAAGTTAATTTTAAGGTTTTCATAGCAAGTTGCATCAATAGTTTTAAATGCCCAGAGAATTGCATTTTACAAGGATAAACATAAGAACTTATTTATGAAGGGGAACAAGGTGCAGAGTATTAATAACATATCTTAAAAAACAGCAATATTTTTAGCCATTACAGATATTCTCTTTAAATTACTGTGTCTTTCAGTTTAAATATACAGTAACTCAAAGGCTCCATCTGCTGATGCTTTAATGCATCAAAAATTTAACTAAATATTAAACATAGAAATGTACTGACCAACTTGGTTACACGGGGCTTCTGCATAATAGATCCCATTATTCATTCGATATTGAATAAAACATACAACATAAATCCATGTCATTAAAAGAGAAATGTATATTTACACAATGGAGCAATTACAATTTTTATTGTGCCAACAGAGATTTGGGCCTGTGTTGGTAAACCGCATTTTAGTGGCATCTCAAGTAGCAGGAATTACATATACTGTGCCAATATTTACAGTAATGGAAATGGCAATATTGTACAATTCACTTGCCAATTGCATGTAGCCACAACACACACAGTTTCCCTGGAAGTAACACCTTCTCAATGCAACTCTTGCATCTATTTCATGTACCCCTGTACTTTGCACCATACACATTATTTTAGTGCACAAATTAATTCAATTTTGCCTCTACCCTGGGGTTCATAAATAACCAAAATACTTAAAAAAATTAGAACAGGCTGGCACAAAACTGGACCAAAGGAAACAAAAATTCTGGTGCACTTAAAACAAATTAAGTTTTATTTAAAAACAAAACATCTCAAACATGGACAGCCTGATGTGTCTGTGCCAAAAGGGGGCACTTAATAATAGGCTTTAAGCTTCTTTAGGCTGATGCCACACATGGCGCTTTTACGCTGCGTATTTTCTCAGCCTAAAAATGCCGCACAAGCCACACAGCCCCTGACTATGGCGTTTTTCAGCCTAGTACTGGTGACGTAGCAAATCCCGTTTCCATGGTGCTAATAGTGTGAAATAGTAAAAAATGCTGCGTATTTCTGCTAGGTCTGGCAGCTGCCTTTGTGTATACATAGGAATAGCTTGCTGTGCAAATACTGGTGTATTTCGGCAAACGCTTGAAAAATCCGTGGTAAGGCGTTTTCTAGCGTATTTACGCATTGTGTGGTTTGCTTCGAGTCTTTTCAAGTTATTTCTATGGATGATGATATTGTGCGTTTTTCAGCCGCCGAGAGAATTAGAAAATATGCAGTGTAAAAACGCCACGTGTGGCATCAGCCTAAAGCTGAAGGCTTTGAGGCTTAAGCACCTGGGCCACTCACATTTTTTTGGAGTCTACCAGAATCTAAGCCAGAAAAATTCTATATTTCTTGGACAGTTCATAAATAACCCCTACACATGCAAAACTGAGAATATATTTTTTGATAATGTGGAACTATATTGACAAAAATCGGTATTTAGAGATATTGCACAATGCACATCTATAGAAAGGGTGTCTATATTTATGTTGTTTTGAAACATGGGAATGACACTAGTTTGTCATAATTCTAGTTTATGGCAGTGCATAAAAATGTCTACAATAACGGGAATCATAATATGATGTTAGGAGGAGTCCAAATAGAACCAGCTTGCCAATAAAGCATCTAGTTATACATAATAATAGTTATACATGCATGATATCAATTACATCAGTGATGATGGCACTTTCATTTAGGCACCACAGATTCTACCTTGCCAGCATACATAAAGTTAAAACACGTTTCCTTGCTAAACTGCTTGAAAATAGTCATCTGCAGTTTCTGAAAATGCCACTAGAGTGCAGTAAAACATTGCTAGCTTAAAAAAAAAGGCCATAGCTTTATTTGACTATGGTGAAAGTACTATAAGTTACAACCTGATACAAAATATTGTGATAATTTGTATATATGCTTTTAGCTAGGAGCCTATTATTCAAAATTCAATTTTTTTGAATTCTCGATTTTTTTAATTAAAAAAAAAACTCATCAAAATCAAATGTGTGGTTATTTAATAAAATTCTTGCTGATTGCTTAAAAATGTGAAAATATTTCAAACACAGCACAATCTAATTCCACTCATAATTTTCAGCGATGCATGGCATTCTAATTGAAAAAACCTGAAGAACTTAAATTGGAAACTCCCAATGACTTCTACATGCCTTTTCCAGCTTTTAGATACTGAAGCTTTACATTCGACTTTAGAGTATTTTTCACCTAATAAATCTCTAACATTTGAGTTTCAAAAATTGAATTTGTGAGTTTTAGTGCAGAACTTGAATTTGAATGCTACTAAATTGGCACCCTAGTGTTTAAATGAGTGCTCTAATATAGTATGTATCACAGTATGTATGCAGTTTAAACTGTGGTCCTTCGAGCCCTCCTAGAAGCTGCATGCAGGAGAAAGACACCTTCACCATTCCCAGCCAGCCCATGTGCTGACTGTGTATAGGTTATTGATATTAAGGATATTGTAAATCACCAAGTAGTTCCATGGCCACATAAAGGCTTTAATACAGGTCATAGAACTCCTCATATTTTAAAACAGGGGGTACATTATTTTTTTATAATACAGAAGTTTCAGTAAGTCATGTGACAGATATTACATCACTAAGCACTTATTTTAACTACAGTAATGATGCCACTAAGCACCCTTTATAAGGATATCATTTACAGGATATTCTTGTGTATTATATAAGGAATAATGGGGCCCAACAGACCGGAGTGCAACTTAGGGAGGCAGGACATGACGGTGCTAGGAGGCAGCAACCCCCCATCATGGTTGTGGATAGGGATGTAGCGAACATCGCCAAAAATGTTCGCGGACCCGTTCGCGAACTTTCGGCAAAACTCGCGAATATTCGCGAACTTTGCTAACCCCATAGACTTCAATGGGAAGGCGAACTTTAAAACCTAGAAAAGCCATTTCTGGCCAGAAAAAAAAAAACGCCAAAAAATAACGAAAGAAAAAAAAAAAGCCAAAAAATAACGAAAGAAAAAAAAAAAACGCCAAAAAATAACACAAAAAAAAACGCGGCGAACCCAAAATGGCGAACATCGGCAAAAGTCCGCGAATTTGCGCGAACGCGAACACCCGATGTTCGCGCGAATTAGTTCGCCGGCGAACAGTTCGCTACATCTCTAGTTGTGGATTGAGGTCTGATTGGCCAAAGGGGGCAGGAGCACACAGATAAAGGGTGGGGGACCAGAAGCACACTTATTCCTCTTTTGCAGGTACGGTAGCAGGGCACAGCAACCTTGGTAGCAGGGGGAATGGTGGACGGTGGGACAGCACCTCGAGGATGTGGTGCAATGCTTCAGGGAGGCAGCCCAGCTGCACAGCCCTGGGATGGATCTAGACCCAGCTGAGAGACCTCCTGAACAGCGACCCTTGTGAACCAGGGAGGATGGCGAGGAGATCCAGGCCACAACAGCGATTCAGCCCAGCTGGAGAGGAGGGAGACACCAAGAAAAGCAGGTGACATGGTGGCAGCCCAGCTCTGACCAGAAGCAAAGCCGTGACCGGGAGGAAGAAGGCAGTAGCGCGACAGGGCCCTACAGTAGAGATGTAGCGAACCTCACAAAAACCGTTCGCGAACTTCCACCAAAAAGTGCGAACTTTGCGAACCCCATAGACTTCAATAAGAAGGCGAACTTTAAAACCTAGAGAAGCCATTTCTGGCCAGAAAACTGATTTTAAAGTTGTTTAAAGGGTGCCACGACCTGAACAGTGGCATGCAGGAGGGGGATCAAGGGCAAAAATTTCTCTGAAAAATACGTTGTTGACACAGCGTTGCGTTTTGTGCTGTAACGGGCAGAAATCACACTATATTTCTAAACTTGTGTAATAAACTGCTTTAAAACGTCCGGCGTCTACATGCCAATCAAGTCGTGTAAAGGTTACAGCCGGTTCACACGCAAAGACAAAACGCCGCAGTAGTGGATACAGAATATATTATTGCTGGTGGAAAAACATCGCTCAGGTGATTTTATTGCAATGCAATGTCACTATTATGTGTAACGTGTTTGGTGCACTACTATGAATAACAGCAAACAGCACTGGACACATTAAAGAACAGTAAGTTAAATAAAATAAAAAAAAAAAAAAATAATAATAAAAAAAATCTCTGGTTGGTGCTGGGGGTGAACTACTAGGAGCAGCACAACAGTCCCCAACACAGCTTGACTAATAGCACTGGGCTCTATAAATTACAGTAGCAAAGTAAAAAAACACAAATAAAAAAAAATGATGTGAATGTGTGGTTGGTGCTTAGTGCACTACTATGAGCAGAACACCTGTCTCCAACACACACAGACGGAGCTGCAGTACACAATGAAAAGAAGAGTAACAGTAATCAGAAAATAAAAGCAGTCCTTACAAGGACTATTGGATAACAGCAGATGAGATCAGCAGGACAGCTGCCCACAGCAGCTACATACAGAGCAGTAGAAAGTAGATTACTAGTCAGCAAAGCTACCTAAACTGTCCCTCAAACCCCTGCACAGCTCTCTCCCTATGCTAACGCATCAATCACACACGGGCAGAATGTAAAATGGCTGCTGGGCTTCAGTTTATATATGGAAGGGAGTGGTCCGGGGGTGGTCCAGGAGGGAGAGCTGCCTGATTGGCTGCCATGTATCTGCTGGCTCTGGGGTGAGAGGTCAAAATTTGGCTCCAGCTAAGGCGAACCCAAAATTGCGAACATCGCTAAAAGTTCGCGAACTTGCGAACACCCGATTTTCATGCGAGTTAGTTCGCCGGCAAACAGTTCGCTACATCTCTACCCTACAGTACCCTACAGTCTGCGGGCCCGGACCTAAGGCCAGAGCAAAGGGAGCGGAGGGGATCGGCCCCAGGGCATACTGAGGGTTTAGGAACCAGAGAGAAGGAGGGCACAGCACGGGCACTACACCCGGTGTCATGCCAACAGGGAGTCGAAGCATCAAGAGAGAAGGACAGGAGCAGGTACAACGAGGGCAGGAATGGGCAGAGTCGGGAGAGGAGCACGAGAAGCGGGAGTGGCAGGGATAGGAGCAGGCACAGCCAAAGTAGAGGAAGGAGCAGGTGGGGCAGGAGAAGCGGCTTGGGAGAACAGAGGGGCGGTCCAGGAGCCAGTCACGGGATTACGTCAGGAGGCTGTATAGGAGTGAGAGGGAACCAGAGCAGGAGCCGAATGATCAGTGCTGGTAGGAAGTAGATGTACACAAGGAGGGAGTGCTCCCGGTCTTATGTTTTGCACAGGCATGGCTAGGTCAGTGCAGGTCCGGAGACACTGCGAGTCAGGCCCACCGAGAGGGAACAGAGAAGAGCTTCCAGGAGCCGATCGGGTGTAGGCGCACAAGGGATAAAGGGCTAGCGGGGCAACGACCAAGAGAGGAAGCCAGAGCAGGACCATCGGGGATCGCTACCACTGTGATGGCCCAGTGTGTCTCGATGGCCAATGGGCCCGGAGGGGAACACACCACAGGGAGCGATAAGGGAGACCAAGCGAGGCAGCGCAGTGACTTTTTGGCAGGGCTTAAACAATTTTTAGCCGGAATGGGAAGGCCAGGATGCAGGGGATGGGGCTCCTGGGTCATCCAGGGTGTGGGTTGGTGGGGAAGCTGAGAAGCAAGCGAGGCACAGCAGTTGCCTGGGCCCCCAGCTAGCATGGCAGCAGAGCAAGAAAAATGGATGGGGACCCCTGAGGCTGGGTGGGGGGTAAAGCAGAGTTGGATATTGGGGGCAAGGAGGGGGACAAAGAGCTTGAGATGCTGACAAGCGGAATTGGGGAGGTGGCACAGCAGAATGCATATGTCACATTTGCTGGCCCGCTGGGGGGTTCATATAAAACAGGAGGTGAAGCATAAGATATGGAAAGGAGAGTTTGTGGAAATTTTTTCCCTGCTTCCCCTTGATGAGGTCATAGAGCTTAAAGATGTTGATAGGAAGGATAGTAAAAAAAAGAGGAGGAAGAAAAAAAGTGGTGCAGAAAGCTGCCCAAGACGTTTGGTAATTAGCATTTTGCATCCTGGCCAGCATTATCCGGAAGAAGAACCCAGAAGTGTTCAGCCCTCTTTTGTTATATAGATACACCCAGTTGTAGTACAAGAAAAACTTGCCAAGGAGGTAGAGTTGGGAAGAATGGCGGGTCCATTTAGTGACCCGCCCCCAACCGACTTGAGAGTGTCTCCATTGAGAGGTGGCCCCTAAAAAGGAACCCAGAAAAGGGTCCACGGTCCAAAGTGGGCAGCTCCCGTCCATGTTGGGGAAGTTGAACTTTGCGTGTAGGGTCATCCCGGTCAACTGTAGGAGATTAGCCCGGGCCATGGCAGGTCTGCAGGTGCCACATCATCATGTGCACCTTACAAAAGTGGTTAAAGCAGATTTGGAGGTATGGGAAGTGTTTTTGAGAGGCTTCAGTGGTAAGGTTCTCTTCCGGGCATCTGAAACCAGAGCGCAGGAGCTTCATCCCTTTAACAATGCTGCGGGAAGTATAGGTTTCAGGGTGTATCCGGCGGGGAAGTGGTGCACGGCCAAATGGCCCAGGGAATGGGTGGAGTCAGGTTTAGTGTGCAACTTGGCCTTTTTGGAGCTGTTCCCGATTGTGATTGCCATGTTCATTTGGGAGCGGAACATCATTGCTGACAAAAGAATTCCTTCCGACAGGCCATCAAAAGATTCAAGAAGGTAACGGTACGCCCAGTACTCGGCATCCCATCTCCTTTGAGTTATTAGTGAGGTTGCAGGTGGCGTTGGAGCAGGGGTGTTTATCCAGTTTTGAAACATTGTAATTTCAGGCTGCATTTGTTCTGGCCTTTTTTGAGGCATTTTGGGTTTGGGAATTAGTGAGCAAATACAGGGAGGTGCCGGGGGGTTTGCAGTTGGACGATATAGATGTCAGTGATAGTGAATTGGTGGTACAGCTGTAGAAGTCCAAAACTGACATATGGGGTAAGGGATCAGTTATTCACTTATATAGTTTAGATGGGGGGTAGCATGCCCGGTAGGTTGTGTGGCAAGGTATTTTGAGGTCAGGCCGGGCATGGGGGAGCTCTTTGTTAGTGCATGAAGATGGACGCCTTCATGCTTCCAGTTTCTTGCGGTTCTGAGAAAGGGTTTGTAGCATGTGGGGGTGAGGCCGGAGGACTTTTGCACTCACTCATTTCGGATCGGAGCGGCAACAGAGGTGGCACATAAGGGTCTGGGAGACGAGATGATCATGAAAACTGGCAGATGGGAGTCCAGGAGATTTAGAACTTATATACGGCCGGCATTGGTGGTCTGAATGAATATGTATATTAAAAAAAAGGTGGTGCAGTGGTGGTGTGGCTTATCGGCCACTCTTATACCAAGCCAGGAGGAGAGCCGCAGTTAAGAAAAATGAAATTTCCGGAAGGCAAGGTGAAGTATCAGGAGTTTGGTGTAGGAGGCATGCGGTGGCCGGGAGTGTGGTATACTCCTGCTGTGGCAGGCAGGTGCCCGGATATTCTGGTAATCCATGCTGGGGGGAATGACATGGGTTTGGTTCCCCAGAGGGAGCTGGTGGAAGTAATGAAACTGGACTTGGATCGGATGAAGTGTAAGTTTTCTGAATTGGTGGTGGTGTGGTCCAAAATGGTGCAGAGGAAGGTTTGGTGGCATGCCAGGCATTGGGCCAGCATGGACAGAAGCCGGGGAAAAAATTAATAAGATGTTATCCATATATGTTAGGGGGTCAAAAGAGGTGGTTGTGAGACACAAGGTGCTTGAGGAAATATTACCGGGGTATTACTTGCAGGATGGTGTACACTTCTCGGATGTGGGTATGGATCTGTTTGGCTGTCGGGTAGGCCATGGCCACGTGTGGTAGGGGCTGTGCCCTGCTCGAGGGGTCAAGCGGTCACACCTGTGGCGGAATGGCTCGATGCTGAGCCACAGGGATAACAAAAATGGGCAGTTGGTAGGTGAAGTGGTAAATGGACAGGCCTGGGGTCTTGAGGGGGATATCAGAATTTTGGATAGGCACTTGGTGCCAGGCCTGGGCTCAGGATTGGTTATCTAGGAGGTTGTTATAGTCGGTTACTGCTGTTAATGTTTGTAATACAAGCGGATGTTATAAAAAGTTATGATGTTATATATACATGTGTTATAAGTTAAAGATGTTTATTGTTAATAAACACTGTGGCCTTTTCTTCCAAAACGTTGCCTGGTATTGTCTGTTTGGGTGGGTTGAGGAAGTGGCTGGGTGCTGAAAACTGGACACTGTGTGCGTCATGTTCCCCACTATTGTTAAAATTTAAGGATATTATAAGCCACAGGTTACTGAGGAATGGAACTCTGAGTTGACTTTCAATATCTTCATATTATGCAACATTGGTTATATGCGGATTCATTTCCAAACTCTCTGCAGTGCACAAAGTACAAATTCAAATGCAATCGCCATGTTTTTTTTAACCTGCAATGCAGCGTTTTTTTCCAATAATTTCAGTGTCAACTTTTAGTTGCCTTGGTACAATATATTGTGTTTTGCAGAGCAACATAGGCTTTCTAAATATGGCCACATTTTGGAAAGTGCTGCAATAAGTAATGAAAGCACGGAGGGACTGTAGAGCTTAAAGCTGATATCCAGAATTCTCTTCAGGCCACATCTGGTCCTGTGCCCTCCACCAGCCTGTACGAACAACGTTGTGCTTCCCCCCGCCTTTCCCTTCTTAAGGAGTCAATGTGTGCTAAAATCCCCTGTACGGCGCCTCTGCAACATCCATCCTCCCCAGTGTTACACATATCCCTGTACAGGTATAGGATGCCTTATCCAGAATGCTCGGGACCAAGGGTATTCCGGATAAGGGGTCTTTCTGTAATTTGGATCACCATACCTTAAGTCTACTAAAAAATCAATAAAACATTAATTAAACCCAAAAGGATTGTTTTGCATCCAATAAGGATTATTTATATCTTAGTTGGGATCAAATATAAGGTACTACAGAGAAAAAGGAAATCAGTTTTAAAATTCTGTATTATTTGATTAAAATGGAGTCTATGGGAGATGGGCTTTCCGTAATTCAGAGCTTTCTGGATAATGGGTTTCCAGATAAGGGATCCCATACCTGTATCTGTAAATTTGACAATGGAAGGGAGGGGCAAGAGGGAGGAGGAGAAGGGAGGGGGAGAGAGGCGCAAACTGAGCAGGCTCGTGCCATGCCCTGAAGAATTTTGCTGAGAGAATAAAGTCTGACACAGAAGATCATGTATACAGAATAAAAGGAAAGAAATGCAGTTTTTCTTTTCACTGAGGACTGAGCAGCAGTTTTGTGTTTATGGCTGTATTTACATAGACCTTTCTAATAACGCTTACTTAGTTTTTGCCTTTCCTTCTCCTTTAAGGTTTCACTAAGTACTGTCACACGTCATACTTATTCTATTGACAGCTCTGCCCTGTGTTTGTAAATTAGGGTAAATTAGGCTGCTGATGATGATAATAATGATAATAATGCCTGGAAGGGTATTTGGCTGTGCTGCTTTCACTGCAAATCCAAAAAATGTCACTAGAGTGCAGTATAGTATTTCTACTTGAAAATTAAAAGTAGTATGAATAGTAGCAACACCAGCTTTAAAAATGTTTTTTTTACCCAAAATATCTTATGACAAGATATAACAAACAAAAAATAAGCAATAATAATAATAAATTAGTAGTAGTACATGTATGGGATCCTTTATCTGGAACCCCGTTATTCCAAAATCCAAAATATGGGATGGTCTCCCATTTTAAGCAAATAATTCTAATTTTTAAAAGTGATTTCTTTTTTCTCTGTAAAATCAAAACTTGTACATGATCCAAAAAAGCTATATGAAACCATCTTGATGGCAAAACACTTCTACTTGTACTTCACTGGGATGCTAGAGTAGTTACACATTTTTGTACAAATATCCAGTTTTAACGCTGTAATGCTTGCAGACCCTTTTTTAGAAGGTTGCTGTATTTTTTTCATGAACATGTAATGAAAGTAATTGCAGAGAAGCTTCCTTCACTTACAAGGGCTCATTCATCATGTTGGGAGCAATGCAATAAAGTCAAAAAGGCTTTTTGCATGTTTTCTGTGCATGTTTTTAGCATGGACCAAAAAGTAGGAAGTTCTACTTAGAATAATAACAATAAGAGGTTGACAGGGCTAAGCGTATATTTAGATGATACAAAGAACAGCATGTCAGGAATGGAAAGTTACTACCAGTAACTCATGCAACATTAAGAGCATAGATGGAGAAAGTAAGCAAACACTTATAGAGTAAAGCCCTTATATTTTAGACTGAAGCTGCCTGGAGGAACTCCTGGTGTTCCATTTAATTATGTCAATCCAGCACTTAGGCTGCTGCTTTTTTACATGGACTATACTAGGTGGGGCAGGTCCACAATGGGGGAGAAACATGACATAAATAAACAGAGTTGTGATATCACAGGACGTCATGATGTCAAGGGGGCGGAGTCATGCCATCAAGTTTAAAATCTGTAGGGAATTTGGTAAGTGTGGGATTTAGGAAACAGAGAAAGGCGGTGTTGGGCCATGGGTGGATTGATTAATTATTACAAATTCCAGGTGACAACCCTATATGCACTAGTGATAACTTTTCAATAAACACAGTAGTCTTTATGCAGTAGATGTTGATGGGTACAATACATCATTGTTATTTGTATAAATTTAGTGCAACCACATTTACACAGTGGTTACAGAGATCATGCATCACTGACACAAGTCCCAGCCTCAGTGCAGTTTATAAGTTAAGATCTAAATAATCTTTCAGGAAGCCTATATAGTATAAACAACACATAGCTTGTGGCACTTATCTGTGTACAGGGTTCTACACTGGAGCTTACTCTGCAGGCAACTCAAAGGTCCTGCATGGGTAGCACACCTGCCCTTTTGGCATGGTACCTTATGTTTTTAGTACAAAGTCAGTCTGAATTTGCCTCAAGAGGGCCACTGAATGCTCTACTGACTGTGTTTACCAGCTGATAATAACAGGGCTTGCTGTGGCATTCTTGCGCCATTTGACTTAATAAGCAGCTATGCTGAATGAGGTGCAAGTTGTGCTGAATTTCCCTGAAAGATTAAAAAGAAGTGCAGCTGTGCAGATGATTTGCACATAAAAAACATGGTATATTTGTTTTCCAACTTGTGCTTGAATATGTCTCTTGAACAAATTCAACTCATTTAACAAATTATATCTCAATACAGTAATATTTTATCAAACTCCTAAATCTCGAACAGAAGTGGATCAGTACTATTATCTGTTTTATATAATGTAAGGTAATTAGTTAACCATTCCATTGTTAAATATTATCGCTTACAGGTAAAACAGAAGAAAAGGGTAAACTTTGATTAGTGCAATTTCTGTTTCTGTTTTATCTATTGCTTTTTGCTGTATGTTGTTAAATATTCAATATCTAATTCTGCATTAAATGCAAAGTTAATAACATCTAATTAATAAGAAAGAAATCAGTAGCTTGCAATATATTTTAGGGGGCATAGCTTTCCTTTACAAGGAGCAGTTGCAGTCACAGCTGAAATCACTAATGCTCAGACAGTAGAATGCAGTAAAGACCACCAGAGGATGTCTTCTTTAGTGTTAAAAGACACACAGTTATTCCTTTTAAGTGATGTAAGGTTTTTTCCTTTGAACCAATCGATCCATATTTTTAATACATACTAAAGATAAAAGAATGTTATTTTCAGCTATTGCTTTAATAGTAAGTCCAATTTTTCGTTCCAGCAAGAAATTGTTCAATATTATATTTCCATCATATTTTCAAGATGTAATGATCTGGGTGACATGCATTTGAACAGATACCTTCCATAAAACAACAATACCTTTTCTGCACATGTTTCCTCCCAAGCTAATTTAGCTGCAAAGAATCCTTTGTAACCCTACAAAAAATCCCCATCAGATTTTTTACGATAAATTATATTATTTTGCTGAACATATTATAGAACTATAAAATAATCTGGCCTTTTTCACCTTCACCTTCTCAATATGTTATTTTTCCAAGTTGGTTCATTTCAAGATAGATTAAACTCACCTTTAAATCATAGAATATTTCTATCTTCGGAATTATTTTGCAAAGCTTTCCTGTCTGCTTTATCTCCCATTTCATTTCCTTTAATACCTACACAAGCTGAGATCCACACAGAAATGTCATTGTTGCCTTGATGTATAGCTGTGTTATATACATCAATAATTTCCAAAGCCATACACTCTCTGGTGATTGAAATTTCCAAGATGATATCAATGGCACATAAAAGATCTAAAAAAGTGACAGATTGTAAAGGTTGTACCTCTGCAATCTAATTCAGTGTCATCATGACTTCAAATAACTCAAAAGCATAACCTGATAAGTAATCTAGCAGGCTAACTGGTTTCTGAAAGCAAATATGTGAATTCTTTCCTCTGAATGTAGGTGACCACAGAAGAGCATCTTTTGGAGCGTTCTATTACATTCAATACATTACAGCATTTTGGGGGACCCAGGCAAAAATTTTCTGAATCTCTTTTGCTAACAGATTAATCTGAGATCTGCTTTTCAAAATATTTAATTAAACCATGTAGAATGATTGACATAGCTATATAATCAATAACACTGTTGGTAGCTGACATCTTTGGTGTATAGATTCGGTTCCCAGTTTGGATGTCGGTGACTGGCAAATAGGTACATGTACAGGTATCGGACCCCTTATCCGGTAACCCGTTATCCAGAAAGCTCCGAATTACGGAAAGGCTGTCTCCCATAGACTCCATTTTAATCAAATAATTCAGAATTTTAAAACTGATTTCCTTTTTCTATGTAGAAATAAAACAGTACCTTGTAATTGATCCCAACTAAGATATAAATAATCCTTATTGGATGCAAAACAATCCTATTAGGTTTAATTAATGTTTTATTGATTTTTTAGTGGACTTAAGGTATTAAGATCCAAATTACGGAAAGACCCCTTATCCGGAATACCCTTGGTCCCGAGCATTCTGGATAATGGGTCCTATACCTGTACACTGACCCAGGATTGTGGCTTTGCATCCAGTGTACACGTATCTGCTTGCTGATCCCCAAGTTAATATTAAAGCAAGGTGAGCAGAGATGCTGGCCTTTGACACTGCTGCCCAGCTCTCCAGCGTTACAAGGCCACCATTAATTTTGGTAAAACTACAGTGAAGTGGATGGGGATAGGGCTGAGGTGCATGTGCTCTGAGGCTGAAACAAAATAATCTTTGAGGGGTTATTTACCTATTAATATGTGTTCTACAGGCTTTAAAAACTATAAAGTTTTGTAGTTTTTAGATGATTAAAAAAAATAAAATGGGCATTCCTTGTATCATTCAACTTTTATGCTTATCTTACAAAACTAACTTTTATGCTTATCTTAAACAAACTAATGGGCTTTGCCCCTTGTATTTCTTGTGCTGATTTCTGATTTTTTACAGCTTTAAGATAAGGGTGCTTTAAACTTTAAAATAATTAGTATGGAATTGTGAGGGTTTAGATGTTAAGTGCAACAATCGCTAATAATGAAATCACTTTGATAAAGACACTTTGTATGGATGTTCTTTAAAGTAACTTGCTCATCAGCTCATCAAGGTCCAGGGCCGGATGGGATTCATCCCAGGGTATTAAATGAGCTGAGCGCTGTGATTGCCAAACCTCTTCACTTAATTTTTCAGGATTCATTGAGGTCTGGCATGGTGCCAAGAGACTGGCGGATTGCTAATGTGGTGCCGTTATTTAAAAAGGGATCCCGTTCTCAGCCTGAAAACTATAGGCCTGTTAGTCTGACATCAGTAGTAGGAAAACTTTTGGAAGGGGTAATAAGGGATAGGGTACTTGAATACATTGCAGTTCACAATACTATTAGTTTGTGCCAGCATGGTTTTATGCGTAACAGATCTTGCCAGACTAATTTAGTTGCCTTTTATGAGGAGGTGAGTAGGAACCTTGATGCTGGAATGGCAGTTGATGTCATCTACTTGGACTTTGCTAAAGCGTTTGATACAGTACCTCACAGAAGGTTAATGATCAAATTAAGGAATATTGGCCTAGAACATAATATTTGTAATTGGATAGAGAACTGGCTGAAGGATAGAGTACAAAGAGTGGTTGTAAATGGAACATTTTCTAATTGGACCAGTGTGGTTAGTGGAGTACCGCAGGGGTCAGTCCTTGGGCCTTTGCTGTTTAACTTGTTTATTAATGACCTGGAGGTGGGCATAGACAGTATTGTTTCTATTTTTGCTGATGACACTAAATTGTGCAAAACTATAAGTTCCATGCAGGATGCTGCCGCTTTGCAGAGCGATTTGACAAAATTAGATAACTGGGCAGCAAACTGGAAAATGAGGTTCAATGTTGATAAGTGCAAAGTTATGCACTTTGGTAGAAATAATATAAACGCAAACTATCTACTGAATGGTAGTGTGTTGGGGGTATCCTTAATGGAGAAGGATCTAGGGGTTTTTGTTGATAACAAGTTGTCTAATTCCAGGCAGTGTCATTCTGTGGCTACTAAAGCAAATAAAGTGCTGTCTTGTATAAAAAAGGGCATTGACTCAAGGGATGAGAACATAATTTTGCCCCTTTATAGGTCCCTGGTAAGGCCTCACCTTGAGTATGCAGTGCAGTTTTGGGCTCCTGTCCTTAAGAAGGATATTAATGAGCTGGAGAGAGTGCAGAGACGTGCAACTAAACTGGTTAAGGGGATGGAAGATTTAAACTATGAGGTTAGACTGTCGAGGTTGGGGTTGTTTTCTCTGGAAAAGAGGCGCTTGCGAGGGGACATGATTACTCTGTACAAGTACATTAGAGGGGATTATAGGCAGTTGGGGGATGTTCTTTTTTCCCATAAAAACAATCAACGCACCAGAGGTCACCCCTTTAGATTAGAGGAACGGAGCTTCCATTTGAAGCAGCGTA